>NC_087513.1:215215235-215541901 GCF_963921805.1 Phalacrocorax carbo | reverse complement strand
CTCCCAAGTCCCCAGTGACAGGGTGAGAGGAACTGGCCTCAAGCTGCGTCAGGGGAGGTTTAGGTTGGATGTGAGGGAAAATGCCTTCCCTGCCAGAGGGGTCAGGCCCTGGCACAGGCTGCCCAGAGAGGTGGGGGAGTCCCCGTCCCTGGGGGGGTTCAACCACCGTGTAGCCGTGGGACTTGGGGCCATGGTTTAGGAGGCCTGGGGGTGTTGGGTTGTGGGTTGGACTTGGTGATCCGAGAGGTCTTTTCCAACCTTAATGAATCTATGATTCTATGATTTTAAATTTAGGCAGATGTGAAGGCTCTGCCTTTGGTGTTGGCAGATCAGCCCCCAGGCTGAGTTTATGCATTAGCAGGTCTAAGACCTGCACCGCTTGCAGATAAGTGCACCAACCTGTCTGATGGCTGGTGGTCTTTGGGTGCCCTGGCTTGACTTGGGTGGAGGGAGACATGTTCACCTTCTGTGAGCCCATATGTTGTAGGACAACATGTCAAGGGCAGTGGCAGCCTGCACGGGCAAACTGGGGAAAAGCACATATATGTGAATGGCCAGGCTGACTCTCAGGCCTGTAAATCCCTGTTGTGAGCATTTGATTCTCACTGAGTCTCCAGTGCTGCTCAGATATCCCCCGTCCTGCCTTGCCATGGGTGGGGTGTGCAGGTGAGTTGGTTCCCCGCATACCCCTTGCATTGTTCCTGCGCTACTTGTGCAATGGTGTGGGAGAGCGTGGTGGGTATCACCAACCTCATGCCTCCGTAACAGGAGGTCTTGGTAAGCAAACATAGAGCGATAAGGTGGCGGCTTGGCTGGGGCTCATACAAGGTATGCAAGTAATGGGCTCCACTGGGAACGGGGTGTCCTTGCACATGGTGGAGGGGCTGGAACAGGGTGCTTGCCATGCTTGGCAGCAGCAGAACAGCATGTCTTCTGAATGAGAGCAGATTTGTGGCTCTGCCAAGCTCAGCTCACAAATGCCTTGTGTTCCAGAGTAACAAGGACGGGCTCTTTCAGCTGGCAAACTTTTAAAGCAGCTGTGCTTTGTGCAGGTGAAGGATGAGACTTGGAGCCTGGAGACCACCACCCTGCTCTGACAAGAGCTCTAAGGAGGAGTGTTTGCCACCGGTCCAACCAAGCCAAGTGTGTCTGTAGCCACCAGGCCTTGAGTCTCTCCTACAACTGAGCAAGTGCTGACAGATGGAGGGGTTGCTTACCATGTCACTGCTTATTTAATTTTTTTTTTCCCCCTCCAGTCTTTCCTGGAGAGTGGTTTCCAGTCTTTCCTGGAGACCTACATGACCTCAGAGCTAGAGGAAAGTGTGGAGATGGGTAGTCAACATGCTTAACCTGCTACTGTGTCATGCCTGTATTGCAGCTGCTGTCTGAAATAGCTCAAGAGCTGTCGCCTCATCTAGGGACAGCGGTGGGAACGTGGGGAGGAGGGAATCAAATTTCTGGATGCGCTGCTTCAGTGTGTCGCAATGGCACTTCAGCTCCCAGTAGCGTGATTCAACAAAACGGGCTGGCTTGCTTGCTGCCAAAGAACGCTCCTTGGCCAGGACAGCAGGGTATGTAGTGCTGATGTGACGTCTTGGAAATCTGCATTTTTTCCTATAGGAGCTGATACAGAGTGACCTTTGCAAATACAATTTGAAGGACAGGGTGCAGTTGTTTAGCACCTCATGCTCAAGGTGGAACTTGGGCTTGTAGATCCTGTCCTGGTCTAAGAACCGCTGGGGTGTTGCAGGCAGCAAAAACTGGCACCATTGCAGCCTGAAAAGAATTACATTTGATCCCTGCTTCTGTAGGGGGATGCGGCAGTCCTGTTGTATGCTTACGCAGACCACTGGTGTATTGCCAGGGGAAGATGTTCTGGTGCACAGGATGCTGCTCTTACTCAGAGTATCAAAAAACTCCTTTGGCAGTAGCGGTACCAGAGCGTTGTTTGTGCTGTGCATGGCTAAGACAGCTTTGGAGTGTCCATGCTGTGCAAACAGATAAGTAAATGGACAGGAACATTGCACAACCCCAAACCAATATGATCACTGCCCCTGGAGCATGTCCTGCAGAAATTGGAGCGCTGCTGTGGATGGCTTGAGGTGTTTTGTTGGCCCTTTGGCGTGTAGGACAGAGCAAAACCTTTGAAAAGGAGGGATAGTTTCCAGTGGTAAGCCACCTTTCTGCACATCTTCCCTCTTGGAGGGTGGCCAGCAGGCATATTAAGTGGTTGGGTCTTTTTTTCAAGTATTAAGCAAACTTGCTTCTGTTATGGGACATTGATTTTTATTTTTCTTCCGCCCCTCATACTGGGATGTGAGCCACTAATGTGTTGAGAAAGGGCCTGGAAGGAGGCGTAGCTGTGGCTACAGGGCCATGAAGAACCGGGTTGGTTTGGGCAAGAGGCTTGCAAGAATGCCTTTGGGAGGAGTAGAGAAACAAAGGGCACAGGCTACTGCAACCCACACCTATTCCTGCTTGGATGACACTCTTCTTGTGTACAAGACCAGATTGTCTATTCTGCTTCCTCTGCTTGGGGAACTGAAGTCTAAGTGACTGCTCTTAATCCAGGACAGCCCATACCCTGGCTCATAGGCTGCTCTCCCTGGTGGGAAGAGACAAAAGCTGGGGACTTAGAATTTTTCTCCATTTTTCCCTTATTGCCTGAAAATATCTGTCTTCATGTGAACTCACTCTTTTCTTTCCTAGCTGGTTAAAACCCACAATCTGCTGACCACCAGGAATTACATTTTTGGGTACCATCCACATGGCATCATGGGCTTAGGTGCCTTTTGCAACTTCAGCACAGAAGCCACAGGTGTCAGCCAGAAATTCCCTGGGATCCGACCATACCTTGCTACCCTGGCTGGGAACTTCAGGATGCCCATTTTGAGGGACTACTTAATGTCTGGCGGTAAGTGGAAGAGCACTTTGTTCCTCCTACTCATGCCCTTGCCTCTGAGCTGTCTTCTCCTCTTTCAAGTGAAAAGCTGTGGCAGAAGCTCATGTAACCACTTCTCTCTGGTAGCATCACACAAACATTGCTTTTGTATAGTTGTCTGGGAGGAAGCTGTGAATAAATGTGAGTAACTTGGGCTGTGGGGACTGCTGCTCCTCTGCATTCATCCTTACCTCAAGGATACTCTTGTTCAAAGGCACAGTAAAGATATCTGGCATCTGTAGTTGTGGGTGAGGAAGATGGAGACACGGGAACAAGTTGTCCTTGCTGTCATTAGGAGGTACTGGTAGACAGGGAAGTCACACTAGCTGAAAGCATAGTGTTCATTAGGCTTCAAAATGTGAATACTATGGCTAGCTCTGCCCCTGAGCTCATCACTGCATGAGCTGTCACACATCTAGGTCTTCAGGTGCCCTCTTCACCCAACCACACTTTTAGACACCTGCCAGGAGTGAAGAGCCTGGGGTATTGGATAGTTTCAGCTGTTCAGAAGAGCCCCTTCCCTGAAAAGATGGGTCACAGGGAGTAGGCAGTGATATGACACTAGTAGGTCTGTCCTAACGGATTCCAGTATTTTAACACTGGAGGGCTTGCAGGTTATGGCTGGGCAGAGGAAGCAGTGGCAGCCTCAAAGTGTTCTTGCAAGGTCTGAGTTTCCTTTTCAGAGTAAGGATGCCTGTTGATTAGGTAGATATTACTCCCTCATCTCTAAAGACCACGAACGGAACAGTCCAGTACCCTCTTTGCTGTTCCTGGAACAATTCACCAGTGAATGACTTCAAAGCAAGTATCTTACTATAGTATTTTGGCTGAATTGACTCATGGCTGGAGAGAGAATAGGAGTAGCTGTTCTTGGCTCTGACTTGCTAGGTTTGACTGCTTCCAAGATTACTGCCTTAATTTGGTAAGGAAGGGAGAAGAAAACTAAGTGGATCTGGTGCAGAAAAGGTGTTTGTCCCTGCCTACGAAGGGCATTATCTCAAGCTGGTTTCTATCTTCCTGCACCAGATGGAAGTTACTGTGTGAAGTCCATAATTGCCATAATTTGGGAATTCCACAAAACAGCAGTGCATGAGAAGTTGGGATCTGCTTTCTAGTCTATCATGTCTGTAAACTTAGTTCATGTGCTGCTTAAGCTTCCACACAGCATAAGCATTTCTATACTTAAAAAAAAAACCCAACCCAAACACATTCAATCTGCTCAAGATGACTGGTAGACAAATCTCGTGGCCAGCCAGAGCTGCTTCCCTCCTTTTTGGAAGGAAGGTGGGAGTAGACATTAGCAACATCATTGCGGCAGGGCTGGCTTGCCTATCCCTGAGCATTACAGCTAAATCAGTGGGAAATTCTGCTTCCCTATACTTCGGATTTAAGCAAGACTGTTGGTGTTACCTCTTGGAGAAAGTTAGCTTTCTAAAAGCCGTAATTTGTCTTTGCTTTCCTATACTGTCGCTACAAAGGCTCTAATGTCACTTGGGAAGTGCTGATAGTTCCCTCCGTCCTTTTGTTTTGTGGATGAACCACTTCAGATGGAATCAGAACAAATAGCACTGTACCAATACACGTACTTAGTTGGTTTACAACAAACTGTTGCATATTACAATGTGTTTATAGCCAGCTAGAGATAAGATCTACAGCAGGGATCCTCTAAGGTGTGAGGAGATGGCCAGAAAATCCTAAATGCTGTGTAAATGTGCTAAAGAGCGCAATTCAGCAATTGCCACTTGTTTGCAAGTCTCATCGTGTTTTCTGGAGGAAGGATTTCAGTGCTGAGCAGTGTGAGCAATGGTAATCTCCTGCTAACAAGTATGAAGTGGCTGAACATAAAGCCCTGTTAGCCAGGGCTATCTAGTCAGAGTGAGCCTTAGTGTGGAGAATGGGAGAAGTATGAAGGCTTCTGGCTGTCCTATGGAGCAGTGAGGATAGCCTGAGCCTTTCAAAGGAAATGTGGTCAGAGAGCTGTGCTGAAAGAAATAAATTTTTCATCTTCAAATCCATCTGATCTGCCTCAAGTGGGGTCTGTTCCTCTGGTCTGGAGCTGGGATTAGGTGGTGACCTTGATACAGAGCAAGTCTGAAAGCTTGTGTGTGTATAATCCCACAGACCCGTTCATCATTTAGTTCTTGGTTTAAGTGATGACTACTGTGAGATGTGCTGAATCAGCTTCTAAAATTAAATTGTGTAATATTGCCCTTCCTAGTGCAGTGACCTTAAGTACTCTACACAGCTCAGGCGTGTGTGGATGGGAATGTAAATGATGGCATCTCACATCTCCTTGGCTTATCCTGGCCAAAAATGTGAGGCATGAGCAAGCTCTGACAATAACTGTACAATAAAACCTTTAGTTTCAGGAGTATAGTGTCAAACTTCTTATCATTTTCAGAGCAATAGAGTCGAAATGAAAAGGTCCCTCTTTCCTTGAGCTGAATAGTAAGGTCCCTGGCTTGGGCCCCGATGCTTTAGGGCAGGGATTGCTTTGTAAAGCTGGTGTGCTAGGACTGGTAGTACAGTCCTGTCCCTTTTTTTTTAACTAATCCATAAGAGATCTTCCTCTGGAAGTCTTGCCTATTTATTCTTTTTGTATCACTAAACCATCATCCTAGAGGAAGGCCTATTTCAATACTTAGTTTCGCTGAGGAACTGGTCAAATTCACTCTCATGCATCAAAATAACACAATTGCTTTGCTTCCCCTCAAAGGATAAAGCAGCTCCTCCTGCAACCTTTAACTGGAGGGAGGATGTCTTAAACTATTGCCTTTGGCATCACTAAGAGCAGAAGAAAATCCTTGCTGAAGTTTTTTGTGTTAAGGCACCTTTTTGAGAGCTAGTGTTAGTGCAGTTTGTCTATGACCAAGTTTAGAGCTGTCCAGGTCTATTAACTGCTTTTTTAGTTGAGAAACAAGTTGCCTGATAATATATATACAACCCTCTATGACCACAGGGAAGTTGGACAACTCAACTTGTAATTAAGGCATGAACTTCTTGCCATGACTGTGGTTGGTGTCTGCAGGACCATCCAGGCTATTCTTAATCTTGCAGCCTGACCCTTATGTCTGTCTCTTGGAAATGCAGGTATATGTCCTGTGAACCGTGACAGCATAGACTACATCTTGTCCAAGAATGGCAGTGGCAATGCCATCATCATCGTGGTCGGAGGGGCAGCCGAGTCCCTGAACTGCACCCCAGGGAAAAACTCGGTGACGCTGAAAAACCGAAAAGGATTTGTGAAACTGGCTTTACGGCATGGGTAAGAGGCAACCTCAACACTAGAGCAGTACTGCTAGCATATAAAAGGTGCTTTCATCCCCTGAAGCAGCTGATGGCTTGGATGGATTCTCCTTCCTGTAGTCCTGTTGTGTGGATGTATACCCAGAGCATCAGATACATGAGCCTGTTCTCTGTCCCTGAGCAGAGGACTGGGTAAGAAGTTGCTTAAGGCAGCTGGAGGTTTCCAGGCAAAGGAGAAGCAGGTGCCAGTAACCTGCATGGGGCATCACCTATGCTGCCCCTGTGATCTCAAGCGATCCTGTGTATCTGAAATGGGATGTCCATCAAAAATCAGAGATGAAAGTGGAAGTATATTCAGTGCCTGGCTGTGTTTCACAGGCTCATTGCCAGTACAAGTCTCTTCTTGCATGCCTTAAAAGTGTCTCTACTATATCATGTCAAGTCTGGCTGACTTAGGTCAGTACCTCATGCTGCAAATAAAGCTCCGGCCAGTAAAATCTGCAAATATGCAGCCTGAAAGTGTACACAGCAATGAGTGTGGTGCTGTAGTATTAGTTGCAGATCAGAGGTGTGAGGTCCTAACACCTTTCCTTCTTTCTAGTGCGGACTTGGTTCCTGTCTATTCCTTTGGCGAGAATGAAGTGTATAAGCAGGTGATCTTTGAGGAGGGTTCCTGGGGAAGATGGGTTCAGAAGAAGTTTCAGAAGCACATTGGCTTTGCTCCGTGCATCTTTCATGGCCGTGGTCTCTTCTCCTCCAACACCTGGGGGTTGTTACCTTACCCCAAGCCCATCACTACTGTTGGTAAGGTCTTGGTATAAATATGCTATGTGCTTCTCTAGGTAGTAGCATGCCTGAGTCTGTGCCATACCCCCACTCTAGCTTGGTCTTGGAGTCTTGACTATAAAACTCTTTTCCCTTCTATATAAAACATTCCAGCACAACTGGGAATGAGCTGGAGGCTGCAAGCCTCCCATCATGCTCTACTTCCAGCTAGTTTTGCAAGTAAGCTCTTTTTTTGGGAGAAAAAAAATAATACGCTGTAGCTGCTGCCTTCTCTGGTATTGGATGACTAAAATCAGAAGCAGCCTGTCCCCTATACTCCTAGGACTGGCAGTGTGATGCTGTCTGATAGCTCTCTTAAAGCCAACCCTAAAATTTGCCTTTGAGTCTTCCAACCCAAAGCAGTAAGGCTTTGAGGGAGAGAAAAAAGTGCTGCTTTGCTTTTGTGGTATGTACAGGGGAATACATGAGCAGTGCAGGTTTTAGTCTTGTTTCCTGTTAATTGAGGAAGCATTTATCATTCTGCTGTAAACAGAAGCAAGTGGGACTTGCCAGCCACCTTATGCCAGCAGTGCAGAGCCTCTACTGCACTTGTGTAGCTAAAAATGCTACACTTGCCCTGGGTATTGCCACAAATGTGATGAGGGTCCTGGTAGTGGGGCAATTGTGCTTTGGAGCCTAGCAAAACTGGGAGGAGTTGGGCAAACCTCTGCTCTAATGGTGAGCTGTGCTGTGCCAGGGTGGATGTGCTGAAATACCATAGCTGTGGTCATAGAGGACAAATCTCCAGGCTGTGCAGGAGCATTCAACCTAACATGTGGCTCTTCCCTTCTTTTTGTCAGTTGGGGAGCCCATCACCATCCCCAAAATTGATAATCCATCCCAGAGGGAAGTGGACTTCTACCACAGCATATATGTGGACTCCCTGATTAAACTCTTTGACAAATACAAGAGCAAATTTGGCCTGCCAGAGGCTGAGGTCTTGGAAGTCAACTGAAAGGACTGGCTCAGCAGCACCTCCTTCTCTCAGAATCAACGCATCTTCTCCAGGAGTCCAAGCTGTCATCGTGTACTTGAAAGCATGTGTGGGTGTATGTGTCTTTCAAAGAAAATGTTTAAAGTATTGCTAGACCACTCTGAAAATAATAAAAAAAAAGCCTTTACTTTGGATAAATCCCATAACAAACATCTTTCTCTCCAAAAAATGTCACAACTCCCTGTTGCTGTGAGGATTTGGATGGGGGAAATGGTTGCCTTTGTAATCTGCTATATAATGCTGTTGGATTGCCAGCAATGGATTAAAAGCATTCCTACAGCTACTGTACCCACTAGCACAAGCTATTCTGGGAGTGTCGGATCCTTCTGGTTTTCAGTCAAAAAGCAGCAGGTTGATTTGACTGGGATGGCAGTATTACAGGTGTGTTTTACCAGAGCCATGTTGAGACATGCTTACATAGCACTAGGGTATTCCTGCTTTGGAAAAGCCCCTTCCACAAGCACAAGCAGGCTGCCAAACCCTCTGGTGTGGCACCTACTGTGGATGGTGCAGGAAACCAAAGGGTGTGAGTCTGGTGGACCTTAATCCATACAAGGTGATGGATACTTCGGTGGTTGTAATTTTACTGCTTGTATTTTTGAATGTCTGTTTAGAAGCAGGTCTGTCCCAGGTGCTGCTTGCACAGAGGCATGCAGCTGGAAATACGGGACTTCTTCATAGCCACAAAACTCCAAGGACAAGTTCTAGGAACAGTGGGATGATGCAATCTTGTGGCCCCAGTGTTGCAGACCCTTAGAGCAGCCTGTAGGGGTAAGTGCAGTGGGACTATTCATAGAAGTGTTTTGGATCCCAAAAGCATTTGGGGAAAGCTAGGAGTAACTTCTGCCCAAAGATGGCTTTTAAATATTCTGTCCAGTGAATGTAAAGGAGTAGCCTTTTCATGGGTAGGATCTAAAGTGAGAGACTTAAAAGTGTTTATAAAATGTTTACGTGGATGTTAACACTGCTTGTAGTGAGATTTCTTCAGAGTACAAGTGTTTATGTATAAACGTGAAACTTTGCACTACTTGCATGTCTGACCTGCCTTTTCAACAGTTCAGTTGAGTGTATTTTGAGCTCCAAAATGTGCCTTTCTTCCATGCAAGAGGACAGTACTTCACATTCCTGGAATCTTGCCTCTATGAAATATGACAGATGAACATTTGTCTTTAGACTATTGTATTACAGAGTATCAATTTTTTTGTACAAATTTCTAGAAATAAACTTGGGCAAAAATAGTGGGCTGCTCTGGTCTCTTTGGTGTTGCAGTGGTATGTCGCTGGGTTCATGTTACAGCAATTATTTGTGCGATTGCAGCTGTGCCTTGGCTGTTATGGGGAGGAAACTGGTCTGGCTGTCCAAAAGCAGACCCACGCTAGTCTGTGTTGTCCCTGCATGGGACATCCAGGATAGGCTGAGCAAATCTTTGTGGTTTTAGGGTGGGTTTCTCCCTGTCAGTGTACAAGGAGCTAAAGCAACCTACCTCTATGGACCTCCTTTGCTGAGCAGATACAGAAAGTTCATGCTCCTTTCAGCAACTCTGGGTTTTGTTGCTCCCTAGCACACAGAGCTGGATTGCATCCCTGGTCCTCAGCTGAGGAAATCCTTCCAGCTCCTATCAGAGCCCCCTAGTCTTCCACTACTGGAGGTGCAAAGTGCTCCAGAAATAGCACACGTTGCTGTAAAGTTCACTTGGACTCTTTTTTAGCAACACCTAGGGGGTTAACATGTTGTCTGGGCTGGGGCTGGCCTATGAGCTATGGAAGTGGTCCATCAATGCTGGCTGACTTTCACAGGCTGACACTGCTGCTCTTCAAGGTGAAAGCTAAGCTTATTCTTTGGCCTTGTCAGGCCTGGGCAATGGACTTCGGAAGCCTCCTGCTCCAGAAAATAAACCTGGTGTGTTGTTAACCTCCCCTTCTCCCTCCTAGTAAAACTGGTTTGGTCCTCTACGTTTTCTACCAGCAAACATTGAGGCTGGGTTTCTGGTGACTTTGCTGGAAATGCATGTCAGGGAAAGCCATGAATGCTCTGTTCTAAGCTCTTGGTACAAACTGGAGGAGGTCAGTTCTTGTAGAGCTTTTCCAAGCAATGCATTCAATTATCAAGGTTGGACTAGATGATCCCTGAGGTCCCTTCCAACCTGTGATTCTGTGATATCAAAGCACAGCTGCTGCTTGCAAATCTCCCTGAAGCAGAGGAGCAAGAGATCTGTTCCAATTAAGTATCCATTCCTGGAAAGGGCTGCACTAATGAATGTTCTGTAATTGTTTGTAATGCAAGGCAGGACCAGCTCTGCCTAATAAGCAGTCCTGGTTAGCAGGGGAGGTCCCAGACAACTGGAGGCTTGCTGATGTGATGTCCATCTCCAAGAAGGGCTGGAAGGAGGATCCAGGGAACTACAGGCCTGTCAGCCTGACCTTGGTACAGGGGAAGGTTATGGAACAGATAATATTCAGTGTGTTCACCAAACCTGTGCAGGACAATGAGGGGATCAGGCCCAGCCAGCATGGCTTCATGAAAGGCAGGTCCTGCCTGACCAACCTGAACTCCTTCTAAGACATGGTGACCTACCTGGTGGGCAAGAGAAAAGTTGTGGATGTTGTCTATCTGGAATTTAGCAAAGCCTTTGACACTGTTTCCCACAGCATCCTCCTAGAGAAGATGGTGGCTGACGGCTTGGATGGGTGTACCCTTTGCTGGGTAAAAACTGGCTGGCTGGCTGAGCCCAGAGGGTTGTGGTGAACGGAGCTGAATCCAGCTGGCGGCCTGTCACGAGCAGGGCTCCCCAGGGCTCAGTGTTGGGGATGGTCTTGTTTAATGTCTTTATCAATGATCTGGATGAGGGGATCGGGTGCATCCTCAGTCAGTTTGCAGGTGACACCAAGTTGGGCAGGAGTGTTGATCTGCTGGAGGGCAGGAAGGCTCTGCAGAGGGACCTGGACAGGCTGGATCCATGGGCCGAGGCCAGTTGTGTGAGGTTTAACAAGGCCAAGGGCCGGGTCCTGCCCTTGGGTCACACCAACCCCAGGCATCACCCCAGGCCTGGGGCAGAGGGGCTGGGAAGTGCCCGGCGGAGAAGGCCCTGGGGGTGCTGGCTGACAGCCGGCTGGGCATGAGCCAGCAGTGCCCAGGTGGCCAAGGAGGCCACCAGCCCCCGGGCTTGTGTCAGCACTGGTGTGGCCAGCAGGGGCCGGGCAGGGATGGGGCCCCTGTGCTCGGCCCTGGGGAGGCCCCACCTCGAGTGCTGGGCTCAGGTTTGGGCCCCTCGGGACAAGAAGGGCCTGGAGGGGCTGGAGCGTGTCCAGAGAAGGGCAGCGGGGCTGGGGCAGGGTCTGGAGCACAAGTGTGCTGGGGGGCGGCTGGGGGAGCTGGGGGGGTTTAGCCTGGAGAAGAGGGGGCTGAGGGGAGCCCTTCTCGCTCTCTGCAGCTGCCTGAGAGGGGCTGGAGTGAGGGGGGGGCTGGTCTCTGCTCCCAAGTCACCAGTGACAGGGCGAGAGGGAACGGCCTCAGGCTGCGTCAGGGGAGGTTTAGGTTGGATGTGAGGGAAAATGCCTTCCCTGCCAGAGCGGTCAGGCCCTGGCACAGGCTGCCCAGAGAGGTGGGGGAGTCACCGTCCCTGGGGGGGTTCAACCACCGTGTAGCCGTGGGATTTGGGGCCATGGTTTAGGAGGCCTGGGGGTGTTGGGTTGATGGTTGGACTTGATGATCCTGGAGGTCTTTTCCAACCTTAATGATTCTATGATTCTATGAACTCTTGGCTGTGCTGGAAGCCTCCTTAATTGAGGTCTAACATAAGAATGGCACTGAATATTGTCTTTTCTATCCACTTACCAGCAGCCTATAAAAGTGGAATTTTCCTTTGATCTCACCTTGTGTCCAAAGTACCAGCCCAGGACATGCTAGCCTCATACCTTCCCCTGCACCTAGATTTTCCTACTTATGCCCTTGCCCAAGTAACACAGAGACTTCATGGGAAAGGGCTGCCTTTGACATACACAGCATGAAAAGAGGTTGTGCTGTAAAATAACCTAAATATTAATAGAAGTTAAAGTTCTCATCTCTGACTCAGTGGTGACCACACTACAGGTTGCTGGGGCAGTGTCAGGATGGTATCGCTATATTCTTGCCTTCTTGCTGTCCGGGCATCTTTCTTTGGCCATAACAAGATGTAGGCTCCTGCGCATGATAGACCAGCCCTGATAAAGCTGTTCTTACAGGGTATTTTTTTGAAATTGGCATCTTTGCTTTCCCATGGGCCTGTCTTGTCTTTAGCTCAGCATCCTTCCCTCCCTCTGCTCTTGTTTAGCTTGACCTTAAAGTGCAATTGTACTTCTTTAGTGCTTTAAGACCTCCCTGCCCTCCTCACGTACTTCATTATACCTGCAAGAGTCCTGATAACCCTGTCCCTTTCTCCGCACGGGGCTCTATCTGGTTTCAGTCTTATTGCCCTCTTATACTTGACCCTTCCTGACAGATGCATCTCTCTCTCGCTGGGAGTGGCCTCACAAACATGCCTGTTAAAAAAGGGAAGGAAAGTAGCTGGGGGGTTTTCAACATGGTTTTTGTGCCTGTTAGTGCCTCCTTACAGGCTGGGAGAGAGGACTTTCCTCTGTCACCTCTTCTCCCTCATGCATTTACATAGTTTATGCCCTATTTTAACCCCTTTGCCTCAAATCAGAGCTGTCCCCCTGGCAAACAGAACTGGAGCAAAAAGGTAAATGACTAAATTCTGCAGGAAGCCTGGCAGCTGGGTGCAGGCCACCCTCAGTGATTTATTCCTTCCTGGACTGCCAGTCACAGGGCATCCTGAGCATGTTACATGGGTTTACGTAGCTGCTTTTTTCCCTATCTGCAAAGCAGGGCAGCAATAATTTCTGTAGCGCCATCGTGTCATGAAGTGGGATGTCACCAGCTTGCTTCGAGACCCTCGTTAATTCAAGTAGCATAAGCAGAATAGTGTCATTCGTAGTGCGTACACACTACTTTTTTTGATTCAGTCTAGAACCAGAGGAGGGTCTAATGAAAGAGGTGGAAAAAAGAAAAAGAGAGGACATGCTGCCCTCATGAGGTGCCTGTCAGTAACTCCATGATAAGGAAGAAAAACATTTTGGGGAAATGCCAAGTAGCAATGCCGAGAAACCACTAATCCAGACTGGAATGGCCTTGTATGAGGAGAAGGCACATAGCAGAAATGGATGCATTACCCTCTGGATAAATATTTCGCCAATTTAGCCCAAGCACAGTACCACGTGGAATAACAGATGAATTTCGACATTGCAAATCCTTCTAAGCTTCATGCTGTAAAAACATCCTTGGGGAAAATGTGCTATTTGGCAAAAGCTCAGTTAAATGAGGTTTTTCCCTCTAAAGGAAAATCCAGACTGTCACAAAAATGGGCAATTTCTTGCCTACTTCTGCCAGGGTTTCAAGGGGCCACCTTTTGCAGGTGAAAGGGCAGGAAGAAAAAAGCCAATGCAGACTTTTCTCTACTCCGCTTTGTGGTTATCTTTTCTTCTGGCCTGGGGGGCTTGGGGGTGAGGACGTTTTCACAGGCTATGAAGGGCTATAAGAGAAGCCTGGTGGGAATTTGAACTCCATCCATGGTCTGATCATATACTGGTTCCCTGGTTTCTCCCAGATCTATTCCACCCTTGGTAGCTGATCACACATCAGTTTTTTCCCAAAATAGTCACTGGCTTTGCTCTGCTCTATCTGTTGTGCTTTGATCAAGGTTACACAGTGCGGGATGGCCATCTTGTCATGTTTGACCAAGTCAAATATTAGCCTCTGTGCCAAGATCTCATATTCCCATTGCGTGGCATCCCAAAAACACTCTTATTGTGGATTCCTTAATACAAACATTGCTGTTTAATAACCTTCTCCAAGTCAGGCATCAGAAAGAACTGGACTGACATTTATTTCTGTTCTCCCACACTGAGACTGTGAGTTTTGGGGAAACTTGCTCAGTTCTCCAAACATTAAGTTCCCTGACTAGGGTTTGCCTCAGACACCAATAGGTGCCATCGAGCTGTTGCCCATTTTCTCTACTGTCAGATGAGCTTTTCCACCACAAGGCTGTAATGCCAACCGAGCCTGAAGAGCCATCGACCTCCATCCTGACGACAGGTTTATCCTTGATCAAGTGACCGGGCTGCTGAATGTCTTAAACCATGTCTTGTTCAATAAAGTAACAGGAGGGTTAGGAAGAAGGATATAGCTCTCCTGTACGACTGGTTGGAGGTAGTGGATGGCAGATAGCTTATCCAAACAGGTTGTACAGCAGCAGCAATCATACTACCCATCCATTCTCCCTCCTTGTCACATCAAAGGGCCTGGATGCCCCTTCCAACAAATCCTTTCTAAATGGATGTACAGGTTTCATTGGTGAAGAGTTAGTCAAGACGTTATGACGTACAAATGATACCAAATAAGTCAAAGATTATGAAAGTCTTGATAGTTTGGTATAATGGCACTATATCGTCCTAGAGGTGCTAATAGCCAATGAGAGTACAAGGTTTTGGTAAAAATGCTGTCCTGGGCAAGCTTCACAGCCAGTGGGCTCCCAGCCAATGTGTATATTGATTTTTTTCTCCTTACATATGCTTAGCTTTCATACTCATTAACGGATCATCCTGCACAGGCTTTCCATATGAAGGGCCTTAAAGAGCTCTATAAATATTCCACAGAAGGATTTACTTTGCCCATTGGTGAAATGCCACCGCTTTTGGGTGGAAAGCACAAACATTACACATGAGATTAAGTGAGGAAATCACAATACCACCTCTGCAAGATGAAAATGCAGATGCAGTAAAGGGAGGGACTTCAATTCAAGCAGAATTCAGAGATGAATTTTCTTCAGGGACTTCTGACAATGTGGCAGGGGATATTTCATGACCATGCCTATACAGGACCTTAGGATTTTTGCACCCTGCTTGGAAGATGGCCCCTCCAGCAACTTGCAGACCCAGTGTTATTCAATGATGAACCCCCAGCCTTTGGCAGCGATATACAGTCCACTCAAATCAGAAAGTGTCTTCTGGTTGTTATACATGGGCTTTCAATGTAGCCTCCAGTGAGAGTGTGTGACTGGTGACGACTGCTTTGAGGTAGGTGGGTGTGATGGACCCCATGTGCTAAAAGATCACTGAGCTGCTTTGGTGTGGGTGGACCTGGGTTGCATCAAAAAGGGCATCGCCAGCAGAGAGAAAGAAGTCATCATCCCACTCTACTCAGGCCACACCTGGAGTCCTGTGTACAGTTCTGGTCCCTGCTGTACAAAAAGGATGTGGCCAGGCTGGAAGGGGCCCAGAGAAGGGCCACCAGGATGATCAGAGGACTGGGAAGCTGCCGTACGAGGATAGGCTGGGAGAGCTGGGTTTGTTCAGCCTTGAGAAAAGGAGGCTCAGAGGGGATCTCATCACCATGTACCAGTACTTAAGGGGTAGCTACAAAGAAGATGGAGACTCCCTTTTTACACGGAGTCCCATGGAGAGGACAAGGGGGGATGGACACAAGTTGCCCTTGGGGAGATTCCGATTGGACACCAGAGGGAAATTATTCACAGTGAAGACAGTCACCACTGGAATAATCTCCCCAGGGAAGGGGTTGGCTCGGCCACGTTGGACACCTTCAAGAGTCATCTAGACAGGGTGCTGGGCCATCTTGTCTAGGCTGGGCTCTTCCTAGAAAGGTTGGACTAGATGATCCCTGAGGTCCCTTCCAACCTGGCATTCTGTGACCTGTGCAGAGTCAGTGTCTTGTGAGCAAACAGAAAGCTGTAACTGATTTAATTTCTCTGACATAAAAGATGCTTTAGCGGCTGATCTGAGGTTGTAGAATTACTTTCAGAGCAAAGAAGTTGCTTGTTGTCAGTTCCTTCTCCAAAGCAATCGCTTGTCTTCCTTTGAAGTTAGATACACTGAAACTTTCTATTAAAGAATGATGATCCCAAAGGAAAATAGCATTTGAGCTATTTTTGTGCCAGGCACTTAAGCTATCGGAGGATACTACTTCAGCTCAATATATTATCCTATAAGAGTTTTTCTAATTTCTTTTTCAAGTCCTATAATTTAGAAAATACCCAAGCCACAGAAGACACAGACATATTTCCATCAGTCCAAGAAGCATCATCAACAGCGGACAAAGCATGTGTGTTAGAACAGGGAGTTTCAGAGGTAGCCTACTTTCATCAGCACACCCCTAGGACAGTCCCCAGAATTATCAACACTGCAGTGCATAAGCTAAATCCTGTAACATTTATATCTGGTGTAATCCCAAAGCAGTGAGGACTGATATAACCGCCTTTGACAACCAACTGAAAACTCTGGGAAAAAAACCTTGGAAAATATGATTCCCTATCCCAGACTGATTAATCCTCCTTTTTTTTTTTTTTTTCCTGCTCTGCCGTTTATTTCATGATGTTAAGTGTCTCTATGGTTAAATAAATCTGCTCAGCTGCCTCTCTTCACTTACCAAGCACATTCAGTAATCATGTATATTTGTACAGCATCTTCCACCCTGGAGCATGTTTAATGACCTGGAGTTCTGGTTTTATATCTGATCCAAAATAACATTTTCCCATCTATGCTGTAACAGCAATTCAGAAGGTAAAACAGCAACTTTCCAAGCCTTGATTAAGCAGGATTCAAGCTCTCCCTCACTCGAAGCTCATATATAGTCCCCAGAAAGCCAAAAGCTCCTGTTTTAAATGCAGACGCGTCCCTGAGTAAGCACACTGCAGGCTCATGGCTTGAATCCCAAGGGCCATTTGCAGGAGGCCTTTTAAAACATCCTCATCCCAAACTATCTTGGCCTGATTTTCCCTCGCTTGTGAAACCTGGGAAGATCACAGCATGACTTTGCATGGCAAGTCTCTTTTACCACGCTCAAAGCATAACACATCAAGAAACGGCTCATGTTGTTACCAAACCGAGCAGCTTTTTGTGAGGTTCTTTGAACATTTATTGAACTTGTTAAACTTTTTCTGGTAAAAGCTTTTCTTTATGGCCACAGCGATAAGGTCATAACATCCTTCTGAAGGCAATTTTTACAATCCCCTGCCACTTGGCCCCCCTCCAGCTTTTTTGGACAATAAGCTTTTGTTTAGCTTTTCCAACAAGCTAATTTGAACAACTTCTAAACTAATTGGCATGCCTCTGGCACGAATAAATGCACTGAGATATCTTTTCCAAAGAAACAAATTCAGGTTCATGTACTCACTATAACTGGTGGGTGAGATTCTTCTAGCAAAACTGAGTGCAAAGTTTGCCAGTATCTCAGATCCATGTGTCCGGCATGAAAATAAGGCAAACGACAACAGATTTTAAAGGCAGCAGGAAAAGATATTTGGATTTACTATTAAAAAAAAGCTTTCTAGGATAGTTAAGAAGGTTGGAACAGACTGAATCCAACACAGGTTGGTGAGAAAAGGTTGGAAAAAAGTGTGTCAGGGCTAATTTAGGTACAAGTACCGCTGTGGAATTCATCGCTGAGCTGAGTTGCATCGTGATGTCTTGGACACTTGGTGAACATCATCCCAAGCCAGCATGACTTCATGAGGGTTTTTTTTTTTTTTTCAAAACCTCACCATCAACTTGATCAAAAAGCCACCAAAAATGCTTAAATTTAATCTGTTGGCTTCAGTGGATTTGAGATCAGCCTACCTTGGCCGGATGACTTCAGTCTACCCACACGTTTCTCAAGCTACCCAGAAAAAACAGCAAAACAAACAACACCCTTTCCCCCAAACCACACTGCTTTAGTATATTGAAGGCTTCAAAGAAATAATACACACATGGTTTTAAAGCAATAAGTGTTTCCCAGAAATTAGGTTTGTTTTATGAGCTGTTGCTCCATATTTTGCAATTGTGCTCTGAAGACTCTGACAAGGGAAGAGCCCAGGTGTCAAACGCTAAAGTCCACATAGCAAAACAACACCCAGTGCCTAAAGAAATTACCAGAATTACCAATTACTTCTTGTACAACCAAATCAGCATGGGAATAAAGGCTGAGGTGGGCAACACCTTGTTCTGAGATAGTGCTGCTGTTCTTCATTACTCTGTCTCATTTAAAATATATATCTGAGTCTGAGAAGGAAGTTTTTCCATTAAAATAATAGCTCTTCTAAGCACCAGGATAGTAATAGATATTCTAAACATCATTTGCACTCCAGAGCACCAGGAATCCCCTTCCATGTCCTCCATGGAAATTGTCTCTAATGGTTGTGAGCTGACCTGAAGATGTCTTCTGCTGAGCAGGGATCTCCTCTGTGCACATAACGTGACCAGAACATCTTGATGACATGTCAAGAATACAATGAAGTCTCTCTATCTGTTGCAGGGTTTATCTATATCGGGCCAATCAGGAAACTTATGATAAATTAATGAAAGCAATTGACAAAACCATTTATGCAGCTGACAGCGATGGTGAAGTGCAAAGAGTGGCCAATTTACTTGCAAATTAATAAAGCAAAGCCCCACCTTGGAATTTAATGAGCTATAACTTGAGCACACGTTTTCAGCATTTTTCTGAACATCTTAGCCTGCAACTAGAAATACAGAAACACACTACTCCACCCCAGTGAGGCCACACCTGCAGGGCTGCGGCCAGTTCTGGGCCCCCCAGTTCAAGAAGGGCAGGGAACTGCTGGAGCAAGGCCAGCGCAGAGCTGCCAAGGGGATCAGGGGCTGGAGCATCTCCCTTGGGAGGAAAGGCTGAGAGACCTGGGCTTGTTCAGCCTGGAGGAGAGAAGGCTGAGGGGGGTCTCATCAATGCTTATCAATATCTGAAGGGTGGGTGTCAGGAGGATGGGGCCGGGCTCTTTTCAGCGGTGCCCAACGCCAGGCCAAGGGGCCACGGGCACAAGCTGGAACACGGGAAGCTCCCCCTGAACATGAGGACAAACCCCTTTGCTGTGCGGGTGCCAGAGCAGGGGCACAGGCTGCCCAGAGAGGCTGTGGGGTCCCTTCCCTGGAGACATTCACCCCCCCGCCTGGACGCGGCCCTGTGCCCCTGCTCTGGGTGTGCCTGCTCCAGCAGGGGTGGGACGGGGACATCTCCAGAGGGCCCTTCCAACCCCCACCACTCTGGGATTCTGTGATTCTGTGAAATACTTTGGACATAAAAGGGTCCAGGGTTTAGTGCCTACAGACCTGGTCTCTTACATTAGTCTCTGCTGCTTGAGCTTGATGTCTCCAAAGGCAAAGCTAAAAAAGCTCATTTAACCACACATATGTGGCTTTACATTACATTATTTAAAAGTTTTTCAGTGGCAAAGCCAAGCTTTTTCCTCTTCTTTAAACAGCTCACAAACTTGAAGTATTTTGCTCTGCACTTGGAATCCTCTCATCCATCACTGAAGCATGGTTGCTCATTTGAGTGATTTTGCAATGATCTCATACCCCAATAAAAAGCATATTTGACCCCATCTACGGCAGAAATAGGAATTACCCTTAGTCACAAGGTCATTGCTTCCTTTCCCAAAGCTTCTAGCATGCCAAAACTTGCAATAAAGTCTATTCAATAATCTCCATAATGGCCTGCAGGCAGTATTTCTCAACCACGTGTCATTCGAAAGGACACTAGCCTGTGTGTCTCAGATTCAGCACCACCAAGCAAAAAGAGCACTGATATAGAGGTGCTTCAAGAAATGGCACTTCAGTATTCAAAGGGCATTTCTGACAATTCCTGAGTGGTATTTCATCTAGTTTTCTCCAGAGAGGTTTTGAAAATATGCTTTATTATGCAGGAATGTTTACCCTATTTTGTTAAAATTTCTTTCTCAAATTCTCTTAAAAATAATTTTAATTATTTTCTGGCTTTGCTTTCCACAAAAAAATGTCCAGAAGACTTACCATAAGGTCAGGCGAGGAGCTGCTGGTGTGAGTTTAGACCACATTTGAACAGAAGACATGCTCCGTAATCAGATGACATTTTTGAAAACTCCTTTAATTTCCTGTTTTCCTGTTGGGTTCACCTGAAGAAAACTGAAGATCATAGAATCATAGAATCACGAAAGGGACAGCAATGACAGAATGGTTTGGGTTGGAAGGGACCTTAAAGATCATCTAGTCCAACCCCCTGCCATGTGCAGGGACACCTTCCCCTAGACCAGGTTCCTCAAACCCCCTTCCAACCTGGCCTTGAACACTTCCAGGGATGGGGCATCGACCACCTCTCGGGGCAACCTGGGCCAGTGTCTCACCACCCTCAGCATAAAACCTTTCTTCACAATATCTAATGTAAATCTACGCCCTTTCAGTTTAAAACCATTAGACCTCATCCTGTCACTACAGTTCCTGATAAAGAGTCCTTCGCCTTTCCTACAGCCCCCCTTTAAGCCCTGGGGGGCCGCAATAAGGTCTCCCCGCAGCCTTCTCTTCCCCAGGCTGAACCACCCCAGCTCTCCCAGCCCAGCCTCGCAGCAGAGGGGCTCCAGCCCTCGGAGCATTTCTGTGCCCCCTCTGGCCCCGCTCCAACAGCCCCGTGTCTGTCCCGTGCTGAGGAGCCCCGAGCTGGAGGCGGTGCTGCAGGGGGGTCTCCCAGAGCGGGGCAGGGGGGCAGCACCCCCTCCCTCGCCCTGCTGCCCGCGCTGCTGGGGATGCAGCCCCGGGCACGGGTGGGGGTCTGGGCTGCGAGCGCACGTTGCCGGCTCGTGTCCAGCTTTTCACCCCCAGCACCCCCAGGCCCTTCTCGGCAGGGCTGCCCTCCATCCCCCATCCCCCAGCCTGTGTGGGTACCGGGGTGGCCCCGGCCCAGGGGCAGGACCTTGCGCTTGGCCTTGTTGACCCTCATGAGGTTCACATGGGCCCCCCTCTCCAGCCTGCCCAGGCCTCTGTGGATGGCATCCCATCCCTCGAGAGTATCAGCCACACCACTGCGCTTGGGCAGACGGGCAGGTCACGGAGGTGGGAGCGCTGCGTGCATTCGCGCACTTGCTGCAGCTGCAGGAATTTAATCTTTTATGATAATCAGCTGCAGGAACATCCACTGGGATGTAATAAAGGTCATGCTGTGATCTTCAAATCGATGCAGACAGGCAACACCGGCCTTTTTATGTGGTTAACAAATTCAAATGTCAATTTCCTAGGGCGTCATTAATTACATAGGGTTCTACGTAATGCCACGTATACGGCTGAGAGTGGCAGTGCTGCTCCTGCATCACTGCTCTGAGTGACTGCTCATAATCCAGGGATAAAAGAAGCCACAATCCTCCCCGGCTGCAGCTTGCAAATGCTCTGGTTAAAATAATCCATGAATCCGTATTAATTAACTAATTATTTTAAGCCCAAAAGAGGTGATTGTTCTGTTCGAATTCAGGCACAACCCGGGTATTTAAATGGCTGTCATCGTGTTGAATGGTCACTGTAGTGAACTATGCAAGGGATGGACTTATCCTCTCAAAGCTGATGGAAATCAAACGCAGAACCGAAACCTTATCCCTAGAAACTCCCCAATACTACCATGGGATGGTATCGGGTACAATGAGCATTTTATAATGCCCTTGCAAACAGCTCCTTGTCACGCTATGAGACCAAAAAACAAAGATAAATGTGAAATTTTTAGCATATGAGGTCAAAACCTTAGCTAGCATCAGCCGGAAATCTGCAGAGACTTTTTCAGAACTATATCAGTTCTACTGTTACAAAAATCATTAATAAATCAACATGGGATTTGGGCTCATATTTGCATTTTCCTCTGGGGAAAAATTTTGCTTTTTAGTCCCTGAATTATGGGTTAGAGCTCTTAGTCTACATTAAGCAGCAAATTAAATGCAATCTCCATATACAGGGCATGTGAGCTGCTATGTTAAGTAACTCGTTTGACTTTTCTAAGCATCAGTATTGTAAGAAAGTGCTGAGGTAGTCATCTGCTCCTGTGGAAATGAAGAAAAATAGGAAAATCCTGCTACAGTAGTGTCTTATGGACTTTAAATTCACCAAATCAGCATAAATTAGTCACAGAAAAGTCACGCACCATCTGAGGATTGATTTGTTTTTTAAATTCTTTGATGTTTTGGGCAAACAAGCAGTGGCATCTCCACTCTGTTTCCATTAAGTGATTTATCTCAGGAGAGATTTATCTCAGGAATAACTACTCTTACAACTGTCATCCTCTCTGATTTTATATATAATTCTGAGCTAGAATTAGTTTTGCTCACTGGAGGAAGCATATCTAGAGTTTCAAATTCATCAAGCTTCCCTAAATCTCTAGAGTTTATGATCATTTTTGTCATTCCAAGTACATTTTTCACACCTTCAGCAAAAAAAACCAACCCTAAACTTTATGTTAAAAAGCAAGTTTTGATCCTCCAAGGTGATGATGGAAAGTTCAAAGGGAAGGAGCACGTGCATTGTAATGAACCAGACACCAGGAGGTGAGTCAAGCTGATACAACAGGTCCAAAATTACTATGTTTAAACCTCCTGATCTCCACAATGTGGCTCGGGATTCTAAATCCTTGAAAACAGAGCACTTTACTGTTGAAAATACTGAAATACTAGGGGTTTTTTAATCAGAAGAAAAAAAGGGAGACTGGTTCCCAGAAGACCTTCCAAAAAAAGGTCACTGTGTTGAGATAACTCCTAATCAGAGACAGCAACACTCAGAACTCAAGCACAACTCCAGGCCCGCGATGCCTGAAACGTAAGCTTGAGGTATCGAATTTATTGGGCTCCCACACGTCAAATCACACAGTTTTGTAAAAAAAAAGTCCACACCGACGTGTCACTCTGTGATGACATGGGGAATTACCAAGGGGAAAAGTTTGGCAGGTCCCTTTTCAACTCCTAGGAAGTACTTTGGGGAAAGGCAGGCCATGGCAAGTGGCTGCAAGGGAGTGTGAAGGTGGAAGAAGATGACTTCTGCAAGGATGGCCATTAAACTCGGCTTGGTGGGCTTCCAGTGGGGAAGGTCACCCTGGTGTGGGAGCTGCACAGGGCTGAGGAGAAGAGGACAGGAGGAAAAGAGGAGAGGAGGACAGGACTTTCCGGCACTGCATGCCACGCTCAACCCTTCCAGAGCTGCCCGGCCCGGTGGGAACAGGCATTTCCAGTGCGGCGGCGCACGCCGGGGACAGGCGTTCCCAGTGCCGCTGCCGGGGCGGTGGGACGAGCGTTCCTGGCAGTGTGGGGACGGGTGTTTCGGCACAACCCGTACCGGTCCCTGGCAGTGCGATGGGGATGAGTGTCTCCAGCTCAGCCGCCTATGCCGGGCAGGCACTGCAGGGCACCGTGGGGACGGGTGGCCCCAGTGGGGCGCGGGGACAGGACTGGCGGTCCCAGTGCTGTGTGGTATGTGGGGATGGTGCCGCCCCAGTGGGGATGGACCTTCTGGCCAGGATGGATGTTGGCTGGCTGGGGTGGGATGGAGGTGGGCACTGGAGGGATGGTTGTCTTGGGTCTCGGTGTGTGTTGGCATCAGGCTCAGCCTGATGTGGGGTGGGTTGGCACAATGTGGGGTGAGTTGGGGTGAGGTGGGGTGGCTTGGCGTGATGTGGGAGGGGTGAACATTATTTGGGGTGGGTCAGTGTAGTGTGCTATGGGTTGGCTTGATGTGGGGTGGGTTGGCCTGACGTTGGGTGGGTTGACATGGTGTTGAGTTTGTTGGCATGATGTGGGATGGGTTGGTCTGTTGTGGGGCAGGTTGGGGTGATGTGGGATGGGTTGGTCTGTTGTGGGATGGGTTCTGTTGTGGGGCAGGTAGACGTGCTGTGGGGCATGTTGGGGTATTGTGGGGCAGGTTGGGGTGATTCAAGGCAGGTTGGGGTGCTGTGGGGCAGGTGGATGTGCTGTGGGGCAGGTTAGGGTGCTGTGGGGCATGTTGGGGTGATGCAAGGCAGGTTGGGGTGCTGTGGGGCAGGTGGATGTGCTGTGGGGCAGGTTAGGGTGCTGTGGGGCATGTTGGGGTGATGCAAGGCAGGTTGGGGTGCTGTGGGGCAGGTGGATGTGCTGTGGGGCAGGTTAGGGTGCTGTGGGGCATGTTGGGGTGATGCAAGGCAGGTTGGGGTGCTGTGGGGCAGGTGTATGTGCTGTGGGGCAGGTTGGGGTGGTGCAAGGCAGGTTGGGGTGCTGTGGGGCAGGTTAGGGTGCTGTGGGGCCGGCTGGGGTGCCATGAGGGCCCAGTCGAGGGGCCGCCCCCTCTCGGGGACCCCGGCCCGGCCCCCTCAGGCGCCATCGACCGTTGCCATGGCGACAGCGCCCCTCCACCCCCCCCCCAGCAAAATATTTTCGTCCCACCACGTGATAAAAACATCTCCCCACGCACGTGACGGGGACCAGCGATGTCAATCAAACCCTGTTTCCTCCAATCATCCTCCTCCAGGCGTCGTCCCGCCTTCCGGAAGTCGACCCTCCAATCGACTCCCGGCTCCCGTTCCAAACGGTTTGACAGGGGCGGTGGAGAGGAGCGTTGACTGACGTTCCTTTTAACCAGTAACGTCTCAAGGACGCGGCTGGGGTCTCGCCTCGGTGGGGCGCGGGCCAATGAGGGCGCGGGACGCCCCTTCCCGGCACTGCGGTAATATGGCTCCGTAGCGAGCAGCCCGGGCCGGTGCTGCTGCCGCCATTAACCCCTGGGTGTCCGGCGGTGGCGGCGGCGGGGAGCGGAGCGGCCCGCGGGGCTCATGTCCAGGCCCTGCAGCCGTTGCCCGGCCGTTGCCCTGCCGTGAGGATGAGCTCGGCTGCCGGCCCCGCCGCTTTACCCCCGGGCTCCGCCACCCGGGCCTTGCATGTGGAGCTGCCCTCGCAGCAGGTACGGCCGGTCCCGGGCGGGGGGATGCGCTCTCTGAGGCGTGGGGGGTGCCTTGAGGGGTAGCGAAGTGCTCCCTGAGGTGATGGGGGTGCCCTGAGGTAAAGGGGGGGTGCTCCTGAGGTGAGGGTGCTCTCAGGTAAAGGGGGGGGGGTGCTCCCTGAGGTGTGGAGTGCCCTGAGGTGATGGGGGGGCTCCCGGAGGTGTGGCGTGCTTTGAAGTGAAGGGGGGGCTGCTTCTGAGGTGTGTGGGGGTGCCCTTAGGGGTGGGATAGTGTGAGTTGATGGGGCGCTACCTGAAGCGAAGGGAGGGTGCTTCTGAGGGGTGGGGTGCTCCCTGAAGTGAAGTGGGGTGCCCTGAGGTGTGGGGTGCTCCCTGAGGTGAAGGGAAGGGGTGCTAACTAAGGTGTGGGGGTACCCTAAGGGGTGGGGGCACGCTCCTGAAGTGTGGGGTGCTCTGAAGTGAAGGGAGGGTGCTCCCTAAGGCGAAGGGGGATGCTCCATGAAGTATGGGGTGCTCCCTGAGGTGAAGAGGGGGGTGCTCCTGGGGTGTGCGGTGCTGTGAGGTGAGGAGAGGGGGGATGCTCCCTGAGGTGTGGGGTACCCTGAGTGGTAGTGGGGGAGCTCCCTGAGGTGGGGGGTCCTCTGAAGTGAGGGGGAGTTCTCCCTGAGGTGTGGCATGCCCTGACATGAAGGGGGGGATGCTCCCTAAGGTGAAGGGTGACCTGAGGTGAAGATGGGGGTGCTCTCTGAGGTGGTGGTGGTGTGCTCTGAGGTAAAGGAGGGGTACCCTGAGCAGTGGGGGGGGGGGCTTCCTTGAGGTGAAAGGGGGTGCTCTGAAGTGTGGGGTGATGGTGTGTAGAGGTACCCTCTGAGGTGTAAGGGAGCTTCCCTGAGGTATGGGGATGCCTGAGGCAGAGACCTTGAGCTGATAGAGGGAGGGTCCCCGAGGTAGTGGGGACTGAGCACCCTTCTGTTGGGCCGGTAGGGAGGTGAGGGGGTGAAGTCCCCTCTGCACGGGGACAGGGGTCTGTGCCCCTCTCCTGGCAGTACTGGTGTGTCAGTGGGGGGGGGGTTCCCTCTCCCTGAGCGGCTGCGGCTTTGCCCATAGAGGTGCTGGGTGCAAACTAAAGCTGGGCTTGCAGCATCGATAACACCCAAATAAGCTGGCTTTAAGTTCGGGTACCCGATGAGGCGGGAGCAGCTGGGTGCCCTCTCTTCTCCTGCTGCATCTGGCAACAGGGTGGGGGGGTGAGCATGGATAAAGCATACAGTGTATTCTGAAAAGTGGTGAAATGTTCCCTCCTCATCACATCCTTCCTTCAGCTAACTCTGTTTTTCCTGTTTGCTGGTAGTTGGCTTTCGGTTTACTGGGCAACCAGCCCACTTTTTAATTTTGGAGAGCATTAGGAGCAAGGTTAAGTGAGGGAGTCTAGGCTCTGCATGAGGGTTTAGCAATCCGTATCAAACTAAGTCTGTGCCCTTTCGCCTCTTGCACGCAGTGACTTTTATTGAACGGGAGCTTAAGCAGTAGCAGTGGAGGAGGGAATAATTACTTAGCAAAGCGTGCTTTTCTTTAGAAATGCTGCAAGATGTGAGACTGCACTTGACGTTTTGGTTCATTGCCTCGGTGCAGTCAATGTTATTAAGAAGCAGACACACTGTCTGAGTTACTTGAGCTATGTGTTACCAGGTGTGAAAATGAAGAGTTACTAGAGAAAAATCAACTGAAGATATAACTGCTCCTCGGCTAAACGTGATTTACCAGACATCCACTTAGGGGCGAGGGTGGGGAATGGAGATGGCCCTTGGCCACCGGCACTGTGCAAGTGTTGACCCTAATTTGAGAGCAAGTACTTATTGTAAAATATGGTCTTGTTCTATGTTAATGAACCTAAATGTGAGCACTGCTTTGGATGAACTTCACAGGGAGCAGTGGATCCTTCAGGAGATCAAGCGTGGCCTTCTCCCTGCTGAATTTTTGGATTTATTCTTTCCCAGGCTTGTGCAAGAACCAAGTGAATGCTGCAGGGAGAAGCCTTAGTTATTAGTCACTAGGCTTCATTTGTGAAAGTGAGACCAAAACACAGGCTTTTTTCTAGGAGCAGAAACTTTTGTAGGAGTTTGTAGGAGCAGAAACTGAATCATCAATTACAGGACATTCCAGTCGAGTAAATATTTAGTTTAAGCCATGTAGGATGCCTGTATGGGTGCTGAAGAAATGTTAATTGGAGGAAGTGTAAGGCTGTGACAAAGTCTGAGGTATTGTTTTGCTGTCTGCTCTGCAAATATAAGGACCATGTGCGGAGGTATCTGCATGCTGTGTCAGTGCTTGCAATCAAATCAAGAAGCTCTGAAACTACAGTTGTATATGCTGATAACAAATCATCCTCTTTCATAGTGTTATCTGAGCTTAAAAGTCTGTTACTGAACTGCAAAGTTACCTTACCTTGAGGGGCTATCACTCTGGAGATATTTTTCTGCAGAATCATGGAAAAGTCATTCCAGTCTGTTGTACCACTTCTGTAACACAGAAATCTGTCTGATCCTTTAACACTAGGTAACTGTTTTCTCCCTGCCAGCACAGAAATCAACCTGGTGGTTTGTTTTAGTAGGCAGTTTGCTCTAGAACACCCAGTGCTGTGCTTTTGGACTGTAAGGATGAGAGTAAGACGGTCTGAGTCATGGCTTTAAATCTCTCTAAGGAACAAATTCTCAAATGTGAACTTAAGGTGAGTGCTTTTAGTGACTGAAGTGACTTTTTAATGACCGAAGTGTTGAAGGTGTGATTTGGGTTTAGTCTAGATATAATTGTGCCAGTGAAATTTGCATTGACTAGAAAATAAAACTACTTCCACTGACGCATTTGCAGGAGTGAAGTTGTGTCCAAAACCTTTTGCTAGCATGCCCACACTTGTGTCAGGCTATTCTTTAATTTGTTGGCTGGTGGCGGGATGACCTGGCCCAAGAATGCCATTTGCTGTTGTATTCCACATTTTACGTGGGAGAAATGGAGGATGTAGCTGTAAAGAAATGCAACTGGTTAAGCATAGAATTCCAATTTGTATCCCTAAATAATTGTGCCAGGATGTTGTTTTTCTTTTGCTGGAAGACTGAGTCTAACAGAACCAAAAATGTGTCGTCAAATAATTACCCTTTAAAAGCAGAGATTTGTTAGCATTATCTCTTCCTAGTTGCTCAGTACCAGAAAGCCAGGAGTGTCATGATAACTTACTGATTTCTAAATCCTCAAAACGGACTTTTCAGTCCTGTAATTGTAAGCAGTTCAAAGTAATGGGGGGTGGGGGACCCAAACCTTTCATGTTCTTTTATTCTAGATGGAAGGGACTGGACAAAAAAAAAGCAGTCTTAACATAGAGAGCCAGTCATGCTGCAGTCAAATGATTTGTTGAATATTACTGTGCTAAGTGCTGACCAAACCAGATGTCATGTGTGGTTGTCTAGAGATGGGAAGGTGCATCTTTGTGAGCTCCAGAACCTCCAGCACTTCAAACTTTTCCTTCATGCTGACATTGATAAGCTTTTGCTATTGATTCCAACACTGGAGAGACAGAAGCTTTTAATGAACTGTGAGAGAGTGTTTGAAGACCCGCAAGCTTGAACTTGAACTGCATTTGCTGTTGTACAAGCAGCTCTACCGACATACAGTTTTTAGTGAGTGATTAGGGAATTGTAAAGAAGAAAAAGAACCCATACTTTTTTAAACAAATATTCATTTGTTTAAAGCCAGTCTGTGGTTCAGGCATTCACTCGGATCCGTGTCCATAGACTGAAACATCCCTCTTGTCTGGATGGCTAACCAGGGCATGAATAAACGATAGGTATAATTGGGTTTGGTTTTGGGAGGATCAGAGGAAGATCCTTTGGAAATAATGGCTAGAACCATTTTAGAAAATGACAAAAATATCCCCTAGTACTTTACCATCATAAAAATAGGCGACAAGAAAAAAAGTGAACAAAACCCAATGTGGATTCCAGTGAGGTAGGTGAGTACTCAGTGATATGCGTAACAGCTTAGTGCTTCTGTGACTGGGCTGGTTGTAAAGTGGTATTTCAGCAGCTCGTTCCCAGGTGGTTTGACTGTACATCAACCGCAGAGAAAATGCACACGAGCCAGTTGCCCCTCTGCCACCAGCACTTGCCAGCTGCAAGCTAAAAAATTGGTGTGCTTGTGTTGCTGACTTCCACTGGCCTGACTGATGATCAACTGTAAGAATATCTTCGATGTCTTTCAGTTCATAGACGTATCTTGTCAGGTAGTGAAAGTTTCTGTGCAAAGCAGCAGCATTGAGCTTTCAGCTGCAGATGTCAGAAGCAGGTGTTTAGGGCAGAGCAAACATTTAGTGAAACTTCCCAAGGATACTCTGTAGCCTCCATTTGCTTTCAGACTGGGATTCGTAAAGAACCAGTTGGAATCTGAAGGATTTCTAGGAGCCCAATAGCAAGGCTTAGCAAACACGGCTTCCCTGGCTTCTGTACCAGCTTAACTCTGGGAGCAGTTTAGCTCATAAGTGTGGCACAGAGGTTTGAGATGATAAGGGCAAGGGGCCTGAACTGGTTCTGTGATGAGCCGTGCGAGGCTTCCTTGTGCTCTGAACTTCAGCAACCTGCAGAGCATCATACTTGTTTATATTCAGTACTGATACAGACTTGTCAGACTAGATCCATGTGGGCTTCATGAAATGCATGCTGGCATTTCCAGTAGCCAGGTAAAACTCTCATGTGGCATGGGGAGGTGTTCTCCCATCCTGCCACTGCTCAAAGAATGGGTTATCCCCATCCTAAACCTGTTTGGCAGGGAAGGGTCCTTTGTTCTGAATACTGAAGATGAAAATCTTATTTAGGAATTGAAAAATTTCTTTAAGCCAAACAAAGTTCTGGAGCAGACCCCTAATTGGTAGGAAGAAAATCCCCCCAAATCTACTTCGAACATGAAACCACACTGTAATATTTACCTTCCATGAACTGGGTGACTGTAATAAAGGGACTGAATTTGAAGACTGTGAATGTCCTTTTCAGGTTTATACTCTTATTCCATGATCCTTCCTATAAAGAAATGGGAAGTTGATGTCAAGATCTGAAAATCTCACTGATGACCATAGAAGTGAAGACTATCCATTCTGTAAATTTTTTTTTCTACAAGAAATCGTCCCATTGAGCTACATTTAGATGTTTAGTATATATAATTTCTTTAACAGTCTTTGAG
Source organism: Phalacrocorax carbo (assembly GCF_963921805.1). Taxonomy (NCBI): domain Eukaryota; kingdom Metazoa; phylum Chordata; class Aves; order Suliformes; family Phalacrocoracidae; genus Phalacrocorax; species Phalacrocorax carbo. The sequence continues at coordinate 215,511,921 of NC_087513.1, read as the reverse complement.
CTTTTGGAATTTTAGTAGTTGCGCTTACATTGTTGTCCTGTTTGAACCCAGGATGCAAAGGAATGGAAGTCATGAGTGAAGTGAACCTTAAAGCAAAAGATTTTAAAATTTTTTTTTTCTTTTGAAAGTGCTTCTGGAAATAACTTCCCAGGGGTAAAAAGGTACTTCTGGATTGCAGTAATAAATAAAACCACGTTTTCAACAGTTGGACATGACAATCCAGTGATCCAGTACCTCGGGTATATGTAGGTGATCCAAGTGAGCAGAGGTAAAGCAAGATGAGAAGAATATGGGTGAATTAGAAAAAGGTTAAATTTTCATAGTTGCTTTCTTTGAAGATGCATGCAACAACTTGAGTAACGTGGCAGAAACGCATGGTTCAGAGTGCACAGGCAAATGCGTTTGAGGGGTCCCGTATGTGGGAGAAATGAAGAAAGCTGCTGTATGGACTCAGGGCTGGACCTGAACTAGTTTTTCAACTAAAACAGTTCAAAAAGAGCATCTTTTCTTTGAAATAGTTTTATATAGGTATTGTTATATATTCCTCCGAGTAATATGAAAACAAAGACTGACACTCTAATACTTCCTCTTTCCTAGTAAAAATGCTGGGGGAAATCAGAACAGTGGATGGAAACTGTCCTATTTGAATATTGCTTTCACTTCTCTGTCACATGCACAGTCTTCAAATGCCGAGTGGGGAGGGAAGTGCTGCTGCAGTGAAACACCACAGTGTGTGTGTTGACCCAGAGAACTTAGAGTTGTATCCGTGTCCAGCTGTGTCAATGTCTAGAGTTTGTCAGAGATAATTCAGAGGAGGTACTACTGTTTTGGTTTTTTTTTTTCTAAGCAACGCAGGTGTATTGCAGACTGGTTCAACTGTCGATAAGTTGTAGAGAGATTTGTCTGTCAGAAAGCTGTAGTCAATCAGTTTTGATGCTCTGCTCGGGAGATATGTGGGGAGGGTTAGGGAATCAGAGAATCATAGACTGGTGGGGGTTGGGAGGGCCCTCTGGAGATCATCCCGTCCCACCCCCTGCTGGAGCAGGCACCCCCAGAGCAGGGGCACAGGGCCGCGTCCAGGCGGGGGGTGAATGTCTCCAGGGAAGGGACCCCACAGCCTCTCTGGGCAGCCTGTGCCCCTGCTCTGGCACCCGCACAGCAAAGGGGTTTGTCCTCATGTTCAGGGGGAACTTCCCGTGTTCCAGCTTGTGCCCGTGGCCCCTTGGCCTGGCGTTGGGCACCTCTGAAAAGAGCCCGGCCCCATCCTCCTGACACCCACCCTTCAGATATTGATAAGCATTGATGAGACCCCCCCTCAGCCTTCTCTTCTCCAGGCTGAACAAGCCAAGGTCTCTCAGCCTTTCCTCACCAGGGAGATGCTCCAGCCCCTGATCCCCTTGGCAGCTCTGCGCTGGCCTTGCTCCAGCAGCTCCCTGCCCTTCTTGAACTGGGGGGCCCAGAACTGGCCGCAGCCCTGCAGACGTGGCCTCACTGGGGCAGAGCAGAGGGGGAGGAGAACCTCCCTCGCCCTGCTGGCCACATGCCTTTCCATGCACCCCAGGACACCGCTGGCCCCCTTGGCCCCAAGGGCCCGGTGCTGGCTCAGGGTCACCTCGCTGCCCCCCAGCACCCCCAGGGCCTTCTCAGCAGAGCCGCTCTCCAGCAGGTCCCCCCCAGCCTGTGCTGGTGCGGGGGGCTGTTCCTCCCCAGGGGCAGGACCTTGCACTGGCTCTTGCTGAATTCCCTGAGGTTCCCCTGGGCCCAGCTCTCCCGCCTGTCCAGGACTCGCTGGATGGCAGCACAGCCTGCTGGTGCATCAGCCGCTCCTCCCAGCTTGGGACCATCAGCAAACTTGCCGAGGTTATGCTCTGTCCCATCATCCAGGTCACTGATGAATGTGTTGACCAGGACTGGACCCAGCACAGACCCCTGGGGAACACCACCAGTGACAGGCCTCCAGCCAGGCTCTGCCCCGTTGATCACAACCCTCTCAGTTCTGTTGTTGAGCCAGTTCTGTGTCCACCTCACTGTCCACTCACCCAACCCACACTGACTTAGCTTGCCTGTGAGGAGGCTATGGGAGACGGTGTCGAATGCCTTACTGAAGTCAAGATAGACAACATCCACTGCTCTCCCTTCATCGACCCAGGCAGTCACGCCATTGTAGAAGGCTGTCAGGTTGGTCAGGCATGATCTTCCCTTGGTGAATCCATGTTGACTGTTTCTGATAACCTTCTTTTATTCTTAATCGAGCAAAGGAAAGGTCTTGGTAGCTGGTAACTAAAGACTCATTCCTTATGAAGAGAGCCTTACTGGTCTGCCCTTGGTTTGTCGTCCATTAACATGATAAACATTAATATGCTTCAGGTTATTAATCAGCACATGCTGTTTGCTTGTGGAGCTTGGTGCATACTTAAAATCAAGTGGTTCTTTAAGGTCAAAAGTGCCTTTGCTTTGATTTTCTTGATGCTTTATTCCATAAGGCTCTGTTTACTTTGTGGGTCTTTCCTTCTGAGCATCATCTTGTTTTCTTTTGCTAAATTGATATTCCCAGGTTATTCTCACAGCTAATATGGACTGATGCTCTCTTGCCCAAGGTGATGTTAAAAGGCTTAAGGGACTTCTCTGAACTGCTACAGTGTGTTATTAATGAGGTGGGACTTGCACCCCGATGTTCTCTTCTACCCCGTGGCGTAGTTCCTGTGTTGTGTCAAAGAAGCAGTTATAGTTTTGGTCTTTCATCTTGCAAGTGAGTAAATATTTAGACAAACTCAGAGGAAAACATCAATAAGGAAAGATGGTATTTCTAGCTGCTGCTGCTTAAAGGTCTTTGTTAAGGATGGAAAGATTGTATATCTAGTTCCTTGTTATTTACATCGTACATAAACATCTGGCAAGAGGAGCTCTGGCCAGTGGTCTGTGCTTCTAAGATTTTGGGGTTTTTTTGGTTTTGTTTTTTTTCACCCCAGTTTAGAGCAATTTTTGTAGGCTGTGCTGACAGTTTTTATTCTCCAGAGTTGTCGTGTTTGCCAGCTCGGTCTGTCACTCTTGATGCTGTAGTGACCATCACCAGACGCAGCTGTTGTAAGAGTACGCAGAAAGAACTTAATTTGCTTGAGTCCCTGCATGGGCTTCTGATTTTGCATTTGAATCCCTCCTGCTAACATCACATTCAAGTAAATTCTGTGTTTTGAGTCCTGTTTTGTCCCACCTAACCAGCTATCCTGTTTGTATCTGAAGACCAAATACCTGTCCCTACCTTCTATTTTGAATAACAGGCTCTTTCAGTCTTTCTGCAGAGATTAACACAAATTTTGGATGTGGAAAGAAGGACGAGGATGCTGAAAATTAGTGAAGAGTGTGAACACTGTGGGCTTGCATTGAATATCAGTTTTGGTCTTGGTTGTCTCATTCGTTCTGAGCTCTAGAAAAGCGATGTAGATTTTTACATGTGAGTATGGTGTACAAAGAGAGGATTTCTTGTGCCTGCTGAGCAGTTACCAGCTGTTCACATTATTGCTCCGAGGTAGAAGCCAAGTTCCAAGTTGCTCCCCAGTGAAAATTCAGTTGTTTAGTGAGGAAGGAGTTTAGTGGGCTAGATGGGAAGAGAGGAGGCAAGGGAGGACGGACCAAAGGATGCAGCTACTTTTTATGAGTAATGCATAACAGTCTTAACTTTTTTCAGTTATTATGTAATTAGCTATCTTAATTATTTTCTGATACTACTGTTGCTGTTTTAATTAGCATTAAAGCATTATTTTGTTAGATGTAATGCTGACTTCACATGTTGCATTCTTTAATTCTGGGTTGAGCTAACAAAGGGCTCTTTTGCATTCAGATAGCTGGGGAGTAATTATACTTCTGCATGGGCCACATCAAATCTAGAAGTGTTCCTCATTCTTCCTCTTTCACTTTCTCCCTGTATGAATTACAGGAGACTCGATGTCTTTTGGACGACATCCTCCATTTGCTGACTGCCCTTGTTGAAACTCTCAGTGCAGTACAGAGGCAGGAGTGGTTGTGGTGGAGTAGGGATGATTAGAAGCCTGTACTGAGCCTTAACGTGTTCAGGTGAAAGCTTGGTACGTGGTTGTCTGAAGTGAAGCTTCCAAAAGCCTTTCAGGTTCCCACTAGCATAAAGGAGAGGAAGGACCTTGATTTAAGGAACTGTAAATGAAAATCCACAATTGCACGTCTGAAAACTTTGAGCCCGTGTCGATGAAAGTAGTTTTGTCTTTTCTTGTGGTCATTTAGTCTGGGTAAATCGCACTGCACAATTCAACGTGTCTCATTCCTTGCATCAGATCTTCGGGGGTGTGAAGGAAGAAAGCGCTGATATGTGTATATTACATCTTCACAGGAAAATAGTTACGTTCCTACTGTGCATCTTTCAGCTGGTGTTGGCCTCAGGTATGATTCATAGCAGGCATCGCTTCTGAACGGCTGCTGCCAGCAAGTAGCTACGTCTTAGAAAGGGAAACGAGTTCCTGAAGTGCTGCTGAACCCCATCTCACTTGACATGAGGAAACGGAGATATGAAGGGGGTGCAATTATAAGGAGATCCACAAGCGATTCATTGAACTAATGACGGCTGTGTAGCTTTGAGGGCCTTGCTGTCCTCAAGCGTGTGCTGAAAAGACACTAAAATAGAATTCCAAAAATTCCTTATGGTGTGTCCTACAAAATTGCATATCAAATGTTTCTGCTTTGCTTCTGAAGTAATTTGAAATCACGTGTGATTCTCGTGACTCTGAGCTGTCAAAAACTGAACCATGGAAAACAGTTTAGTTACAAAATTTAAAAATCTTCCTAGCAAGTGTGCAAATTGGAGTACAAGCATTTTCTTGTCCTTTCTGTAGTTTTAAGTAACAACACATCTGAACAGTATCTAAGCTTCCCACTCTACGTTCCTTTGCTACTGAAGGCTTTGTGTGCTGCCGCAGGCTTGACCCAAACCTTCTGCGGCGTACCTCTTTTTTGTAGTGAGGTGTATCAAATTGGAAAACAAGGCAGCTTGAAAATTTATATAAAATTGAACTAAGGATGAACTCTTGTGTACCACTTGACTTCCAAGAACTCGGTTCACATGATTGCTGCTTAATATCCAAACTGGCATGGGTAGGCAAAAGCTGTGAGTTATGAGGAAGGAGGAAGTTGTACTAACAAGGTGTACAACATTGCTGTGATAATAAATAGTGCTTGTGTTGGCAAAATAAAGCTCATATGTTGATAGATTGGTTTTTCAGAGCTAGACCTTATATGCTTTTTAAGAAAAAAGACCCCAAACCCTGATGTGACTGTGAGCTACAGAGCACACAGAGCCCAGTGTTCTTCTGTGACTTAATTATGACAAGTATTCAGAGACTCAAACAGCTGACCTTGCAAGCTCAGTTTTGTTACGTTTGAAACAACTGGATTTGCTGTAGTAACTTTTGTGTTGCTAACTAACCTTTGCACCCTCCTCTAATGCTGAAATACTTGGAAGAATTTAAGCAAAATCCTTCCAGAGCTACTGTGGGTCATAAAGCAAAGCAAGCTAGGAAACTCATGTGAAAGCCAGGTAAAACCAGAACATGTACCAGCTTGTGAAGAGGTCAGAGCTGAGCCTGAGCTGAAAAGAAATTACGGAACATTCTCCCTCAAAACAATCTGGAGGGCAGCAGTCTGAAAATCAGAGATGGCGTCCAGAGGTGAAGGCTATGTCTTGGTGTTTGTGCTAAATCTCTCTGATAGGAAGAACGCTCTGTTAAAGGCTAAGTTAGGAGAATCTGTGCTGATACTGTGGCCAGTGTGGAGAGTCCTGCACAGTATGTCTGGAAAAAAACTGATTGCTTTTCAGGTAGTCAGGCCTCTCTGAGAACCCTGAGTGGCGATTTGCTTTTGGCAAGTTTGGATTTTTTAAGTCAGTTTTGTAGATTTCTACTTTGTTTGTATGAGTGGGTTTCCCAGCTTTCTTACACTGGTTTTACCCTTGTGTTTGCATTTCAGGCAAAAGTAAGGTTCTTTAGATTTTCTCTTCCCCCTACCCTGCCCCTCCCCACTACTCATTCTTTGTTGAATCAGAAATGCGCTCCTGAACCTGTTTGATCCTTTGCATTTTATGTTGGCTATATGGGATGTCACTGGGAATGTGGAGGTGGTGGATGGGGGTGGTGGGGAAACCTTTTTCCAGTCCAGCCGCAGATTTATAAAAAAATGTCTTCCTGGCCAATTGAATTTAAACTTAATTCTGGAAAATGTATTCAAATTTACTAAGTTCTTTTAAAATTCAGGAATTCTGTTGGAATAGTCTAAACTTGGTCAGGGGCGTGGATGCAATAGGCCCGGTTGTTGTTTTATTAAGGTCTGAGGGAGTTTTCAGCCCTAACCCTCCTTTCACACAGGGGGCTGTATGACAGCTAGCATCTTCGATGGCTATTGCTGGAGGAAACTAAACTGCCTGCCTTGCTTAAGTTTAGATGCTCCCTTGACGCCTTTGCAAATTGATTTAACGTGTCAAAATGCTAGTGTTTCTGCTAGGATTCATGAATAGTTTTGCTGAAAGAGCCGGTGCTGAAGAGGGCGGACCACACAACTGGGAGAGAGGGCGGGAGGAGGCAGACGTGGGACAGAAAGAAGGCAGATGTTCCCCTTTTCCCAACCCTGGGCCATTAGATCATCTCAGCTGCGAATCAAATGATAGGCTCCGTGTGATGAAGAATAGGATTAGTTGTTGGCCGTGTTAACGGCCTGTGCTTCACAATTTGTACTTGGACCCCAAGCTGGTAAGCGTGCTAGATCAGCAGTGTAGGTAGTAAAATGGTGTTAAGCTGTGTTCTCGCTCAGCTTGGATATAGGTACGTTATTATTCTCTTAAAAGAATCTGATGACCCTGGGGAAAAAGATAATAAAAGTGGTTAAGACAGAAGAGGAGTCGGAACTCTCCCTGCTTTTTTTTGCTACCCATTATGTGACCTTGAACAAGTAATTATGAAATGCCACAAATACTTTGGGCTGTTGTAGGTAGTTGCTGTTCTCCTCGTGGTTCAACGAACAGTCCAGACCTTTTGTTAACAACAGTGCACGTCTCTCTCTTGTTTTGACTTACTGCTTTTTCTTCCCTCCCTCCCCACCCCACGTCTCAGCAGTGATTTATATTAATGGTACCAGATTGTTAGACTTATTCACTTGGGTTTTTTGTTGGATTAGCTTTGTCGCTTCAGTTTCCCAGGCCCAGAGGGAAGCAGAGCGTGGTGTGTGGATCAGTTTAAGCCATCAAGAAACTGCAGTGTTAAAAATACCCCCTCTGGTGCTTTCCACTCCTGCCCTGCTTTTGTGGTGGGCCCATCTGTGTAGCTGTAGTGAGCTGAACTGGAGGAACTTATATTTAATTTTAACTTCTTTTTTTTTTTGCCAGTTGTAGCTTGGATAAATTCTCTGACCCTCACAAATGCACAAGGAAACCTTGTGCAGGATAGGAACAAGTGGCTAGATGCAGGAGGTGGTGTTTTAGGCAGAGGCAGTGAAAGGTGATGGGTATCTTACTGTTGAGGGAATTAAATCATGAAGGGTCTGGGCAGTTTAGACCTTTAAACCTCAGAAGACCTGGGAGACTGAAGAGTTCTGGGATCATCTGATGAAAAAGCAAAGGATCAACAAGGATGTTGATCAAAATACCGTATTCTGTAGCAGCCTGACTTGTTTATGGCCTGCAGTAAATCTGGAGAGGTTCCCAGAAAGCCATTGAATGGGAAAGCTAGATACATTAAACAACTGATAATAGTTCTTCAGAATGATGAAAACTGAGTGCTTTTCTTAAATAAGAAAAAAAGACCCCTGACTTTTGAGAGAAGCTGGTAGTTGCTGAGCATGGGTGGTCTCGCTGCACTCTGCAGCACCTCTGTCAAGGGTTCTGGGAAGCCGGTTTTGTGGCTCTGCAGGTATGAGAGGTGAAACCTGATGGTAGGCTCTGCTCTTCTGATCTCCTCTAAAGCTTTCCTGATCAGCCCTTACGTATCTCTGGGATAGCTGCATGTTTATAATGTGTGATATCTTTACCTCCAGCAGTATTTAAGTGGCATAAGCTAGAGCTCAGGATTTCTTCTAAAGGAAAATTAATGGGTCTCTTCTGGTTTGTAGTCACTTCTTTTCAGGGTAGAAGGAAGCACTAACTTCTTTCTTATAGGTCAGCAGAGAGTTGCTGCGTAGCAGTTGCTTTTACTCTGTTGCAACTTACATTGGCAATTAAATCAAACGATAACAAGGCCTTCCGTGTAATTTCACTGCTCTGCTGACTTACTTGGGAAGTGCCAAGGACTAGGACAACTGTAATCGAAATAACTTGTGTGTCACAACCCCATTAGAATGAGCTGTTAAACCCCCTCTGCTAAGCAATGATTCAGATATGCTGTCTTTCAGGCTGCCTGCACTAAATTCAGAGCTGTTGGAAAAGTTAAATACCCTTTTTAGCAGTATCAGTTCGGCTTGTCTGAGCTTACCTAAATCAGTGCTCTGCTGAAAAATAACTTCTTTTGCAGTAGGATATCTTAGGAAGATGCCTGGTGTAGTGTCTGAGATCTTCAGTGCTGTGTTGCTGATAGACTGTCAACTGTTTGAGGAGATGGCGGTGAGAATTATCTATACTCATCTGCATATTTTGCTTATCTTTTATGAAAGCAGATCCTGCGCTATCAGCTTGCAAACACAGCCGGCCTGTTCTAAGTTATGTGACTCATGAGGCTGCCGAAGCACTCATCCTGTTTTTTAGCACTTCTATTTTGATTTTTAAACTGGCCTTTTTGGAGTGGCTGTTCTAGTTGCACGGCATCTCATGGGTGGGGATCCCTCCTCGTGATGAAGATTTCTTGATGCTTTTATAGAGAGAACAAATAGCTTAAACCCACCTCTACAGAGAAATGACTATTCTTTCCCACTTCATCTAAAAGAAAAAAGAAATGAAAGAACTCAGGATTATTTGCAGCTGCTTTATTCAGTGTGAAGTGTAACGGGTCACTTGTCCCACAGGACTTGCTTTTGCAGTTTGAAACGCACCGGTATCTCATGGGGAATCACTTCTCAAACTCCTTGTAGAAGCGCCCCGCTGTACGTAGCTCTGCTCAGATTTTAAGCTGGCGATTTCATTTAAGCGGCCCTGTCTGCCTTTGGCCGCATGTCGCTGCGCGTCCCTCCTTCCCTGCTTGTACAGCCACATGGTGAACCACACTGAGGAACCAATCTGGTGAAATTACCCCAGCCAAAGCGAGAGGTGGCTGGTTTCCATCCAGATCGGTTCCCCGGTGCGATCCCTTGAGCAGCCGCACACGTGTGTGTTTATGGTGGTACGAACGAGGAGGGCGATGCAGCAGTGCAAAAGCCGAACCCCAGCACAGTGGGGTTTTTGTTTTGCGTGTTCTAACATCTCGAGCAAAAATGAGATGAGACACAGAAGGTAATGCTTAAGAGATTTGAAAATTCCTTCAAAATAATACTTATTGTTTGTCACAGAACAGCTGCAAGCTCTTGATGAAGAATTTTAAAGCCTATTTGAATTCTTTTGGATAGGTCTTTGTAGCTGATGATCTCTTGGCTAAAGCTAATTATCTTTGGTCAGGAGAGGTTAATTAGCTCTGAATGCTGCCTCCATAGAGTTCTGCGGAAATCTGAATGATGCATTATGATATCAACGACGATGTAGTGGGTGAACTGGAAGGCTTATTTTCAGGATCCGAGTCCCTCTGTCATCATGACCTCATACTAGAGAATGTGAACAAGAAAAATGTCCATGTAATTGGAAACTTGTTCCTTATCAGCTAGGCTAAATGGGCAAGTAATGGGGCAGGAGGGAGGAGGAGGGTGATGACTAAGCTGGTGATTTAAATAGACATTCATTACCTGTTGCGTGTTGAGTCCTGAACTGTGTTGTGGTCTAATGGCCCCACATCTAATTTCTTCTTCCAACTGGTTTGGGAGAACTGAGACTTCAGACTTGGGATAAATTCCAGACTTTGAAGGGTGCAAAGAAGTCACAAACCGTGGAGATCAGGACTCCGCTCTTGTCCAGAGCTGCAGCTCTAGGTTATGACACTCTACAGCTGTTTCCAAACCTCGTTGCATGTAATGAAAGACGAGAAACTCGTTTGCCTTTGCTTGAGGGCTAATTTATTGTAACATACTACTTAAACCAGTCACACGATTAGTTTGCAATCCTAGAAGGACCTGGAGAAAGTTGCCCTCCTTTTCCCGCACTATGTGGGCTATTCTTGGGTTGAAAGGGATTAAAAAAAAGTCAAAAAATGGAGGGGGAAATGAGCCTGGTAGATGATTGATTGGTATGCTACTGAAGTTAATTAAAGGAGAGGTGTGGCACATTAAAAAAAACCCTTAAATCGTTTTTATAGGGAGTGCAATGTATGTTCAAAGCCATTTCTTAAGGAGTGTTTAAGTTGCTCATAAAAATGGCCAGGAAAGCTACGCAGCTTTAAGGTTAGATTTGAAATAACGTACAAGGTCCATGTAGTTTTGTTTTAAGTGAGGCTTAATCTTTCTGTTGATATTTTTGATACCAATTTCTAACAAAATAAGACCATGTAGTTAAGCATCTTAGAAGGTTATTATTTTATTCTTTTTAGTTTTGCATTGCATGTGTATGCTAGAGATATCTGGGCATCCCATCTCAGGCTCTGTTTTTAGTCTAACTCATGAGCAGATTTTGCAGGAATGATTCCACCGGTGGTTTTGAGTCTGTCACATGAACAGAAATTTAATATTCATATATTTCTGGGAAGGATAACTAATGTATCACTTAAGTGCTGTTAAGTGATACAGAGTGTCATATTGTGATTCCAAAACAGATGATGGCATTTCAACTCTCATTAAAAGCCTTTTAGGACAAGCTGCAAGCATAAAAGCTGTCTTTTGGTTTTGAAAGCATTTTAAATCTGCTTTTGGTCAATGCGAGAGTGTTTCTTTTAAGGTGGATCCAGACTTACAAATTAACAAGCTTTTGGGAAAAAGAGGTATGCTGTAGAATGAAGTCTGTGGTAAAAGGAGGCACTAAACCAGTTGTTTGAGGCTTGTAGGTGGTTTGTGGTGATCCAAAAAGGACAGGCAGCCATTTGTCAACACCCCCATGGCATATGGGTGAGACACTGGTGGGTTGAGAGATTGATTGGGAGAATATGATACTGAAGGATTTGGTGAGAACTTTATATATTTGAAGTGGCAGTTTGCCGAGCGCTAAGTTCATGGTAGTCTGTTTTAGGAACGCAGTTTCAAAGTTAAAATAAGAACCACAGCGAAGCAATGATTTAAGAGTGACTGGACAGTTCTAAAAAATTGCTTTGTATAACTAGTTAAATTTAGCAATAAGCTAGTAATGTTAAATATTTGTCAAAGGGCATGGTATGCTTTGAAGCTGACGATTTTAGCCACAACTATTAAAGCTATTTAGCACTGAGGTGGGAGGGGGATTGATTCAATCTGATGATTTTCATTCAAGATACAGTATGGTAACAAACCAACGTAGTGCTGGAGCTGGATGAAATCACTTAAACTAAAGGTTTTGGTGACATGTTGCAGTGTGTTCAATCCAAGAGAAATGGACTCAGTTATCCAAGCAGAAGGTAGCTGACAGACATCACAAATTTGCCTGTGCCCTTAATTTTCCCTGAAAACCTGGATATGTCTTTCTGATGTATTTTACTTTTATTTAAGGTTGTTACAGCCGTTTCCAGGATCACTGTGAATTTGGGAAGCTTTCTTCAGCCAGTTACTTATGGCTCTGGATTAGGTGGTGGTTTATGTTGGAGCTCTTTGTCCACTAGTGTTTGCTGAAAATAGCTTTGGCTAGGAAGCATTTCCAGTGTGATGATGCAGAGCACCTGGGTGATAATAGTATCATGTATTTACTTGAAACTGTTTGAATAGTTGGGGCGATTTAGACACGTGGAATAAAAATTACATATAGGACACGAGTGAAAATAGCTTGTCTTGTATGTCAGTGTTGCTTAATCTGAGCTTGTAGGTGCTGGTTGTTGCTTGTCCGTTTAGTTTCCTATGGCTTTGCAGAATCCTTATTGTTCACACTAGCTTTCTGCCAAAGAAAATCGAGTGTTTGGTGGGATTTTTTTAACAACAGTGCTTTGGAAATAATTCAAATGCTTTAATTAAAAAAAAAAAAAAGGGTTCAATGTCAATCTAAGAAAGTTTTTTTTTTAACTACTCAGGTTTTTTCTTATTTTTAGCGCCGGCTTCGTCATCTTCGGAACATCGCTGCACGTAACATTATCAATAAGAATGGTTATCGCCTCTTGGATACGTACTTCACTCTTCACTTGTGTGATAACGCCAAGATATACAAAGGTAAACCAGGCTTGCTATCAACTTTTTTGCTAGTCTGTCTTCGAATACTTATGTCATGAATTCTCTGCCCTTTTTTTGCCTTGACACCTTGCTGCTGTTATTTCCACCGCATATACTAACAGTGGAGAAGAGCTCTTCAGTCTCCTGAACTTCATAAAAGCTTTGAGTATTAGCAGGCGAGGAAGCAAACCAGATGACAGATCTGGTAGTCCCTTAAATCAGCCTCTCTTTGTTGTTGCTCTTCTCTCCCTGCACTGATAACTTAAACTTGGGAACTTCCAAGAGCGGAGAAAAACTATTGGAGCCTTAGTTGCTTGGTGTGGGGGAGAGCATTCCGCTCTGTGCACACCGGTTATTTTACAGAGCATAAACCGGCACCTACTACTATCAAAGTTATCCAAAAATAGAACTATCAGCCAATGACAAGAAGCATTGAGGCATCTGTTCTGCTTTTGATAACTGTGTTTGAGAGTTAGATCTCACTTCTCTCTAATGCTTTGCTTTCCACTACGATGTAAAGTTCACTGTGGAGAGATGTTATTAAAAATATATTTTTGTGCTCCTTTTGATAGGATCAACAGAGGAGCTTTGCAAAGGAATTTGTCATTTGCTCCTAATGTTTATTTTCAGCTAGTGTAGTTGAACCTTGATTTTTTTTTTTTCCAGGTCACTGTTTTAGAAGGATAAGAATATGTAGTTTGAGCTTGCTACCTGGCCTTTCTTGCGGTGGTTGGCTGACCCTGTAACTGATCGCTGTTTCTGCAGTGTTTGGTGCACGGGGCTGTTCTGCACTCCATCAAAGCTTTATCCTTGGGCTCCAGTGGACTGAGGGATATTGTACAAAATCTGTATTCCAGCCTCCAGAGCTGTCTACCTAAAGACTTTAAGCTCTTATTTTGGCTGGAAAAGCCACGGTCCGTGTGTCAGCAGTTGCTTATTTCCATTTAAATACAAGGTTCTTGGCATCTTCGTGAGGTAATTTGGCTGTGCGCTTTCTAAGCATCTGGAACAGGTCACCTTTGCTCTTCAGGAAAGCAGTGCAATCAGTTTATCCTTGCTGCACTCCTCCAGAAAGACGTCGTCTGACAAACCAGTCACTTGGCAAATGTCATCCAAATATTGTAAAGCACTGGGGCACGTTCTTTCCCCAGAATCCAAAACCTCAGTAAATATTGAGGATTATCTTGGGTATAAAGATGAAATGTAAAATTTAAATAATGACTTCTAATAATTTAAGTGTGAATGAATACATTTAGTCAAAAGCATGACTGCATTTTAAAGTCTTTCTTGGGAATCTGTTACTGATAAACTAGACCCGCTAGCATTTGTCTTCTGTGAGTGTTACTTATTTTAGCTCTTTGTATTTCAAATACTAAGATTTCTGTCAGTGTTTAAGCTAATCTAAAGGTGTGTTTTTTACTCATTTTTCTTTAGAATTTTATAAGAGTGAGGTGATCAAGAATTCTCTGGTAAGTTATTTTAATTTGGAAAAACTTTCTTTTTAAAACTGTATTGTTGTTACAGTATATTGCTTTCTCTGCTGAACACCATAACTGTTAGATGCGTATTGCCACTCTTCAGTTCCGTTAGAAGCATCAGGTCCTTCTCCTTTTCAGGTTCTTTTCACAAGGGTTGGAATAATGAGTTACTGAATGGTAGAAATGCAAGTTCATTTTAACAGCTGTGGAGCTGTAATCTGTTGGTACTTCTGCAGATAGGACTAAACACTCCGACGGTGAAAACATGTGAAAACTGTTCAGGTTTCAGGTTAAGCTTTACAATATATATATCCATTTGAAATTTGGAGAACACCACATAGGCGAAGCGAGGTTAGCTGGATTTTTACTGGTTTAACTTCTTTCAGTAGCTGAGAATTGTGCGAGTTGCGACTCAGGTTTGTTTACAGTTCATCTCTTTTTTTTTTTTTTTTCCTGTTCTTGCTGGTGTTAGCAACAGAAATAGCTGCTTTTATTTAAATGTCTGCAAATTGCTTATTCAAGGAGCACTTGTGTATTACTTAGGTGTACAGATTCATTAGAAGCTCATGCTGTGCAGCTTAGCAACCTCGGTGCAGGAGCAGAGGCCCTGCTTGCAACACCTCAAATAAAGGGAGAGTCAAACACTGTTGCAGGATATACCCCTGATTTCTTTGAACATCTTTTTGTTGTGTAGGTGAACAGTAAGGAATGTGTCCCTGCATATATCAACGTGTCTGTTCTTTGAAGGACTAATAGCTTTAAGAAACTGAAGCTTGAAAATGTCTTAGTTTCTAAATTTTTCCAGTTCAGATCAGTGAAGGGACCAGAGCTGAACAGCTTATTACAGTTGAGAAGGGGTAGGTCTCTTTGTGGGAGCAGGACGTTGCAAGGGTTGGGTAAGGGAACTTGAAAACCTGCTAAACAGACTTTTTAATGTCTGCATTAACAAGCTAGAACGACACCATTTATAGCACGCTGGGCTGTGAATGCTCCGAGATCACCCTGAATGGAGGAAAAGCTTTGTGTCCACAAGGCTGCTAACATGTCCCAGAGACAGGATTTTGAGTTCTGCCTATTCTAAATTGGGAAATGGAATAGCAAAAAGGGAATCTAAGCAAAGGGACTACGAGGTGGAATGACAAAAATATCAATAAAAGATGTCTTAAGCAAGTTCCGTACATCTTCTATTATGGATATTTTAATGACCTGCTATTCTTGTGCCTGAGTAGCTACCAAATATCCCTTCTCCTTAGGAAAACTTGATTAATGCATTCCTTCTGTAATACTTACTGGGTAACTTTGCCCCTCCCTTCTTTTCAGAGGCACCTCGTTCTGAATTGCCTAATACCAGTTCAGAGATGCTTGGCCTGTTCCGAGCTCTTTCAGCACTAGAAGGAAAGGCATGTTCTTTCGTGGGATGGTGGGTTCCTACCTTTTGTTCTGGAGGCACTACCGTTTCTGTGTGCAGCAGAGGAGGGCGATACGTATAAAAAGCACTTTCCCCTTTCTGTATGATTTCTGGCCTGTGGAAGTCCTGAAGTTGGTATCTGGCCCTTGGCTTTAGTAGTGTTGGACTGACTTGGTTTGGTTGCAGCTGGGGCCAATTAACTACAGTTTCCATAAATCTTTAATTTAAATGTTATCAGAGGTGAGTGCAAGTTCTTGGAGTGCCTCACATTTTGCAAATCTGAGTTCTAGTGGAACAGATGTTTGTAGTTTAGCTTAATATATGCTGCTCCCGTAAAGCTTGAGGCATAAGTCTGATCTCCTGGGGTGAAGAGGAGCTCTTAGTGACAACGTTTGAGGCTTGCCATCACGGTCAGGCAAGGAGGAGAAGAATGTGAACAAACCTGTCAATAAATTATGCAAACTTAATTATTGGGGAATAGATCAGCATTTTAAATTTAACTTTTGCAATGTAAGTTATACCCTAGTTTTCAGAAGCTGAATTATAACTTGGAAAGGAATGTTGCTTCTGCTTTTTAAGTTCCTAATTTGGCTAAACTAAATTAGCAAATCCTGAAGTAAATTCTTCAATGTCTTGTAATGAAAAGAAGCAGAGCCCACTCTGAGTTTCTGAAGTACTTTACAGCATGTAGCTTTTAGCCCAGGAATTCTCTCTAGAAAACAGAATAAGGAAGCAGCAGGGCCTGTTGGCTTCAACTCTGGGTAAACCTTGGAATGCCTGGTGTTCGTGATCTTTAAGGTGTTTTTTTTAATCTTTCACATGGACTTTGACTTTCCAAATTGTCAATTTTAGGACTACTTTCAGCTTGTTTGAATTGTTTTTATCCCTCTTTGAATACCTACAGAATCCAACATGGAGGAGCCTGGACTTTGGAATAATGCCTGACCGTCTTGATACCTCTGTCTCTTGTTTTGTGGTGAGGATCTGGGGCGGCAAGAAGGAGCACTTCCAGCTTTTGATTGAATGGAAGGTCAATCTGGATGGCTTAAAGTACTTGGGCCAGCAGGTAATGTGAAAACAGGGTTTTGGGGTTTTTTTTTCCCTGTCAACTTTTTACTTAGGGAAACAAAACATCTGGACAAGCAGATATTTAGAATGCTGAGAAAGGAAATAAATGCATTTGAAGGGTGTATTTTAAAGTTTGCTTGCAGAGATTCATGTTAGCTTACTTCAGAGCTTTAAATCTTGACTGGCTGAATATTAAGCCACCATTGTTCGCTGAACCTCTCAAATGATACTCCTAGCGCTTGGCGCTTTAAATTGTGATGCCTCGATTGAAGGAATAGCAGTATGATTGTACCGGTAGTTAAATGAACACAGATCATGATGGCATATCTTACCATGAGAATGGATTAGATCTGTAATGACAACCCATCAAAGATCTTCAGTCCAATGAATTTACTGTATCAGATCAGTTTTAATTCTGGTATTTGTCTCTTACCAAGAGCCTTTTGAAAGAGATGAAAAGTGAGGTGTTTTCTGTATTGTGGAGCTTATAGTAAAAGTGGCTGAAAAAGAAACCCATATCACATAAATGATTAAGCACCAAAATTACGGTGCCTTTTGAGTCAAATAGATTGTTCTAATTCCATTGAACACTTTTTAATTGATTAATTGACAGGCTCTATTTAGAATAGATCATAGTTAATTTCTCATTTTAAAACTAATTTTTTTTTTTTTCAATTGGGGTGTTTCAAAGCCGTGGAGGAAAGTTTTATAGGGAGTGACCACTCTAGCTTCACACAGTGCATTGATCCTGGCCAGCACTCCCTGCACTGGTGGGCTGGGAGAGAGTCAGAGGAGCAAAAGTGAGGAAAAAATCATGGGTTGAGGTAAACACAGTTTAATAACTGAAAGAAAAAAAATGGGGGGAAGAGAACAACACACAAGAGATGCAAAGGTAGGTGCTCACCACCTCCCACCAACCGACTGATGCCCAGCTATTCCCTGAGTAACAGCTACCTTGCATAGACTGTCCCCAGTTTTCACTTCTAAGCATGATGTTCTGTGGTACAGAATATCCCTTCAGGCAGCTCAGGCCGGCTGTCCCAGCTGTGCCCTCTCCCGAGCTTGTGCATGGCCCCAGCCAACTCGCTGCGGGGGCACAGTGAGAAACAGGGGAAGCCATGATGCTGTGCAAGCACTGTTCAGCAACAGCTACAGCACTGGTGTGTTACTAACACTGTTTTAGTTGCGTATCTGAATCACAGCACCATATGGACATATAAAGAAAATTAACTCCACTGCAGTCAAACCCAGTACCATGGAATCACAGAATGTCCTGAGTTGGGAGGGACCCACAAGGACCATCAAGTCCAACGCCTGTCCCTGCACAGGACACCCCAAATTCACACCGTGGCTCTGAGGGCCTTGGCCAAGGGCTTCTGGAATATCACCAGGCTGGTGCCGTGATGCCTCCCTGGGGAGCCTGTGCCAGGGCTCCATCACCCTCGGGGGGAAGAACCTTCTCCTAATGCCCAGCCTCACCCTCCCCTGGCACATCTCCCTGCCATTCCCTCGGGCCTGGCGTTGGTCACCAGAGAGCAGAGACCAGCCCTGCCCCTCCTCCTGCCCTCGGGAGGGAGCTGCAGAGCGCCATGAGGCTGCCCTCGGCCTCCTCTGCTCCAGCTGAACAAACCCAGGGACTCCAGCCGCTCCTCGTACGGTTTCCCCTCTAAACCCTTCCCCGGCTCCGTGGCCTCCTCTGGACACTCTCCAGTAGCTTTATACCCTCAATGTCCTGCGGCGCCCAACCCTGCCCACAGCACTCGGGGTGAGGCCGCCCCAGCGCGGGGCAGAGCGGGACAATCCCCCCCCTCGCCCGGCTGAGATGCAGGGCTCGATGCCCCCCAGGGCACGGCTGGCCCTCTGGGCTGCCAGGGCACGCTGGTGGCTCGTGTTCAACGTGCCATTGGCCAGAGCCCCCAGGTCCCTCTGGGGAGCTGCTCCCCAGCCCCTCGTGACCCCGTCTGTCTGTGCAGCCAGGGCTGGTGCGCCCCAGGGGCAAAACCCAGCACTTGCCCAGGTTAACCTCCATAAGTTGGTGATTGCGCAGCTCTGCAGCCTGTCCAGGTCTCTCTGCAGGGTCTTTCTGCACTTGAGAGTGTCGAGTACCCATCATAGTGTAGCTTTCTTTCCATTTGTTTTTACTGGACAGAAGAAATGTCTCCCTAAATAATATGCTCTAGTGCATGGTTTTATTTGAAATTATATTCTTTACATTAATAGCAGGATATTAGCTCTAATACTGAACACTAATTTTGTCTCTACTGTGACCACAAAAGCCTAATGTTGAGTATCATTTTAGGTAATATCATGTGAAAGCTAATTACTCTTGAGACCGATCTCTCTGATTAGTTTCCTGGTCTCTGTTATTTTTGTCAGCTGGAAATGCAACCATTGGAAAGATGCTTTGGCCAGTGTTTCTGATTTCAAGGTAGAATGGCTGAATGTACTCAGTGACTGTTATTAAAGCTGTGAAGCAAATGCATTTTCCTTGGCTAAATTCGGTTTTCTCTTAGGTTTCATGTGTGTCTAGAATTACAGGTGCTGAGAAACTGCATTTGACTATCAAACAGAGCAATTTGCGCTCGTTTGCTGTTGAAAGTCATAGTAAGCTGACCGTAAAACGATTTGTTTTCTTCTGTTCTTACAGATACACGCAAGAAACCCGAATGAGATTATTTTTGGTCTTAATGATGGTTATTACGGAGCTTCGTTTGAACAGAAGGTAAGGGTATCTTGTATTTGTTCTGGCTTGTTAGTACTGGCGACAAGCTGAAATTTAACTTCTAAACTGAAATTTTCACACTTGGATGCTCAGAACATTAAAATGCTTCGTTTTGAGAAGTGCTTTTTTGACATGACAGATAAGAACTGTTATCTTGCCTCTGTTGCACGGACATCTGAGCTGTTCTGGGAGGACATAAAGTGTAGCATTTTAAGCCCAAAAAGGGCCTGGTTACTGACAGCAAGCCTTGACTTTATTCTTTGAGGCAGACACTGTATTCAGATGTGGAACACTGAAAAATGGTGTGGCTGTTAAGACTCATTTTCTTGGCAAATATAAAAGCATGTTAAACTTTGGTTATTGCTCTTAAAACCAGAGTTTGTAGCTTTTAAATGGGAAGTTATTTACTTGCTCTGTGCTGCAATGGTTTTACCCCACAGGGTTCCCCCCTGCATGCCACCCCCCCACCCCCCCCCCCCCAAGGCTCCTCTGTAGCATTTGTGCTCATCCAGACAAATTGTGACTGCAAATTAATTATATGGCAGTGCATATAACTACATCGATGATGAAAAAGTTTAAACTTAGCTATTGTAGATAGCACGGTTGCCAGGTAGAGGTTGTTTTTTAAATCCCAGATGGCTGGTGGCAGTACTGTGGCGTAGATAGGCTGTATAAGGAGTCCCTGGCTGAGAAGATGACTCTTGACACAGAGCTACAGTTTCTGCATTAGCCACAACCAGCAAATCCAGCCTTGTGGGGATTTGATTGGAAGCAATGGCTTTATAGTCAACAGCACGGGTGACCGTTCATATGTGCGGGGAGCGGAGCAAGGGGTAAGGTGGCTGTGTATGCAAAACTCTCTGGCTGTACGCACACCTCCAAACTGCATCTGGCCTTCTGATGGGTATCCTTCAAATTGTAGATGGTTTGGTTCTTGGCTCAGATTCTGCTTCCTGGTGCTGGTAACTCAGTTTTCCTGAAGCAGGACGCAGTTCTAGTGTTCATAATTTCGCTATTAACTATCTGGGCATGAATTCAATGATGGTCATGCTATCCTTTCTCCTGATATTTTGTTGTTGGGACTTGCTTCCTAGCTCATAAGGCTTAAAAGTGCATATTGGGTTTGAATCTGGTATGTGCTCTGTGTAACTCTGTAGTTGCTACAACTGCCTGAGAGGGGCTGTAGTGAGGTGGGGTTGGCCTTTTCTCCCAAGTCACTGGTGATGGGACGAGACGAAACAGCCTCAAGCTGTGTGAGGAGAGGTTTAGATTGGAGCCAGGAAGATAATCAGGGGGCTGGAGCCAGTGCAGAGCTGCCAAGGTGATCAGGGGCTGGAGCATCTCCCTTGTGAGGAGAGGCTGAGACACCTGGGCTTGTTCAGCCTGCAGAAGAGAAGGCTGAGGGGGGTCTCATCAGTGCTTATCAATATCTGAAGGGTGGGTGTCAGGAGGATGGGGCCGGGCTCTTTTCAGTGGTGCCCAACGCCAGGCCAAGGGACCACGGGCACAAGCTGGAACACGGGAAGTTCCCCCTGAACATGAGGAGAAACCCCTTTGCTGTGCGGGTGCCAGAGCAGGGGCACAGGCTGCCCAGGGAGGCTGTGGGGTCCCTTCCCTGGAGACATTCACCCCCCGCCTGGACGCGGCCCTGTGCCCCTGCTCTGGGTGTGCCTGCTGCAGCAGGGGGTGGGACAGGGTGAGCTCCAGAGGGCCCTTCCAACCCCACCAGCCTGGGATTCTGTGATATGAGGGAAAATGCCTTCCCTGCCAGAGCGGTCAGGCCCTGGCACAGGCTGCCCAGAGAGGTGGGGGAGTCACCGTCCCTGGGGGGTTCAACCACCGTGTAGCCGTGGGACCTGGGGCCATGGTTTAGGAGGCCTGGGGGTGTTGGGTTGGGGGTTGGCCTTGATGATCCGAGAGGTCTTTTCCAACCTTAATGATTCTGTGATTCTGAGCTGTAAATACAGTCGTAGCCAATGTAGAGCACAAATCATCTCCTACTTTGACTGTCCCTATAATTTGTTCAGATCTTTCTTGTTGCAAGAGCTAGAAATTTATTTTTTCACCCTCTTCTGTAGCTTCCGATTGCTTTCTTTGTCAGTAGTTTGACCTAAATCTCTTCTTGTAAAGCACATACCTCCTGTATTTAAGTGACTTATCTGCCATCCAAGCCAAACTAGTTGGCACAAGCAGACTCTTCCTGTAACCTTCAGAAGCTGTGTGCACCTAAGGAGTATTTCTGCTCTTAGCTGGACTTCCTTTGTAATTTTCCTGTCAATGCTGGATATTCTAAATATTATACAGCCCCGCTTTTGTTATACTAAATGTTATTTATGAAGTGCCACCTGAAATCTGCTGTAGGAAGAAGGGGATTTTGGTGTCAGGTGTGTGGCTCTGATCCTGTGGAAACGGCAATAAAAAACCCTTTTCTGCATGATTTTGTGGGTATTCTCTAATCTCTTGAGGTGCTCTTCGCTTTGTGGTGGTGGGCCTTCGTAATACTTGAAGGCATCTTAGTCTGAAGCCTCAATTTTTGAGATAATACATGGATGGAATAGCAGTCTTAGTTTCTTTGCACTGGCACATACAAAGCCTCATTTTAAAAATAGATGTGTACAAATAGCATTTTGCAAGTCTAATGAAAACCTTATGCACAAAGACTCCAGTGCATGTTGGAAGTGTCCTCTATTTTGCATGTCTCATAGGGACAAAGTTAAGGTATGGTACTCCTTTTTCTTTTTTTCTTTTCCCCATTGCTCAAAAGAAACCCTTGTTACTTTAATAATCCTTTTGACTGTGAATTAAATTGCCAAAGTAGATTTATGCAGTCTTACGATAAAGTGCATTTTATTAGTGTATTAAATGTCTTTTGTCATTAATTATGACCACTTATGAGCCAAAATAAGAAAATTGTTAGAAGCTGACTAAAACATTCTGGCAATATTTCATGAGCTCAGAGTTTCAAAACACACTGTAGATGCGTTCTGAGTGTTGCTTGATCCACCTGGAACTAAATGCAAATTCCCATTTTCTCTCCTGGGAATTTCTCTGTGGTAAGAGAGGTGGGAGCCTAAAAGCTACTGTGGTAGAACAAACTGAAGCAGGGCAGGAACATTAGGGACTGGCACAACTATTGGGTTTTATTGATGAAAATTGTAGTTTTATTGATTAAAATGCATATGTCCCTGGCAAACGAAACCAGCAAGAGCAACATGCTCAAACAAGAATATTCTGATTGCTAAGTTGTTTAATTTAAAATCAAAGGGCTGGAAGCTTACACCTTCGTTAGGTAATGCACTTCAGCTGCTGTTTTAGAACCTTTAAGCCCACATGCATGTAAGGTAACCTCCAAAATGCAGGTTTGTGCTCAAAAGATCAAGCTTTGTAGGAAGCTGCTGTTATATAAAGGAGCGAAGTGGAAAACCCCAGCAGCAACACAGGTGGAGAAATTCTAGGTGAACCAGACAGCTGTAGTATAGCAATTATTGTCTTAACAGAATAAAAGAACCATATCCCGGGCCTCTTTGTTGCTAATATCCTCACTGACTCTTCACTTTTTTCTGCTGATGTCAAAAAGCCTTTAAATTCTGTATCTTTGATAATATTATTAGGAATTTCCCTTTCTTCCATCTCTTCTGTCCAGCAGCAACTTGTTCACTGCCTATCAGCAACAGCCAAGTGAACGCTTTCTTTGGGTAATGTTCTTAATCAAGCTCCAGGTTTCTTGCTGCAATAGATACTTTGCTCACGGCAAGAAAAAAAGTTGGGAAATAAGGTTTCAAAAGCCTTTGTGCGTGCTGTCTGAGCCCAGAAAGGTATTACTGCTTCGCTGTAGGTGTCTGACAGTGCTCAGGTAGCTCCCCTTCTAGCATTTACAGCTTTACTTCTCAGTGTAAATACAAGAGTGGGCTGCCAGTGTAGTGGCTTTTTTCTTAACTGCGTTTGAATTTCACATAATTGTACCCCAAACTTCTGTTTTTATTCAGGTTCATTATAATTTTATAGTAAGCTATGCAGTAATTTTTCCTAGAAGACTTCAGCAGGATTCTGCTTCTTTCCTTACAACCATGTCCAGTTTATTTTCCTGTTTCCGATCTGTCATGGGACCACTGAAACACTTGTTCCTCTCTTCGTTTCATCCTCTCTAGTAACCATACAGTGAAACTCTGTTTGGATTTGCTTTAACTCGATGAATGTTTGAATAAGATAGATGGGAGCTTCAAAGATATTTTTTTTTTTTTAAGCTGTCAGCCTGGACTTAAAGTATTCCCAGTCCTTCAGCACTTTTCTGAACCTGCTTAGTTTTGTCCGAGATTGTATGCTTGTGTGTAAAACCACTTTTTACCCAGTTTCAACAAAATCAGTCTGGGTGCTAGACTAGCTTTCCCAAAACCAGGTTTCTCTTCTGGTTCCTCAATGCCTTCCTGGCTTTCAGATTTTCTTTCAACCATTTTATGCTTGCTGCTACTAACAGATAAGACTTGCTCTTGCAGTGATATCTTCTCAGGAAGTACGTTAAGGGAAGCAAGTTTATAAGTTTTTATATTCTTCAGGAATACTGAATTGTAGTTACTGTTTCAGCCATCGAGCAGGAAAGACCCTTATTTTTAGAAAGCTGCATATCTCTACAGTATGAGGTCTCCATCAGTGCAAGTGGAATCTTTCCCCACATATAGATACGGGGTCTTTTAGCAGCTACATCCTGGCCGCTTCACACAAGAAAGCCTTTTTGTGTGCTTAAAAATACATATGCCTGTATCTAATAAATGCTGTGGCAGAGCAGTAGACAAACTCCCCTTTCAAAGGGCAAACTTCTTTAATAACTAAGTCTGAAACCCTTCCGTTGAACATTCTGCAAGTTTCCTCAGGGTTGAACAGTTTGCACAGGCCACTTGGTGTCTGACTCTCTGGGAATTTGCTTTCAACATTCTCTAGTACAAGGGGGGGGGAAAAAAGGCTGAAATATGTTGTTGCTCCAAATTCTTTCCATCCTGAAACTAGTTATTCTGGGCCACTCCACTTTTTCTCTGAAAAATTTTGCAGTTTGCTTTCTGTTTTTCAAACAAGATTGACTTCATCCTGGCCCAACAGGATAAACAGCACCCGGGCTTGTGTCAGCACTGGTGTGGCCAGCAGGAGCCGGGCAGGGATGGGGCCCCTGTGCTCGGCCCTGGGGAGGCCCCACCTCGAGTGCTGGGCTCAGGTTTGGGCCCCTCGGGACAAGAAGGGCCTGGAGGGGCTGGAGCGTGTCCAGAGAAGGGCAGCGGGGCTGGGGCAGGGTCTGGAGCACAAGTGTGCTGGGGGGCGGCTGGGGGAGCTGGGGGGGTTTAGCCTGGAGAAGAGGGGGCTGAGGGGAGCCCTTCTCGCTCTCTGCAGCTGCCTGAGAGGGGCTGGAGTGAGGGGGGGGCTGGTCTCTGCTCCCAAGTCACCAGTGACAGGGCGAGAGGGAACGGCCTCAAGCTGCGTCAGGGGAGGTTTAGGTTGGAGATGAGGGAAAATGCCTTCCCTGCCAGAGCGGTCAGGCCCTGGCACAGGCTGCCCAGAGAGGTGGGGGAGTCACTGTCCCTGGGAGGGTTCAACCACTGTGTAGCCGTGGGACTTGGGGCCATGGTTTAGGAGGCCTGGGGGTGTTGGGTTGGGGGTTGGCCTTGATGATCCGAGAGGTCTTTTCCAACCTTAATGATTCTGTGATTCATTTTCATGGTGGAAAATTCTGATGCTGGTAGTTGTGCATTTTCAGTTTTCTGCCATCCTAGTTATTTTAGGCATTGCAATGTGTTTTTTTTTTCAGAGGATACATGTATGGATTTCAGCATGTGGGATCCAACACCTTGACAATGGAAATGAGGGGCTGAGACAGCTGCTGATATGGTGCCTCTATTGCAATATGATGCATAATGTAGTGTATACATCTCACAATTATTTAGGTGGAACCTTATTTTTGGTGGAAAGGAATGTCTGTTGCATGGCCTGTGGCTAACAGTTGTGTCAGTAGATGTTGACCTGTAACTCTGCATTTCAACATCTTCTATATGGAAACAGCCTGTTGAAGCAGGAAAGAGTACGTAGGCAGGGACTGTGGTACTTGGAGTACATCTGTGTCGCTGTTGGGAAAATCAGCTGGTCACGTGTACCGGCTGGGGTTACTTCATACACTAAAACAAATGCCTTGTTTCCTACGATCCATAAACTTTCTGACAGTGCTGCCACGTGATTTGACCTACTTGGTCAGTTAGACCTCGCTTTATCATGTGAAGGAGCAGTTCTGATCTTGTGGCATTTCTAGGAATTTGTGTGACCGTGCTTGATACGGAAGAGCTTGGTATCTGACCTCTGCAGCATGAAGAACTGCTGTTGGTCTCCTACTGTTTTGATGCTTCTTGTGCAGAACGTACACGTTGGTCTCTGAAGAATGGTATATATTTTCTTGTAGCGTCCAGAAACTTGTTCCAATCATTCATAAGTACGATTGCTTTGATCTTTTAAACGTATTACAGCCTGGGTTAAGAATAGAGCTTTATCTCATGGTCTTGTGTGCCTCTGGCCCGTTACTGAACAGGCTCTCAGGTATGAAGGTGAAGACCGTCAGTACAGTGAATTCAATCGTTCAGTATTTCCACGCATAAAATTTGTGCAGTAATGGATTATAAATGTCAAGAAAACACACTCCATGTCTAGAACACAGATAAAGTGATGGGTTATTAACTTCTTTATAGGTAAGTGCTGTTGTAGGCCAGACTTGAACTTGGTGTTACGGCTGCCTTAAATTGTTTCTACCTACTGTATGAAGGCATTTAAAATACACGAAATGCAAGATCATTTCGTCTCCTACCAAAACTGCATGCTTTTAGTAAAGATGGAAAACTTTGATTCTTAAATTAACTTTTTTTTCCTTTGCCTTAAGGATCACTCAGGTACCCTGAAGAATAGTCTTCTCCAGGTGGATCAGAACTGTGTTCGTAACTCTTATGATGTCTTCTCTTTGCTTAGGTAAGGTTTTTGAGAATATTCTGTGTAGCTATTGTAATGTCTTTAGCGTGTGTGGAAGGAACTTTTCCAAATAATTTTAAAAAAACCCCTCTGGACGGGAACGTGCAAAGGAGATATCTAGGTAGTGCCCATTTACTGCTGGTAGCAGGGAGGTGGGCCTTCACATATGCTCCTCGGTGGTCTCTAAGCTTCTGCCACATGGACGCTCAAGTGCTCAGAACTCAAGCTGGCTGTGGAGCTAGCCCGTGGACTTGCCTTGCAGATGTTGAAATTGTGGAGTTTCTCTGTGGGAGAGCTTCTGTGGAAAGCCCCTACTCTGTTCTCCTCAGCGACAATAAAGTTCATTTAAATAAATTAGAAAAATGGGGAAAAAGGCAACTTGCCAAAACTCAATTTGGTGGGATGATGCTGTAGTTGAAACGAAACAGCTGCACACCTGTGAGTGTGTGTGTGAGGGTTGGGGGTGTTTTAATGTTGAACCACTGAATTGAATTTACCTTCTGCATGATTCTCCCTTGTAATCCAGAAAAGAGGCACTGTGTAGTCAGGACCCAGTTACTCCAACACATGCATGGTATAAGAAAGGTATGGTAGCTGCTTTTGGGTGGTTACTTAGGTGTCTCTGGTGGTGAAAAACATGAAATGCTAGTATGAGGGTGAACAAGGCCTTTTTCAGATCTGCTTTAATTATAACAATTCATGACTGTTTGCTGTGGGGAAACACTCTCAGAGCTTTTAAACACTGTCAGAGGGTTGGTTTTGAGGAATTTGTGTTTAAGAGGCACTTTGCAAGACAGGTCAATAACTTCAGTTCTGCAGTCATAGTGATAGAAGTGCTACGAAGGAAACTCTTGGAAAGGAAATGCTTAATATGCTTTCAAAAGTCCTTGGGACAACACATTTGGTTTCATCAGCTGTGAAAGTTGAATCCATTTGGTATGTGAACAGTAGGTGTCACTGTTGCCTGTATGAAGCATTAGGTCTATATTGTATGGTGAAGAAGGGGGTAGGAAAAGTTAAGTCTAGGTTGCTTATTCAGAAGTCTTTATTTTATAAGCTCTCTTAAAATTTAAATGCGCTGTTTCTTGATTCTGTAGAGCATATTTACACTAAAGACTGCTTTCTGAATGTCTCTCTTCTGTACTTCCAGTGTAAAACAACCAGGGGGCGTGTTACGAAGTTCTGGTTATGTTCTGGCACAGTCCATTAGAAGAAAACTCTCGTACTACCTAACATTAAGTCTTTGTTAAGTAGAAAGAAGAAAATGTGTGCCGGCCATCCTGATGGTTTGCCATGTGCCTTTTTTTTTCCACATTTCCTTTGCACTTCTTTGTAGTACGAAGCAGGCTTCAGAAAAAAACACTCACTGTTATACCAGCTGGTCATGAACTTGACTGACTGGAGCCCTGTCTAACCTGAACTGTGGTCCTTCTGAAAGTGTCTGACTGCCTATCATAAGGCTGACAAGAAATGAAGATGTCAGCTTTGATGAAGCTCCCTTTGCTGGATGCTCGCCAGTGCTGTTTGAAACCTGATTACTAGAGCCACGCGCTTGGCTCAGTCTCAGGAAGGTGAGAGTCGAGGCGCTGTCTCTTACAGTCACTAGGCATGCTGTTGGGTGTAGCTACTGTTCAGCCCTGCCTCTGAGCTAAGACATCCTGCTCAGTTCTTGCTTTGTCCTAAAAGGAGCAGCTTTTCCCCAGTCCTCAGCACCAGGCCTGCAGCTGAGGGCAAGAAGGAGGACCTGGGGAACTAGGCCAGTGAGCCTCACCTCCATCCCTGGAAAGGGGATAGAGCAGTTCATCCTGGAGGTCATCTCCAGGCAGGTAGAGGACAAGGAGGTTATGGGAAACAGTCAACATGGATTCGCCAAGGGAAGATCATGCCTGACCAACCTGACAGCCTTCTATGATGGCGTGACTGCCTGGGTCGATGAAGGGAGAGCAGTGGATGTTGTCTATCTTGGCTTCAATAAGGCATTTGACACTGTCTCCCATAGCCTCCTCACAGGCAAGCTAAGGCAGTGTGGGTTGGGTGAGTGGACAGTGAGGTGGACACAGAACTGGCTCAACAACAGAACTCAGAGGGTTGTGATCAACGGGGCAGAGCCTGGCTGGAGGCCTGTCACTGGTGGTGTTCCCCAGGGGTCTGTGCTGGGGCCAGTCCTGGTCAACATATTCATCAGTGACCTGGATGATGGGACAGAGCATAACCTCGGCAAGTTCGCTGATAATCCCAAGCTGGGAGGAGTGGCTGATGCACCAGCAGGCTCTGCTGCCATCCAGCGAGTCCTGGCCAGGCTGGAGAGCTGGGCCCAGGGGAACCTCGGGGAATTCAGCAAGAGCCAGTGCAAGGTCCTGCCCCTGGGGAGGAACAGCCCCCCGCACCAGCACAGGCTGGGGGGGACCTGCTGGAGAGCGGCTCTGCTGAGAGGCCCTGGGGGTGCTGGGGGGCAGCGAGGTGACCCTGAGCCAGCACCGGGCCCTTGGGGACAAGGGGGCCAGCGGTGCCCTGGGGGGCATGGAAAGGCGTGTGGCCAGCAGGGCGAGGGAGGTTCTCCTCCCCCTCTGCTCTGCCCCAGTGAGGCCACACCTGCAGGGCTGCGGCCAGTTCTGGGCCCCCCGGTTCAAGAAGGGCAGGGAGCTGCTGGAGCAAGGCCAGCGCAGAGCTGCCAAGGGGATCAGGGGCTGGAGCATCTCCCTTGTGAGGAAAGGCTGAGAGACCTGGGCTTGTTCAGCCTGGAGAAGAGAAGGCTGAGAGGGGTCTCATCAATGCCTATAAATATCTGAAGGGTGGGTGTCAGGAGGATGGGGCCGGGCTCTTTTCAGTGGTGCCCAACGCCAGGCCAAGGGGCCACAGGCACAAGCTGGAACACGGGAAGCTCCACCTGAACATGAGGACAAACCCCTTTGCTGTGCGGGTGCCAGAGCAGGGGCACAGGCTGCCCAGAGAGGCTGTGGGGTCCCTTCCCTGGAGACATTCACCCCCCGCCTGGACGCGGCCCTGTGCCCCTGCTCTGGGTGTGCCTGCTCCAGCAGGGGGTGGGACGGGATGATCTCCAGAGGGCCCTTCCAACCCCCACCAGTCTGGGATTCTGTGATTCTAAATACCTTCTCAAGGAGTATATATCACATTGTCTAGTTCCAGTAGAAGTTAGAGGTTATAATTTGTGAACGTACCTAGGTGCTGTTTTTACCTTTCCTTCCTAGCTGGGAAAGTTCTGTGGGAACTGAGGCAAAGTCCTTCATGTCATCCTGAATCCTTTCTATTCCCCATCATGTTAATGCTGTTTTTTTTTATTTTTAGAGGTACGCCTTTCTCTACTGCCGCTTACCTTTGGTATCCAGCTCAAAGGCTGGTGATAGCGTTTATTTTTTTTTACAATAATCATCAGTTTCTTTTTGTCAGGTATCCTTTTCCTCCTACTGAGCAGTCTGGTTTGCCATCTCCTCCAGGAGTCTAGGCCTAAGCACCAACCCCATGAACTCTTTCCACAGACAGTTTTTGTGAGAGCGTGTTCCACTTAGAGCCAGAAGAGAGAGATGGGCATAATATGAGTTGTGATTCATTTGACAGGATGTGTGCTTTGGGAGGAAATGAATTGCTGTCTGCCTGCTTCTGTCCATTGGCTATAAAGAGAATAGGGAGGTGTCTACACTGTAAAGGTTTGCATCTGGACACATAAATCCCACATTTTGAAGACTTTCTCATGATACGATATTTGTCTGTAGTAAAAATTCACAAGCGGCACATGTGGTTTCCTAATGTTTTCACGGGGCATGTGAACGTGAAGAACAGCTTGCACTGGCTTTTTTTTAAACTCCTTGAAAAAGGAAGCGAGCCCTGGTGCTGGTGGTATCTGCGTCCCAGTTACTGCAACGGTACTGTGCTGCCAGGTGTGGAAAGTGATTGAGAGAGCAGGTTCTAGCTCAACCCTTCGCTCTTGAAAAACTGCAAAATGAGAACTCCTCTGGTTGATTTGTCCCCTGTCAAAACTGCTTTTTGGGGAAGAAATAAGTTAATTTTTTTTTTTGTTACTTGTCAGCAGAAGTGGATAGCTAAAACTTAAGAAGCTTGTGAATAGGCCTTAATGAAAAGCATGTGCTTGGCTCAAATTATGTTGATTAAAAAAATTAATTAGGAATGCCAGAATGTGTGAAGAATAGAAAAATTTTTGAGTGCTGGATTAAAATAGTGCCTGTCTGCTCAGATGCTTAATTACATGGATTTACAAGTTAATTAAGGAGGAGGAAAAATTTAAAGTACTCAGACAGCTTAGCTTTACACGAGGAAGTTCTCAGCACCTCTGCAGCTCGTGAACCTTCTTGTTTTGGGGCAGGGAGAAGATCCTCAGGCAAACATAGCACGGCTAATAAGTTGTCCATGCCCTGTGGAAATGACGAAGGTTCTTCCAGCTGTTTGTTTTAAAAAGGCTAACTAACAAAAATCAACCACCCCAACTGGAAAGGTAAAATTTTGAGGTGGTTTTTTTTTTTTGGTCCCTTGGCCATATTGTCAGATTTCCTGAAAAGAGGTCACTTAAAGGCTTTCTAAATATTATGTAGCCTGGTAGTAATAGGTTATAACAGTAACACGTTTCACCTTTCACATAACACTCAGGATGGGCCAAATTCATCTGAGGTCATGTTCTGGACATGTCTCCGTAATCAAGCTCTCGGCACGTTTGCAGCACTGATGGGAATAGGTTTATATTTAGTATTTTCTTCGTTTTCTATCCTTTCTTTCTTTAAACTTTGAAAAGTAGACCTTTCAGTATTAAGTGGTGTTGGGAAGATGGGATATGCTGGCAATGACTAAAGATAAGGCTTAAAATCCTGTATGTTAAAATCTTACTTCGGTTCCTAAATACAAAAAGTAATAGTTTGTATTGTACAACAGCTTTTCCTGGTAGTGTGGGACTTTGAGCAACTGGCCTGCTAATAGCTTTTGTGCCTCTAAGTATGTGAGTGCCTGAAATCCTCCCAAATTCTGCCTGGAGACAAAAAGTGCTCTAAGAACTAGTGAAACCTGCTCCTTTTGAAGTTTTCCTTCCT
This sequence comes from Phalacrocorax carbo, assembly GCF_963921805.1. NCBI lineage: Eukaryota > Metazoa > Chordata > Aves > Suliformes > Phalacrocoracidae > Phalacrocorax > Phalacrocorax carbo. The sequence continues at coordinate 215,480,862 of NC_087513.1, read as the reverse complement.
GTATTTTATCTCTCCAGTCAAAACCGCTTTCTTTAGCGTTTAACCATTCCTTCAGCAGACAGGATGGCACGTTTGTGCTGTTTAGCCAGCCAGTTAGTGTAAATTGAAAACGTTTTGGTTGTATTTTTGTTTAACAAAATATAGGGTTTTTTTAACAGCAGCAGCAGCAAAATCTGATATTGGTACAACTTGAGTGCTAGAGACAAGTAAAAGACCATCTCCAGGCAACTGCTGTAATATTGCTAATATCTAATCTGACAGAAGTTGATTTAAGTAATACTTTTAGGTGTTAAAGGGCTTCCTCTGCTACTGCCACATGTGCATGTGATCTAGTGGATTAAATCTTGAAAACTAGAGCAACCCCAGAGACCACACAGGCTGTGCCTTCATTAAAAACAACAGGTTCTCGCAGTTCTGGTGATAAGCAAATAAATCTGGCTGCAGTGCCCTGGACAAGTAAACATGACTTTTCAAACTAAAACATGGGGACGCAATATAAAATCAGCTGTTGTTTAGCTCTACCTATCTTAGAAAAGAAGTTTTTTTAACCAATACGTTGCTCGTGTGTTTAAGTTCTTCCATCTTTATTAGCATTCTCTTCCAACGAACAGAACTTGCAGAAGTTGGTCTCGGAAACTGGCAATAGAGACAAAAGTACGGAGTCAACGTAAGCACTTGTAGCATTGAAAACTTCATTCGTAGCTCAGAGTAGTTTCCCTGAGACTACAGTCAGTGGAATTGCACGTGCCAAATGTAGTAACTGCCTTTGGGCGGCTATTTTTAACACATGGAAATTATGCTAAACTTGAAGCTGTTTTTCATAAGCTCTTTGGGGAATGGTGCAGTGAGCAAGATCTTTGTGGCTTAAACTGCTCTGTGCTAAGGTGTGTCTCAGGGGTCCACTGACCTGTTTACAGCTAAGGAGAAGCACAAGTCAAGTCTTGAACAGCGTCAGAATGTCCTGTCTTGACAGCCAGTAGCTCCCTCAGACTTTGCTATTGTATAGCTGCTGCAAGCAGCAATTCCAAACTTCAGGCTTCCAGATGTTTGGTGGGGTGAAAAAGAGGGAAGGCAGGAAGAAAACATGCTGTCAGCTGCTCTCTGACTTTGGAGGGTTGCACAGCGTCTGATAACAAACCCAGAGGTGAGCCACACAAAGTTGTACTGGCTTTTGAACTTCCCTTAGGTTCCTCTACTTCCACCCTCATCTCCAGGAAAGAAGTGAGCCCAGTGGAGCTGTGCAGTGAGCAGGACTCGGTCTCTAGCCTCTGTGGAAATAGAGTTGGTCCTTGCTACCCCTTTTACTTTGGGTTGCCGGTAGATGCATATTTGGAGACTATCTCTAAAGATTGTTTATTATTTTAAAATATGCACTGAGAGTTAAACCTTTTGTTTCTAGCTTTTTCCTTTGCTGTTCTTTCCTCAGAGAAGTATCCTCACAGCCGTGACCAAAGCCTTTTGAAGCGTTGCAGTTCCCGATGCTCGTGCCGTAGGAACGGTGCCACCTTCTGGGAAGGTGGTGAGTGCGTGGCAGGGGAAGGCTGTCACAAATAGCCTGATGCCCTTGCAGTGCTTTGTTCTAGATTTTCTTGTGAGCATCTTTGCAGTCAGATTGCTGGCTCACGTTGCAGACTTTCAGACTTCAGTGTTGCTGCTGCTGTTGCCGCCGCCCCCTCCTAGCAGATGTGGAAATACAGTGTCTCAAGTGTGGGATGGGTTGTAGGATTTCTCTTAGCCCGACTTGTGCTCTTTAAATCAGTAAGTTCCTCTGCTAAAACTTCCCTTTGCTAGTGATAAGTGTGGTTTTTCTGCGATGGCCGAGCTTGATGTTTGTAAGCGGGAAAGATTTCCACCTGGAAGACTTGGCTCTCCGTACTGTGCAGGCAGCCAAGACAAGGCAGGCATCCCCTTGGCTTTGGACATGAAAACCCAGGTGGCCTAAGGCCAGTGTAAATAAATAGGAACTGTAATCAGACCTCTTGAGTGCCTCTGTATACTTTAATAAGCAGTACTGAAATGGATGAACAGTATAACAAGTGTCATCTCTCTTGGCCTAAAAACCATGTGGGTTGGAATTGCGGGGTGGTGTCTTCCTGGGAAGTAGTGATGGAGAGGGAAACTGGGATCTGAATTTTTTTCGAGAGGTCGCTTAGGGATTTTGGTCTGTGGAATCAGCCTTTGGGACAAATCTGTTCCCAGGCATTTTACTGGTGCGAAGCTATAGAAACCCAGGCTAATCAGTCATCAGAAGATTCAATTTACAAGCCTGAGTTTTGCCAAAATCTGTTGAAGAGCGCAGCATGGGTCATAGCAAGTTGAAACAGTCCATGAAGCATGAGAGGGGTGGGGCTTTTTTTTTTGGTATTTTAACTTAGCTGCAGGGTTAGTAGTCATCTGCTGCTGCTGCTCTTATCTTCAGCTTTCCTAATCTGCCATGTGGAATAAAACACTCCTGCAGTAGCGGATTTTTAGCATGAGCATGATAGGCATGTTGCTAGTTCTTGATTAAATTCGGTTTCAGAGCCCTGTTTAGGACAGAGATTACACAGAGCTGTGCAGAAATTCAAAATAGCTTTATGCTTTATTTGTGACGGCATGTAAAAGACCATATCAGTGAAGCAGTGTTCAGTTAGGTTAGAAGTCATAACCCAGTCCTTCTCCTTTTTCTGGCTTTATTATAGTTGAGAAAAAACAGAGCATGTCACTTCAATAATTTTTTAACAGATACCTGAAAGTGTTTAAGGAGGAGGAGTTTGAACAACAGCACTGGGACTCTATTTTTGTTACAACTTTGTCCTGGCTACGGCCATCAGAATGGTGCAGCTCATGGCTTTATCTTTCAGCCTGAGCAAAGATTTCAGCGAATGCAGTCACGTCTCCAAAATGCTCGGAAATACCCAGCCTCATCAGGGAAAGTCAATACTGCATTTTGACTGAGACAAATACGATGCATTAAAGATCTCACGTCGGGGAAAATGCTCTAATCTCTCTGCTAATTAAAAACAGGGCAGATGTTGAGGTCGAAGCCTGTGGCTGAGAAGCTGCAGAACACTCCTGTGAGCATTGCGACCATCCTTTTGTCTGGTGGGAGATCTTACTTCTCTATTGAGCTGCAGAATTCGGCTTCTCTTGGAAGCAAACTTTGAGTTTGGGGATGGCTTCCAGTACAAAGTGCAGCAGTATGCAGCTTGGAAAAAATGAATCACCTGAATGTTGACTGGTGTTTCTCCTCCTTCCTCCAGTGGGTAAGGCCTGTGCTTAGTTGTCACAAACACCTTATCAGTTGTAGGGACTGTGATAGGAAGGATACAACCAACTTGAGAGCAGCTGTTTCTCTTTTTGGGTGGAGCCTGTAAGCCATTCAACCTGATTTTATGCATCTTCCTTCCTGGTTGTGCAGTGAATTCCAGTCTTAGCCTTGCTCACTGTCTCAGAGCGAGAATTGAATCTTATATCGAGATTTGTTGGCGAGTTACACGTCAGCAAAAGGCTGTTGGATTATACCAGTGTCACTGTCCTGGTAGGAGTCATCTTTACATATTTGTGTCCTTCAGAAATTTGTATTTGCGTATAATTTACCTTTCTGCTGTATACAACATCTTGAACATGATTCTGTCTGTTGCCCTGGCAGCAAGGTTTCTGTAATTGCAAACTGATAAGCACCAGTATAAAGAACAACAAAAAAACCCAACCCCTTTCTCTGTTATTTGCCACAAATACATTTGTTCTTTGAATAAAAAAATCAAGCCGTATATCCATCCCAGTGCTGGAGTGAAAGCTATGAACTGCAAGAAGAAGACAGGGAGAGACCTTACTGTGAGGAGACCTTATTTTGCAGCCTCCCAGTGCTTAAAGGGAGGCTGTAGGAGGGGTGGGGGCGACCTCTTTAGCAAGGCCTGTTGTGACAGGCCAAGGGGGGATGGTTTTAACTAAAGGAGGGGAGATTTAGACTGGGTATAAGGAAGAAATGTTTTACGCTGAGGGTGGTAAGACACTGTCCCAGGTTGCCTCGAGAGGTTGTCGATGCCCCATCCCTGGACGCATTCCAGGTGAGGCTGGACAGGGCTCTGAGCGACCTGATCGAGCTGAAGATGTCCCTGCCCATGGCAGGGGTTTGGGGTAGGTGACCTCTAAAGGTCCCTTCTGACCCAAATCCTTCTGTGATTCTATGACAAGAGACATCTCAGGTTTTGTGACTTCATTTCTGGAAGAAATTGTTTGTTCTTCACGGTAAAGCTCTCCTCTTCGTCTGTGCCCTGTATGTAATGAAGGTGATCCATATACCTGCAACCTCCTTTAAATCCCTCTCGCACCGCAGGCCAGCACCTCCCCTGCTGCCAGTCTGGGGTAGATGTTATTTTTATCTTCTTCATTTGCAAACAGCTCAAAGCATCCAGCGTTGCAGTGTCCACGTGGACTTGATTTTTCAGAAACTTGAGTCTTACATGTGTAAGTCAACGCAAAACTGAAAGAATGATGGAAAGTGTCTGTGCTTCAGCAGCATGGTCTCGCCTGAGTTTCTTACAGCGCTGGCTCTTGTAGAGGTTTAATGCCGCAAGTGAACAAGTCAGCCTCGTATTTTATTCTCTTCTTACTCCCAACTGTCTTCTCTCGCCCCATGTCTGCTTTTGACAAATTGTAGATGTAGGTTTCTGAGGAAATTGGGAAAGGGAGTATATGATTATAAATTAGAAAATTTTTTCTTGTGGGAAAGCAGATGTAGCAAATGATGGTTTAAGGGGCTGTGTAAAAAGTACGTTATAGCTGGCTGGCACTCTCCATAATCTAATTTCTGGGCTGTTACAAAGTATGCTTTCTATTTTTTTTTATTTAATAGGAAAGTCTTGGATTTTTTTTCTTTAATAGTAGGTTTGGGTATTTTACTTCCAGGATCCTTCATGTTACTTACTGCCAGAAGCGTTCTGTTCTATTTTCTAAATCCCTGGTAGTAATTCTCAGTTTAAATTTAGCCTCATTGTAAACTAAGGTTGTTCTGGCAAATAAGACCATAGGCATTTATTTCTCTTGTGAGAAGTAGCTGTAATCTGTGACTGCTGTAATTAATGGATGTATTTACGGCTTAAAATTCCATACATGAAAAATCCAGATGTGTCTGGTAGAAGGAGATATTGGGAGTATATGATAGAACTACACGATCTGTATCAAATGTCTAATAAAGTTGAGGCTCTTTCATTAATGTAAATATAAGCATATGTTAGCTTAATAGGCACAACTGTCACTAGACACCAGCTTTTGTTGTTTTTTTTAAAAAGATTTCAGTCAGGAATGAACTTGTAAAAAAACTGGTAAATCACTAGACTAATTCATGACCAAGAGGGATATCTCAGTTGCAGTGTGTCTTAAAGGAAAGTGCTTCAGCTGAACCATCAAACACTGCCTCAAACTTACTGCAGGCTGAAAGAGAGCAAATGTGTTGTTACAGCATGTTCCCAAGTTGTAAAGTGAAGTTGTGCAGTCTTTGGGGTGTCGGGAAAACCGCTTGATCTTGCAAAGATGACAAGGATGTAACTGCAGAGAAATCCTGTAATGGTGAAGTCGTCCAAAACTTGGCAACTTTTTCCCTCCAAGTCAGTACCCACGTTGAACTGATCGGCAGAACGCTTTGTGTTAGAAGTGTTTCACATCTTACAGCCAAGGTAGAAAGTAGGGGTGTTTTGGGGAGAAGAAGCAGCAATTTAATTTCAGACTTGAAAAGCCTTGAAGAGAGACCCCAAATAGCCCATACTTCATCAACCTGGGAACTAGCAAGTGAAGAGGAGGGATGCCGAATCCCTGCCTGCTGGTTCTTCCTAGATCAATCAGGGATGCAGCTTTTGTTGGTCTTAGCTTACCGTACACAGCTGATGTTTTTGTATCTATCCTGCTGCCTTTTAAACTTCCAAGGGAAGGGAGAGTGTTTTGCTTCCTCTTAGTCTTCCCCCATCTCAGAAAGCAGGTGATACGAGAATGGAAGTAGAACAGCTTCATGGATCTCCACCTCCGAACTATATTAGGGCCATAAGGAATTTTCACGTCTGCTTTGCTTTCTCAGTTCTTTCCCAGGCAGCGGCGTGCAACTCGCCTGATGTTGGACAATTGCACAGCAGCTCTCAGGGCCCCAAGCAAGAGCAGTAAATCTGTCACACTTAACGTTCGTGTTGCTCTGCTGCTGGCTGACAATGGCTTTGAGCTGCTGCAGAGACACCAGCGCAGCCTGCAGACACGGGATGACGACACTGTTGGCTAAGCTACCCCTTTAAAAAGGCATGAGTTTCTGCTGTAACTGGCTTGGCTTTCCTTGACTGCTGAAGGGAATGTGGTAGCAGGCCAGTGTCCTCTTGAAGACCTGAATTAGCTCTCAAAGTACTATGGAAGTGCTCATTTTAATAATTAATAATGAAAAACCCTCTTGAACAGCCTAGGAAGAATCCTGCATTGGCTGATAGCGCATAAGTTATGCCATCAGTTGGCTAATCGTTGTGGATGACTAAATCAAGCTGGATTATGCTCGAAGCACAAACTGTGCTAACTTTAGGCTGTAGCATTGGACTTGCATCCAGACTAGAAATGGAAACAATATGCGGTCAATTAGCATTGAAGTTTCTCTCCATTCATTAGATAAAAATTTTAATCCAGATTTATGGCCTCAACATGCTGCTCTCCATTCATTGGTGCAATCATGATTGCCTCCACCGGAGTCTGTCCCGTGCATGGAGAAACGATGGACAAAACTTCCATGCCAGTGTTCTTATAGCTTAGTTTGTATTCCCGAGGTGGGATGACCAAAGATTTCTGTGTGAGTGCAGCGGGGGCCTTTTTTTGGTGGCTAGAGAAAGATTTCTGTTGATAGTTGCTGCTTTTTGTGACACAAAGTCCTGAAACTTTTCATCTTGGAAGGCTTAACTTTGGATGTGGTCATGATCGTACTGCTACCATTTTAAAGTCCTGGGAACAAGAGTGAACATACTGGGATTGCAAGAAAGCAAACCACCTGGTACTGGTTGGCTCAATGTAAATGGTGCTATTTGGCATCAAGGCAGCTGAGTTTCACTAGGTTTTTATTTTAATATTGCAGGAAATGCCTGGATGATGTTTGGCTTAAAAAGAAAACCATTTCTTATTAAAACCAGACTTTATTGCTGAATTATTCAGTATAGCAGTCTTTATAGGGTAGGAATATACCTTTAGATATAGATTGACCAAATTAAAGGAATACTCTAAGGTTTGTACTGGTTTGAGAAGTCAGGCTGAACAGATGTCTGTTCCTTATACTGGGGCACGGGCAGAAGATCTTGAAGCTGTTAAAATTTGTAGGTCGTCGGCTGGGCATTGCTGTGAGGAGCTCACAGGGCAAGTGACCCTTCTAACAATTTATCAGTTTCATAAATACTTTTTCCAAGAATAAAACACTTTTCAGCAGTCATTTTGTGACCTACATGGCGTGGTGTAAAGACTTGTAGAATTTCTTTCTTAATCCCCTGAATTAAGAATGAATCAAGAACGTTCTTGTGGTATAAAATTAGATAAAAGTGAGAGAAAGGGAAAGGGGAATGTCACTCTCTTATTATTCATTACCTGTAAGTTTTAGGTAAGACTTTCTTATGCCTGGAAAGAAAATGCTCCACCATTTTGGAAAGGTACAGGCTGGAAACTGTTGAAGTTGGAAACATAGACCCTACTGTATGATGAGAAATCTACGTGACATTCAGGATGGTCAGCAAACCTTGGCTTTGACCTCCGTAACCGTATGTTACTTAGCCAACAGGCTTGAGATGTATTTGGGAAGGTGGGAGCTAGAAGTAGTAATTCCCGCTGGGAAATAACTGTTTCCAGGAGGTCTCAGCATTCCATTAGGTGCATGAGACCAAGCCCTTGGGTGACCCAGCACCCAGCGCTGCTGGCCTCAGCAGTCTCTTTTCCCCCCCAGAAGCCTTTAGCAGCCGGCAGAACCACGCTGCTTGATGTGTGATTTTGATGGGGTACAGCTACCCCCAAAAAGCTCCGCTCCTGGGCTGTGTGCGCTATGAGCAATTTGAGGAGCCCTGAAGAAGCCAAAGGAATCACTTAGTGTAATTTCAAACAAAAGCCTATTATAGAGGGCGTCATTCAGGAGAGGTAATAGCGTGAAGGAACTAAAGGTGTCTGACTTAACTCACTTAAACTTGAACACATTTATAACATGTAAATGTCTTAAATCACAATGATCTTGTCTAATATTACTAGCAATGCTCGCTCCCCGTTGTCCATGTATCATCTCCTCCCTGGATTTGCTTGTTGGGCTGGGTGGTTTATGCGCTGTCCTCGCACTGAATAAACTGATCTGTAGTCTGTGCTGTTGAGATGGTGTTGAGAAGGGGTGATGCTTTGTGGTTGCTCATACTTGAAGCATGTAGCCTGGTTATTATCTTGGTCTAGCTGCACACAGACCGTTAAAAACCTTTAGCCAAAACTGTTAAATAATAATGCCTCGGTTGCTTATAAATCTGGAAGAGATTGGTGAATGTGAAAGGAAGAAGCTGAGTAGCCTTTTCTATGTGGTCTAGCGCTTTGGTCCTTGGCGCACAGCAAACTCACAGCCGTGCTTTAGTAAAACTAAGCATCCCTATGAAGAGACAGAGATTTTTAGTTTTGGGGAAATGGAGGTGATCGCTAAAACACGCACTGAAGCAGGCGTGGTCCTTCCATTACATTTCCCTGGCAAAGCACCGATGCCATACAATAGGCTGTCTGACCATGGTTGTGCTCTTCCAACTAGACCTTGGTCGGGTTAGGTAGGTGTTTCCCCAGCAGCAAGGCTGCCTGAAGAGTGTCCTTACAGCAGGAGAAGCCATTAGTAGTGAAACTACAAAGGGGACAAGTAAGCCTGGGTTTGCATGCCTTAAAAGACATAGTCTATGACTGTAGGCCAACTCTGACTTCTTCTAATAAATATGTTAACTCCCACTCCATGTTAATTCTAAGAAAAATGTTAATGCCTCTTTTTGACCTTTTTTTTGCCATTGCTTTCCCCTGCCTGATCTTTTTTTCCCAATAAATGTAGCGAATAATCAGTTTTCCCTCTTCCCCCTGAAGCAAGGGCTAATGGTCAGAACCACATCATCATCATCTTTTACATGCTTCAATTGTGATTGAATTAAGAAAGCCATGTTTTTATTATGGAAGGACCCATAGCACGTTGGGAGATGCTGAAGGGTGGTTTGTGCACTTGGCCTGCGTGTTATCTAAAGGATACTTGCCTTTTTTTTAAAGCTGGCTGATGTTAACAGTGCTCACGGTAACAGTCGTGTGCATCTGTCTTGATGTTAACAGTGTTATAGCGTAATTATTACATGGGAGCCCCGTAATTACCTGCTCTCTCACCTACAGCTTTGTCTCATCGGTATGCATTGAATTTAACAAATAAAGAGGACATTTCATACTTGATCGAATTTGGAGACTTGCTGGTTTGCTTTGGATACTCATTCATAAACCGTGCAAGTTACGATTCCTCTCCTGACGCTTCATTTCAAAAGGGAAGCTGACAATCTGAGTTCGTACCGTCTCCGCTGGTTTTGAGACGGCTGGTGCGGTTGTCGCTAGGACACGTGTGAGGAACCTTTAGCAGAGCTGTAACTTCTCTTCTCCTTACAGGCTTCACAGAGCCCAGTGTGCAATTAAACAGACTCAGGTAACTGTTCAGAAAATAGGAAGGGAGATTGAAGAAAAGCTGAGATGTACATCTACAAGCAATGAACTGGTAAGTTTGATTATTTAAAACCTTATTCTACAGGTTTGCTGAAGCATCTGCCTGATGTCTTGACCATAAGCTTGTTTTTTTAACATTTGAACTTGAAATCTTTGTTTAAACCTGTCACTTCAAATGGGAACTCATCTGAAAAGTGTAATGTAATGGATTTTAGATCTGTGCGCGTTACTTGGACTGATAGATTGCTTATCCTGTTTTTACCTTTATTCTGTGTAATTGCTTTTGTAGTACAAAAGCACAAACATTGTACAGGGCATGAAGGAGGTTTATCAGGAAAAGCAAAGTTTTAATGGTTTAGATAAATCTTGGCAGGAACCTGTGGTGGATGTAGAGCGGGGTGAGTCTCCTGGCTGTATCTTCTTGTACCCTGCTCGCTTTGGGTGAACAGAATTAATGCAAAAGCTGTCATTCAAGTGAGACATCTATTTTAGGCAGGAATTGTATTAGATCGTGCAATAGCTCTTGCCAGCTTGTTTTGCCTGTCCTCTTCCCTCCTCCAAACGACCGTACTGGCACTAGTTTCTACTTTTAGCCTAGAAAGGCTGAGCCGAGTTCGAAGCAATGAGTTGACAGAACGCGAGTGGCTTGTGGTGACTTCATTACATTGGTTCTCACTGGCACGGGTCTGGTGCCTTGTACGGGAACGGGCAAACTTGTGACGTGAAGTCACTTTATTACTTTAAGGTAGATTCTGGGTTGAATTCTGTGCTAATTTCCTTAATAGATATGTGTGAGCAGAAGTATATGAAGAACACTAAAACCAAACCTGACAGTAGTAACAGCGTAGGCGATGCAACTTCTTAGCAACCATGGCCTGTGGTATAAGGAAACTATGACCTATTTTTCTTTGTTTAATAGTGAAACACATGCTGGGCTTCCACCCCCTTAATAAGTGCGTGAACTCTAATTTCATTCCTTAATACTGAGCCGTGTTTCCTGCTGGAGTCTTGAACCACAAGGCTCCGCATACGTGTGTAACTGAAGCAAATATGAAATGGAGGGAAGGCTTCAGCAAGACCTGACTTTTTTTCTTTCAGGCAGCTAGTGTTGAAGGAGCATTATCTCCATTAACTGCTTGAGAAAGTGAAAGCTGGCCGAGTGACACAACGTGTTGGTGCCTGGTAGTGCTTGCATAAGACTTGCTCACCAGTATGCCCCGCTGCCCCTTCAGGGGTATGGATGGACTGGAGGGGTGTAACGTCGCTTTTCCATTTTGCATCTGACTTCAGTTGTTCTTGGCAAATATCTATTAGGCATGGGAGATATTCCTTCCTTAAAACAAAACAAAAACCTATTCGTAATAGAAAATTCTGCTTCACTACACACATGGCAGCACAATTTCTTAGAGGAGAGAGCGCATCAAAGAAAAAGTTTATTTTTAAACACAGGGACAAATTCAGTAGGTGCAGGACAAGTCCTAAAGCTTTTAAAGAAAGGAAGCTTCAAATGTAATTGTGTGTAGTGACATAATCTTCTCCCCGCTATGTGTTCTTTCCTTTTTTTTTTTTTCTCATCACCCTGAAGCTGGGAATTGGATCCAGTAGCGCAGCTCAGACATTTCCAACCTTTTCCCAGCTCCCTGCCTCAATTTAGTATAGGCTCCTCATTGCTCATCCTCCCTCTTGTTGCCAAACCCTTTGCCAGGGAGGGAATGCTCGGCGTGCTGCTAGCGCTCTGCTATTAGTCTCTGTGTATTTGTCCTGCAGAAGCTTCCTCCCACCTCTCCTTCCTCTCTTGATTTCTGCCCTGGGCCAGGTTGCATCACTGAGCGCAGGAGGGGAGACGCATCCCGCAGAAGGAACAAGCACTGGGGGACACAGCTGAGTTTCTCTCCTTCCAAAGCAGCAAAATGATTAGGGTTTTTGGTAACCTATTGCCTGTTGTAATCTATGAGCTCTCCCCCTTAGGGTGAGACTAGTGTCTGCCAGGCTCTTTCTCTTCCCTCCTATCACCCCTTTTATGGAACTGCTTGTGTGCAGAAACACTTGTAATTATTTTTTTCTTTTAAATCTACTTTTCTTCCAATAGAAAAAGGAGAGTGAATGTTTACAGTTGAAGATCCTGGTGCTACGTAATGAACTGGAGAGGCAGAAGAAGGCCCTTGGTCAAGAAGTAGCCTTGTTGCATAAGGAGAAAAATAGTTTGCATGGCAGAGGTAAGTGTAGAATTATTACTGCTTCTATTGCAGATATTCCAAACCCGCTCATCGGAAGCGTAGCAGCTTAGCTTATGATCATGGTGACCAAAATGAAGGCGATGTCTTGGTTTTTGGTCTGGCTCTGATGTTTCTGCTTTTCTTTATCTGAAGTTTGCAGCCAGATATAATCTCTTCACCGTCTGTGAATTCTGGACAGCAGTTTCTGCTATCCTGACTCTAAATAACTTCCTACTGTGACATCTCTCTCAAGAAGTCTTAAAGCTGTGCTTAATTAAGATTTTATGAGAAAATCAGAAGAGCTGCACTGTAATGCAGTAAACAGGGGCTGGATGCAGCCATTATAGTGTCACGAGGGATGTTATTGTACCTGCCATTAGAATCTCATTTTAAGTGTTAAAAGACGAAAACCCCCTCCTAATAGCTTATTACATAAGGGAAAGGTGAAATGCTCGGTGGTCTTGGTATTTTGTTTTACTGGGAAAGTGTCCTATAGTAAAATGCTACATCGCTGTCTCTCTGGAGCTCACCAGAGACTGAGCTACATGGATACTTGATCTTGCTGCAGGATTTCTCTTTTTTTAATACCTAGTTGAGTCTAAAATAACTAGTCACTACTAAAAAGGAGGGTTTCCCCATTTACTTCGTTCTGATTATGCAAATATTGGGATGCCTTAACCGCATTACTCTACTACTGCGGACGTGAGGGGAATAGGTGTTAAGGGAGAATGAGGTTTTGCTGGTTGCATTTGGCTGGTGAATGGTTTGCAGAGCATGAAGACAGGTGCTCCTCCTGCACTGTCGTTCCCCAGTTTGGCAGCGTAACATGGAGAACAGGCATCTAAGATTAAGTGGAGGGTTATTGCCGATATTTGTGTCACTATCTACTTTTAACTTCAGATAACTAAGAAAACTAACTTTTTCCCCTGATTCCTCACGTTGTTTAGAAAATGCATTTGAGACTGAATACCAGAAACTTCAAGAGCATAACGAATCCCTGCATGAATTAAGAAAGGAATGCACTGCTAAGAGGTAAAAGGGCCTATGCTTTTTCTGCAGTTGGAAAGAAAATACAGGCTTGAGAGTAGGCCATTTGAAGTGGGACTCCTGGCACCAAATTCTTCCACATGTTGCCCCAAAACATTTTTTAAGACATCTCTGCTATGATTTATAGATACCTAAAGTGATAATTAACAGTGGCAAGTCTAGAAGAGGAGAAAACAGTTGCTTGGTTGCACGTGTAGACTATGATAGGACTTTTAGGTCTGCTTTAGTGTATCACAGCTTTGTAATACTTAATTGTCGTTGTCAAAATACGCCTGTAATGTGAGGTACAACTGAAAAAGAAAAGTTAGCTTTGTCTTCTGTATTTTTCTGGTGGAATTACCTAGCTTTTTGGGGGAGGGGAGGTGATACGTGGGAAGATGCTGGAGGGGTATGAGGGCTTGATACCTTTTACTTAAAGCTTTTGAAGAAACTAATGGTTTTGGGATCTCTTTCCCCAAAGAGAACTGTTTTTGAAGACAAATGCCCAGCAGACTATTCGATGCAAGCAATTGCTGTCGGAGCTATCCTATATCTACCCTATTGATCTGGTATGTTTTTAATGTTCTAAAAATCTGCTTGATGTGAAATGAACTTCCCATGTATTACACTGTGAGCAAATATCGTGTTTTATTCATGATGAAACTTGCTCTTCATTCATGCTGGTTTTTCCAGCTTTTTCTTGGCTTTGGTCCTTAGATTGCAAACCTCGTGGGGAGAAGACTTATGCCAGCATCTCTCGCATAGTCTCCACTATAAAAGTAGAATAGCTGTAGCTGTAATTCAATGGATACTTTCCATTTTGCTTACAATTACATAAAATAACTCTGACAGTAGGCTAGCTGAACTTTAATGGAGTGCACATGAACAGATGTCAAAATATGGAGCTCCGAAACATTTAATATAACGAATTGATTAAGCTGAAGCTTTTCCGTCTTGAAAAAAATTGCATTTATTTCTGAATTATATGAAATGGGGACTAAAACACTAAGTCAAAGTCACTCCGGGTTTCATTGAATATTTAAGGTGTGTTTTTTTCATTACAAAAATGCTTTGTTGCCATTGGATTTTAGGCAGGTTTGTTTTCTGGATGTTATTGTTCCGTTCTCACTTTCCATTGTTGATTTTAAACTTACAGAACGATCAAAAGGATTACTTTGTTTGTGGAGTCAAGCTTCCTAATTCTGAAGACTTTCAAGGTAGCTGAATATTCTTAATTTAGTTGTTACAGTTGACACTGCTTCTAAATTTCGTAAAATGAAGTAAACTGATAGCAATGGCTTAGGATCCAAGTTTCTGACTGGAAAGGCCTAGACTAGAAGAAAACTTACGCATTGTTTATTCCTACTTCCGAGCTAGTACAAAAGAAGCTACTGTTGATTCTTAGAAAATTACCTCTGTGTTTGAAGACTCAATACTGAAACGGTGGAACAGGTTACCCAGAGAGGCTGTGGTGTCTCCATCTTTGGGGAAGCTCAAAACCCAACTGGACACAGTCCTGGGCAACAGGCTGTAGCTGAGCCTGCTCTGAGCCGGGGTCCAGGACTATGTGATTTCCAGAGGTGCCTTCCAAACTTAGTGATTCTGGAAACTATTTGTCTGACCTAAAAGTCCATCGTGGCTACTTCCAGCCCGTGAATCGTGACGGGGCCATGTGCATGAATCCCTGTTTAATTTGCTGTAGTTGCTGGTGAACTTTACCAAATAGATACCTTGCATAAGTAAGACACTAAAGCTGCCTGACCGTATGGAGTATTTTACAAGTCACCTTCTACTTTAACTGTCTACGGTCATCCTATTGCAGAAGCAAATAGATAATAGGCCTGTCTGTATCACAGTTGTACAGGTAACGGCATGGATTTGTCTACAAATGTTTGACATGGATTGGAACTTCGTTAAAATCCCTTTGATAATTTCTTGCTCCCAGTCCTCGCTCGGTCCTGAAGGCCTGTAGTTTCTCAGGCAAAAACCTCAAACTATTGTCTGACTCTCTAAAGCTGTCCCATAGGTATTAACTTGTGCTAACAACATGTATATTGGGTGCTACAACAATGGAGGTGTCAACTTTAAAGCAAGTTAATTTGTCAGTATGACAACAAGCAGTCTCTTGCTTTTTCCTGATCATGCTAAATGTGGTAATGAACTCAGTTTGGTAATTCTTGAGACATCGGTGGCGTGCATCTTCTGGCCCGTTTTCAGTTGATTGGCAGTAATACCTTACAAAAGACGTACTAATTCATTATCAAGGTCTATAGAAATAATTATATTATGAGGGAAAAGTACAAAGCATTCACTTGGTGAAATGCACAGTTGAATTTGAAAACCAGCTGTCTGACATGTCTTATTTCAGACTCTTAGTACATAATATTTTTTTAAAAAAAATAAAAATCAGGCATCTGAAGGATCAAAAAGGTTTATTCCCTAAAAATCAAGTTTTGCTGCAAACCTCGAACACTTTTTACAAAATCCTTTGTGAGAGGGGCGTAACTTTTGAATCCATATATTGTGTTGTGCTCTAACAGAGCTCAGTGTGATTTCATATTTGTCATTGAACATCATTATAAGCTTAGGAGGTCATCTGAGTTGATTTCACAGGACTCCCTTGTGCCTCAGAAGGGATGGCCGTCACGTTGTTTGTATTGGTATGTTCACTTCAAAGAACAAAAATAGAGAAAAAAGAAAGGAAACGCCCTTACGTGGCTAAAGTATGTAATTTGAATTGCAAGACCTGTGTGTATTCCCCGCAGGTGAAGCTCTAAGGTTGAAACCTTAAACATCAAATTGAAAACAATGCTTTAAAACAATGGGTTAATCCAAGTTCTTCCTGTAACTGGCAGAGAACAGAGTTCGTACCCTGGGGTCGGTGTCTTTCCAACTGATCTCATTAATGCATAAAGTTATGGAGGAATGCAGCTTTTCCCTGACCCCGGTCGTACGTGTCAGCTACACCTAGAGAAATGCAGAAAGTTTAAGAATTGAATATTGTCGTGGGAGTTTTGTTTCACTTTTCCCATGTCTTCTTTACCCTCCCCCGCCCAGCCAAAGGTTGAGAAGGGTTACTTTTAGATTTGAAAGTCTAAAGTTGGAAGGCAAACGAGCCACCACCCGTTTTACATTGCCCTTTAACGAAAGAGGCAAATAGCAAACCGCAAACAATTGTAAAGCAATCTAAATTTGTTTTAGACTTGCATCTATTCTTGAGTTACAACTTCTGATAGCTTCGTTAATTACACCATTCCCTAAGCAATAAGGATGAACTTGTGCTGAGCCTGCAGTGAGATGTGACCGATGAAATAACTGAATCTTCTTGTTATTGACAGCAAAAGATGACGGAAGCATTGCTGTTGCCCTGGGCTACACCGCTCACTTGGTGTCAATGATATCCTACTTCTTACAAGTGCCACTCAGGTATCCCATAATTCACAAGGGCTCCCGGTCTACAATCAAGGATAACATCAATGACAAACTGACGGAGAAAGAGCGAGAGTAAGTATGTTGTAAATACATTAACGTACTTTCCTCTAAACAAGAGATCGACAGCAACAACAAAAAGAAACCTTGAGCAGTTTTGGATAGTCTGGAGTGAGACGGAGTTTGAAGTTATTTGTAACTGTTTTCGGTGGCCGTGGGACAGTTGAGTTTCTCATGTTGGAATTCTGTGATCTAAGATTGTAGTTCAGCTTTGTCATCCAAGGTCTGTTGGCACGCGTGTCCTATTGATTGGGCTTCTAGGAGTGCTAGAAAAACTTCAATAGTGTGTCTTACGGGTAAGTTTTGGCTGCTGGTTGGAAAACTTGCATTTTGTGTTTTGCTACTGGCTATGGGAATAAACTGCAGATGTAGCGAGTGTAGTTTCACTGAGGAGTTACTGCCAGTACTGGAGCAGTGGTTGATAAACACAAGAAAATAAATAGCTTTCTCTAACGCAGAGGATTTTAGTCAATTGAAAAAGAGCACTGTAAACTGTTATCTACTATAAATCAACTTAATATTCAACAAAGAGATTTTCATTTGTTCTGTAATCGTTGTCTTTCCACGTGTAGCTGCACTATTGTTATTGTTATGCTACGAGGAAGCTACCTTGCTGTCCTTAAATTCACCCTCTGAACGCCTCCTCCTGTATTTTGGCACTTTGCCTATTCTCCCACCGTCTTTGCACCTGTGTGCTCTAATATGAAAATTTTGGCAATTATTGGTTAAGCTTCACTTTGTAGCCTGCAACCATGGAACTCGGAGGAGTGCAACACTGACCGGCTGCGGGAGGCCAGCTGCTCCGCTCTGATCCTGTGTGCGCAGGGATGGCCGCGGTCAGGCTTGCGGCATCAGTCGCTTTGGCTTTCCATGTGTGGGCTTTGACAAGGGAGCAAATAGAATTGCTGAGGGGGAATGTACTGTGTCCAGTTCTGGGCCCCCCGGTTCAAGAAGGGCAGGGAACTGCTGGAGCAAGGCCAGCGCAGAGCTGCCAAGGGGATCAGGGGCTGGAGCATCTCCCTTGTGAGGAAAGGCTGAGAGACCTGGGCTTGTTCAGCCTGGAGAAGAGAAGGCTGAGAGGGGTCTCATCAGTGCTTATCAATATCTGAAGGGTGGGTGTCAGGGGGATGGGGCCGGGCTCTTTTCAGTGGTGCCCAACGCCAGGCCAAGGGGCCACGGGCACAAGCTGGAACACGGGAAGTTCCCCCTGAACATGAGGAGAAACCCCTTTGCTGTGCGGGTGCCAGAGCAGGGGCACAGGCTGCCCAGAGAGGCTGTGGGGTCCCTTCCCTGGAGACATTCACCCCCCGCCTGGACGCGGCCCTGTGCCCCTGCTCTGGGGGTGCCTGCTCCAGCAGGGGTGGGACGGCATGATCTCCAGAGGCCCCTTCCAACCCCCCACCTTTCTATGAATCTGTGAAATGAATTTGTGGAAAGTACTGTCTCTGACAGGAAGCCTGTAAAGAAAACCCCTCTTCTTTTTGGAAACATGCAATCAAAGTATTATAATATTTTAACACTAATTCCTGATAGTCTGAATCAAGACGGACGGGTCTCATTGTGCGCAGTTGGCAGTACTGGGATGCTTGGAAGTGTCTGATTTCTCTTTGAAGCTCAGTGACTTTTGGCAGGACAGCAGAGGTAACTTGCCTTAAGACTTAAACTCGCTGAGGTCTTCCTGTTTTGACACAATAAAATAGGACTATATAATTGTCTTGCAAATTAACTTTGATACCATTCTAATAACTTGTCCAAACACTTCCTGGCTAACTCAGTAGACAATTAATCTGGTTTTGCGTCAGTTTAGTTCTCTAAGCATGTGATTATTCTCCTTCCTGGACATCTCCTTCAGAAGGGGAGCAAACTAGAACATTTATATCTGGAAAACAAATTTCTGAGCAGGGCTGCCTGTGTGTGGGTGTATAAAGATTAAACCAATTTCCTGTTGTCTGAGACAGATTGGAAGGTTTAGGCCTTCAGGCTATAGCGTTCCAAACCCTCATGACTTAATACTTTATTTCACAATAGATTTCTGAAAAGGAGAAAGTTTAGCTAAGTATATGAATCCCTGTTGGGCCATTTACCTGTTCTGCAAGATTTTTTCAGGATTAGCTCCTGCCTGAGACGTTCTCTTCCCAGCTATTGGAGAGTCAATCCCACCAACTCTCAAAGGGCTTTGGTTCCTATAGAAAACCTCAAATGTTTTAAGTTGCAGTTTTCTTTCTAAACTGATAGCTCATGTTTCTCACCTGCTCCTAACTGAATTGAACATAGCAGTTAACATGCGTTATTAAAGTTCTTTATTGCAGTCACCTGTCCTTTAGCAGCTTTTCAAACTCCAACATGAACTGCTGAGTAACTACAGTGCGGTTCTCCCTATGCTCAGTCTTTGCTATAATAACATAGCATCATGATTATTGACTAGGTTAAACATTTTACTTGGCTTCATACTTTTTTTGTGGGCTGCAGGGTTGCCCGGAGATCCACATGAAGGGCTTCTAAAAATTGTGCTTTGGGGAATAGCTGATGTTTTCATTCAAGAGCAATTTCATAAGCACACGTGTTTGTTTTTAATGCTATGTTGTATAAATGTGTTACTTCACTTTCGAGTTTCTTTACCAGCTTTTTAAAGCCCTTTATATTAAACTAGTTAAATATTTTGAGAGCTTTCAGAATAAAAGTTACGTTTGGGAAATACTTTTATCAGCTTCAGGTTTGTTTACTTGGATTATCCAGATCATTTAAATCTCAAGGTTCTTGTAGAAGTATTCATTTTTGTCCACTGCATTTCCTGTTTTATTGGAGCTTGAGTGTACAAAAGTGTACTACTAAAAGGCTCTAAGTTTACTCTCATAAATCTACTTTTATGACCTTCTGAACCGCAAAGCTAAGGCAAGAATGTAATTGTCACTAAATATCTCATTAAGGCACTTCTTCAGTGGTCCATTTCAACATCTCTAGAGTGCAACAAATATGTAGGAAGGAAGAGTAGCGTTCCTCAAAAGTTCTGGGGTCTGAAAGGTTTCAAAGCAAATGATGGATATAGAATTCCCAAATTTATGCTCCATAGGACAGCAGCATGTTCCTCTCTCCCATGACAAGCGAACGCTCTTGCTGAATAAAGAACCTAAATTCTTTGGCACTGTTCTTGTGGAACTGAAACCTAGCACTTCATCGCGTTCTCATAAACATAGTTAAGAATGCTGAGATTAAAGTATTTATGATATGTTCTGATGCTGTCTGTCAAGCGCAGCGTTTAATGCTTCTGTTAGTGTGCTCCTGGGTTTTTAAATAAAGAATAGCTTCCAGTTTAGAGCAAAATATGGATTGTGATGTCTGGAGTGAGACGTACTTTGTGAAATTGCCCGCCTTGGTGGTGCTGCTGCTGTCATCCTATTCCTTTACATAGTCTTCAGTTCTCTTTGAGTGCCGACACAGGCCGAACATCTCGCAGAGTAAATGCCTGGATTTTTCTGCGTGGAAGCTGCCCAATCTTTTGAAACCATATCAGTCTCCTTGGTAGTTTTAAAGGGAGTCCGGTAAAGCCCGCTTATGCCATCTGTTTGGGAGTCTTTTGGCACTTCTGTTGAATCAAAGCTTTGCTCAGTTGCTACTTTTTATAACTGAAGCTTCACATGAGGCTTCTACACCTGCTAGTTGAATGCTTAAGAATAGAATCCTCGTTTAATCAAATAGCATTAGACAGCTTGGAAATACGTGTACCTCCCTAAGAAAAATAACGCCCTTTGGAGTTTAATCACCTTTCTGTTACCCTGCGTGTGTCTGGACAAGTGAAATGCACGTTCAGAGAAATGATTTCTGTTGCGTTTTTGCGTTCTCATTCCCCTGTGTAAGGTCTTCAAGACCTTTTACTTCCCTGCTAGCTAACTTGGAAATGAGAATGCTTTCAAGAAACAGTTTTGCTAACCTTGTTTCTCTGTAGTAATAGTAAACAGAAATCAGGTAGCACGTGCAGCCTGTTCTGGCGCATGCTATGCCTTCTTCCCAGCAAAACGTGTTAAGGGAGGATTAGAAAGCTAGCAGTAGTAAGAAGTAACCACCTCAGAGTCATATTTCAGGTTCGGGGAAAAAATGAAGGGGTAGAATACATGATCTAAAAAGGTTTTGTATTTAAAGGGCAAAAAGAACATTGTAGTTTTCAAGCAGAGCTACTGGAGCGCACACAGGCATTTTGGAATTGTCTCTTCTTGAAGAAATGCAATTTTTTTTGTTTTATGTTTAAATGATGAACTTGTTGCCATTTAATGTTTAGAGGTCAAAAATGTATGATTTTAAAAATGAAATTGGAAAAAAAAACCCAAACAAAACCAAACAGGCCTTAGAGTGATGGAGGAAACCTGATTTAGTCTGGTGTATTTTTGCAGGATATTTGGCATTAATTGATCTGAGGTAACAGTAAACTCTGTAAAGGTTGCCTTGGCATTTTATAGTTTATAGGAAGATTTAAGGTCTTTTCCTCTACTCCGCTTGACAAACGGGCACCAACAGGCCAAAGGATACACAGGCAAGCGATTCAGTCTTGGACATCTGCGTTCAAAGACATCCGACATCTTTGCAGTTATGTTTTATGACTTTTATGTGCCTCAGGAACCAAACGGTTGTGTGAGACAGCATAAGGAGAAATGAAACCAAGCGTGCTGCCATGGCTTTCTAAATTATGCTGCTTCTTGTCCTGTTTGAACACATTCTGCTGTCACCAAACATCGGAAATGTCTATTTCCCTCCCGTGTCTTCACAGAAAACAGGATCAAAATTGTATGCTGTGTTTGCAGCTAGAAGTGATGGGTCTGATCCTGAAGTACTTTCCTGGAAGCTATATCTGTGATGTGGAGTTCCACCGCAAAATTGTCTTTTTCTGGACCTCCACTTCATCGTTATTGAGAACTTCAAGCCTGCCAGAAGACTGTAATTTCTAGCCAGTTTTTGTCTTGATGCTTAATTTAGGTAGGGGTTCTAGAAGTAGCTGTTTTGAGCCAGGGTTGTGAAGATCTGCTGGCATGAGACTTGATGTGGAAACAAAGCCTGAGTGTATCCGAGCTCTTAGATCCACAGAGGTGCTGCAGTGCTCGAAACAAGCTGCAGTTCTCTGGGTGCTGAAAACATAAAGGCTGGTTTCATTTCATTGCCATAGCCCGTGTGGGGAAGTGTAAAGGTAGGAATAATAAAAAGCCAGGTTGTCTTTCAGTGGGATGAGGCGGTCTTGTAGCAACTGGAGTGCATACCAAGCATGAAACGCAGCTGCCCTTGTGGGATCTTCAGAATACTCCTGGATTCCTTAAGGGTGTAAAGCCTTGAGTGAGTTTATGCTAATACAGCTCCCGCAGAGCCAAAATTGACGTGCAGGCGCGGGGCCGAAGGGCTGCAGCACTGTGTGTGGTGATGTATCTGCGTGGCTTGGTGAGCGAGTCGTGAATTCAAACCAGCATGTTGGTTTACCCCAGTTTGAGATGCTTTTAATTAGTTTCGGGAGCCAAATTTCAGGGAATTGGAACAGTTAGGAGTAAGGCGGGCCAGATGTACTTTTAATCTGCACATGTTCAAGCAGTTAATTTGGTATGTTGGTGTGGTATTTTTAGACATCCTCATTTGCGCTGATAAAGAGAACTTCCATTACGCGGTGTGTGGTTCACACAGCGTTAAGTCGTGCCGCCTGAGCTACTGACAGCGTAAGTTCTGAGGTAAAAAGTTTCATTTCTCAGGCCTGTGAGTAAAGCAAAGGTTGTGTCAAAGCCAGTTCTGCTGCAAGACTGCTTCCAAATTACCTTTCTCATGTGCTGTCTTTCAGTTCTTTTAAGTGTGATGAGCCCCATTTACAAATAAGTGGAGATGAGTGTTGCTGAGCAGGCTTGTGGGTAATTTTGGAGCATTTGGAAACCACTTGGTTGAATGAGCTTCATCTAAAAGTGGTCCTCACTACTGTGGCCTTGCTCCTCTTTCAAAGAAGGGGAAAATGAGAGTTTCAGCTGTAGTAGGCTTACGAGAGCTGAAGGTGGCTATTGTTGTGCCTAGTAACAGATAAGCTACTGGCAACAAAGCCGCCTGAAACATCATGGCACAAGCAATTGAAGAATAATTCTGAAGAATAATTTCACTGACAATAACGTCTTCCAACTCAATCAAAGTCTTTAATCATATTTGGTACTTCAGCTGAGATAATAAAACGGCAGCAGATTTGGGAAGAAATCTTGGCAAACTTAGATGGAGGGCGATGGTTTGTTGAGAAATCTAATAGCTGTCAAAGCAAAGTTGATTCTTTGTGGTAGATTGAGTGTGTGTTAAGTGTTCAGCTATATTGCTCAAAGAATGCTTTTTGCCATGAACTTATCTTGAACTGTATTTTTACGTTCCACATTCTTGAGGATATTTAGCTAGAATCCAGGGTTATTTTATTCTTGGTCACCAAAATAATGCTTTTGCCTTCATTGGGTCAGCAAACGTTACTGTGCATAGATAAGAATTAGATCAGGTGTTCTTTAATGAGTTTAGATACCGTTAATATTATTTCTGGGAACTGGGAGCTTTTACATGCTCCTGGCCAGTCTGAGAAAGCAGATTTTGTTTACTGCAGTAGATGAGACCGCTGACCCCAGACATCTACAGCTGAGAAATGTTTCTGTGAAGACATACGAGTCTTAATTTACTCCCACTGGAACACTATACTCCTGCCGAGATTATTTTTCAAAACATTACTTCATTTTTCAATAAGCAGGGACTTGACCCGTATAAAGTGTCCTCTAGTTAAAAACGGTCCTTCGGTGGCAGGGAGATTTAAAGTTCTGATAGCGGTTGTCTGCGCTGTCCTCGCAGATAGTCTGTGCGTTGCGATATCCGTCACGGCGCGCAAGTAGCGAGCCTTGAATTCAAGCTGAAATGTGTCACAGAAATGCACAGTCGACGAAAAGCCGTCGGTGTTGCTTGTTCCGTGGATTGCTGGCTGTGGTTTTGAGGTGTTCGAAAGCGTTACTTGCTGAACTCGTAGAATGATACCCTCTTGTATAAATTGGTGACTGTCTTGTCAAGAACTGCCTGACTTTCGTAATCTGAGTCTCTTGCTTTCTTTTCCTGTGTGTTCGGTATGTGCAGCCTGTACATTTTGAAGCTATAGTACGTTCTTCAAGAGCAAGGTCACAGCAGTTACACTTATTAATAGAGAGATGGCAGTGCTTCTGCTTTCGATTAGCTTCTTGTTGAGCTATTCCGATAGGCATTTTTAAAAATACGTTTAATAAAGTTAAACTGCCAATATGTTTTCCTTTCTCAGTGAACTAATTATCTTTGTATTGTGTAAAGCTTGAATGAGGATATGCTTTTTTCTCTTGGCAGTCTGTATTTTTGTCATCAAGTTTGTCTTACAAGTATAGCTTTTTCTCTCATGTAGAAACTAAAAACCATCTCACAACCAAATCTGAATTCACTTGTGAATTGTGATTCTATTCATGTCTTAATCTCATCTTTAACAAAGCAAAGCGCACACTTCTAATCCTTTTTTCTGCCTTTTAATTTGATTTCAGCTTTGCTCACCAGGTGGGGACCTTACTTTTTCATTTAAAACTTCCAGTCGTGCTGATCGTTGGCAGACTAGTTAGCCGTTCCCGGTGGGCTAGTAGTCACCCTGAGGCCAGTTTGTGGCCTCCACTGTCAGATGGTAACTTGATCTAAAAAGGATCCCACGTGCTCTGTGTTGCATCCCTGTAATTGAGAAGTCTGGTGGCGAAGGCAGTTTCATACCGTTGCATTTTAGCTGTGTTGCTTCCAACAACCACTCAGCTGCTTGGGTCTGCTGCATAAAATCCCTGCCAGTCTCTGCTCTGAAGCTGATACAACTGTGGTGTGGCTTATCTGAGAAGGAAACAGGTTTTGAAGCTGGGCAGCCAAAGCTGCTTGTGCTTTGGTCTTCTGATGGAGCGCCAGAAGGTTGGAAGCGCTGGGTGTTTTGGTGCCTGTGGCTTTTTAACAGCCCGCTCTTCCTAACACTTGATCCAAAGTGTCCTGGCGAATAGTGACTTCAAGGGAGCTGGGTGGACAATGGTAGTCCTTCTCAATTAAAAGGCTTTCAAGATTTGCTTTATTCTGGTTGAGAAATTCCCAGCACTTTTAAATAACGCAAGCTTTCTCCTCTGGATACAACATTCCTTTAGAGTGAGCAAACAGGATGTGGTTGGGCTGGAGGGAAAGCACTAGCCCCCCGCCTGCCCCCCCCGCCGCCCCCCAAAAGGGGGTGAGGCTGAAATAACTCAAACTTCAGTAAATATTTAAACCTTGTTCTTGTACACTCCTCATACTTCAGTCGCATCAAGCAAGAACTTGTGACTTTTTCAGGTCATTATCTTATCTGGGTTGGGGTACTTAGTTCTATCCTTGTATAGGGTGTCTTATCCGTGGGCTTAAGCCTGAAATTCATAATTTTCTACACTGCCCTATTTTTTGATAGAGCTGTGTGAGGCACAGTTGTTCCCCAGATCTGATGGATGACTCTCTGCTCTCACACCAGTGACTGTTACAGTCACAGAAATTACATCAGGTGTTTTTTTATCTGTATAATAGTGAATAATTGGGTTTCGGCTGCCTTCTGCCAAGTCTGCTCGACGGTCATCTCCCCGCAGCCACTCTGCTTGCTGCCCTTGAAAATAAGACGTGAAGGAAAAAGCCATGTCAAGTTTTGTCAGAGAACAAGTCGGTGGATGCGGTTGGGCAGGAAGTATCGAAGGTACTGCGGATACGGTGACGTGAAAATACGGTGGTATCGGCTCCATTTAGTTGGTGGACTAAGTTTCTGAGCTTCAGTTAACTACTGGATAATTGAATGGTCTTAAAATATAAATGTCCTTGCTGTTAATTTAGTTTGCAAAGCTACAGATATTAGTGGTCCTTGAACTTTGCATCGCTTTGAAAATTAAGGATGTATAACGCAGTTCCGAACTAGATTTGGAATTTTTACCTGCGTTTGCCAAATGGGATGTAATATGCCGCTTAAATTGCGTCACGCTTCGGCCTGTGGAAAATGGTTAGATGTGATGTGTAAAAATCGTTATTTTACTGACTTCTTCCCTAAAGAGCTTTCTGAAGTAGAGATTAAACTTTGAGACTTTAATATAATTTGGGATATGGCAGAAGTCTGAAGAGAAAAAGAGAATAAAAGATCTAAAACATATGGTGTTATACCAAAGTAGAAGCAGGTGAAAGCAGTTAAAAATGAAGCAATTCCTTAAGCTTTAAAAATAGTTTGTATTAAAGACAGGCAGTTATAGACAATAAAAATTGGCCACCAATATATTGGTACACATGTGATTTTCCTGGATACGGAGGAGTTCATAAATCACAGAACACAACAGTAAATGTATTTGGACTTTAATTCTTAAGAGATACTTGAGGTCTGAAATAAAATGTATGGAATAAAGATTGTTTCAGCTTTTCCTAACGGTTACCATCTGACTGAACGAAGAGTCTTGTGGTGATTTACTGCATGTTCATCAAACACTGAAGTTACGATGTAAAACAGCTAAAGATTAGCTGAGGATATAAAATTAAACGAGGTCTTGATGGCTGATAAGTACTTTGCGAAGGTCAGCTGAAAAAGGTGGGACAGTGAAGAGAAGTTCTTAGTGGTTCAAGTAGAATAATTAAGACACTTTGAGTCGTAAGAAGGGTAGCCCTAATGCTTAAAACACAGAAATTAGGCTAATTCCAAATTTTTAGCTCTGAAACAGATGTCTAGTTTTCTGGAATCGAGAGCTGTGGGCAACACAAGCAATCCTGAAGACCTTTTTTTCTGCAGTCAGTTTTCTGATTTTTAAATACATGACTACTAGTGAGCAGTTTTGGTCGGAGACATGGTAGTAGCAAACTTAGTGCCCATGCTGTCGTACCAAAAGCAGTGGTTTAGTCAGTAAGAGATGGGTTAAACCCTTTCTTTTATTAAGAAATAACTGATAATTTTAAATAAGGAAATAAATCAGCAAACCTGATTGATCTGAACTGTAGGCATCTCACTGTAAACTGAAAACGTGAAAAAGAAGAATCCTTGCAAGAGGCTTTACCATCTTCCCCTGAAATTTCTCAGACTGGCTTTCAGCAGCACTTAAAGCATGGTCTCCTTTGTCATGCCTTGACTCAGAGAAAATAAGGCAGAAATCAACACTGGAAAGTAATTTAGACAGTCTTCATACCCCGAGGAGGGATGAACCTTATTTAGAGGGAAGTGTTAGCTGAGAGATGGGGTGGTTTGAGCTCGCCTTAGAGGCGATACATTAGACTTCTTTGTGCCTGTAGCTTTATGAGTATAAGATGATCTGCTCGTGTCTGGAAGGACAGGTAGTTTCAGTGATGCGGAGCGATGTCTGGTGGTCTCGTGTGGCATGCTGCAGCTTTTGGGTTGGACTGCTTCAGAGATGTAGAGCCTGTAGAAATGTCTTCAGACCCCTGGATGACTGCAGCTGGCAAAGGCAGTCATAGAAACTTCTGGCTGCTCATCCTCTGCTGCCCCCAGACTGCAACTGGTTTCAGTTCAAGATGGATTCTTGAATATGTCTGAACATTGAAATATGCCTAGGGTTAACATTGATATTTCTGTTTAGCTGTTTGCATTTTAATGATTCAGCTGGAGTGGAAATGGTGGCAAACAGCCACCATTAGTTTTCCATGTTGACTGGAAATGCATCTATTGAGGTTTTTTTTTGTTACAGAAAGACTTTTAAACCAGGGTTGACAATTTAGTACTGTGTCTACATTCTTTGTTGCCTTAAAAATGTGATTTACTTCAGGAAGATTGTGCTTTTCATTTCAGATAGAGGTAAAGCTGCATACTTCTTATGCCTAAGATACGTGCTGCTTGACTAGGTAACATGGTAGAAAAAGATCAGGTGAAAGAGTGGCTCCAATGTAACGTCTTTCAACCAACAATAATTCTAACCAACAATACTCTGGGCCGCATGAAAAAGCGTGTGGCCAGCAGGGCGAGGGAGGTTCTCCTCCCCCTCTGCTCTGCCCCAGTGAGGCCACACCTGCAGGGCTGCGGCCAGTTCTGGGCCCCCCAGTTCAAGAAGGGCAGGGAACTGCTGGAGCAAGGCCAGCGCAGAGCTGCCAAGGGGATCAGGGGCTGGAGCATCTCCCTTGGGAGGAAAGGCTGAGAGACCTGGGCTTGTTCAGCCTGGAGAAGAGAAGGCTGAGGGGGGTCTCATCAGTGCCTATAAATATCTGAAGGGTGGGTGTCAGGGGGATGGGGCCGGGCTCTTTTCAGCGGTGCCCAACGCCAGGCCAAGGGGCCACGGGCACAAGCTGGAACACGGGAAGTTCCACCTGAACATGAGGACAAACCCCTTTGCTGTGCGGGTGCCAGAGCAGGGGCACAGGCTGCCCAGAGAGGCTGTGGGGTCCCTTCCCTGGAGACATTCACCCCCCGCCTGGACGCGGCCCTGTGCCCCTGCTCTGGGGGTGCCTGCTCCAGCAGGGGTGGGACGGGGTGAGCTCCAGGGGCCCTTCCAACCCCCACCAGTCTGGGATTCTGTGATGTTCCTAAGAGTCCTGTTGATGGTGCGGTTGGGTACCTGTAAGCCTGATACCCATTGGAGTGGTATTTCTTATGCAAATGTTCAAAATTACTATTTTAAAACTTAACATTTGTGAAATGTTGCAAGATTCTTGAATAACTAAAAATTTAATTCTGTTGTCGATGGTAGGGTGCTGGTTCTGTAGTTTTAGCTTGGAGAAAAGGTAGACTTTCAGCCCTTTCAGTTGTTTTTTTTTTAATTTAAAAGGCTGTCTTGGGATTACTTTTCCTCATCAGAGTTTCTGTGAACAAAGCAGGTAACCTTGCGCCTCGCTTTCTCCTGTTCACGAGTCTTTTGGGAGGGTTTAATGAGGCCGAATACTCGTGAAACTTTCACATAGAGTCTACGGTGTAAAGTAACGCTGATGTTGACACTTTGCTTAGCCACTCCTTTTAGCTGGGAGTTCTTCCTTTTCCACCCCTGTTTGCCTGGGCAGTTTACAAGGAAATGAGAGATTCTTCCCCTTAGGCTTGTACTAATCTGTATTCTGATACTTGAGCGCACACTTTGGTTTGTCGGTCTTGCTTGAGTTTCATACAAATAAATCCATTTGGTTGTGTAGATCAGCAGTACTGATCTAAGCCTCGACCTGCTCATACTTGTTTGCTTGCTTGTTGCCTGTCGGCAAAACCTCCTTATGTGTAAATAAACTGAAACTACGTTGCCCTGTGTACTTCAAAAACCCAACAGTTCTTATAACTGCTTGGTGGTTAGTGGCATTGAGTTGTGTTAAACACGAGACTTCAGTGCTAAGAGTAGTATCTGATTTGATTATTAGGTGCTTTCGAGGGAAGAAGAATGTTTCTTCACTAGCTGCTAATAATGTGCTTCCTTCCATCTTCTGTGACAGATTTTCTTGGGCCAGGTTTAAGCTGAAGAGTTCTTTATCCAGCAGCTGATGTCTGCTTAGGAAGTGTGGCAGTAATTTAATAGGGGATGGGTTGTAATAAAATAGTTGATGTTAACTTGTTGGAATTCATATTGCAGATCGAGAGGAGATGCTTATTCTTGGGAACTCTTCAAGCAGGAGAGAGGAGAGAGTGGTAAGGTGGAGGCAGATGAGTTGCCGCTTCTAATTATTCAGAGATGATTGAAAATGCCTTGTAACCGCTTTTCTTTTATATACTGTCTGCTATGAGAAGTGGCAATCAAAACCTCTTACTCTGAGACTGGGAAAGCTTGGGTCTTGAACATATTGATGTTAGTAGAAGCCTTGTGCATGTGCCTTGTGGCTCAAAGCGTGATATTGTTTTAGTCCACTATGGGAAAAACTGTTCTGTCACTGTGGTATCACAAGTAGAAAAAGACAACCTCTGTCCAAAGCAGCGTGCCGTGAAGTGGGAGAGAAGCTATGTGTCCAAAAATGTAACGCATGGGTATGTTTTGCAGTTGATTGTGGATTTGCCTCCATTCCTGCACGTGGTACGGCTGGGTAATGCTGGTCATCTGACTTGTGTCCCAGGGAGGCCTATAAACCAGAACACGTGACTCAAAGAACTTAATAATAACTTTGCATTTGTGACAGTCCTTCAGGATTAAATAAGCAAAACATAAAGCTTCCAAAACAAACGTAAGCTTTTAAAATCGAGAATACTCTTTGTTATCTTAGATCTTAAAGGCACATATTGACCATCTGTTTAGAATCAGTCTTGTGAGCAGTTTGGATCGCTCTCATGCTGTGTTCTCCACCCCCTGAATTCAGAGTGGGACTTGATTCATTTCAGCATCTTTGGCACAATTGTCGCAGATCCTAAAGCTGCCTTTCCACGTGCCTGCCAGTTTGTTCCCGTTATCGCTATTAGTCCTTGTGCTTTTCCCCAGCACAGGGTCTTATCATTGCTGACACGTCAGATGTCCCTAAATGAAGCAAGAGTAGCCTTGAGCACAGTGGAAACACGAGGTGCAGAAACAACTCCAAGTGGAGTTAACCTGTTGTAAGTTACTAAAAGTTGTGAGTTTTTTCCCTGAATCAAGTCAATGTCCTCTTAACTAAGATCTTAGAATCATGGAATGGTTTGGGTCAGGAGGGACCTTCAGAACTCATCCAGTCCAACCCCCTGCCACGAGCAGGGACATCCCCAACTCGATCAGGTCACTCAGAGCCCGTCCAGCCTCACCTGGGATGTGTCCAGGGATGGGGCATCGACCACCTCTCGGGGCAACCTGGGCCAGTGTCTCACCACCCTCAGCATAAAACATTTCTTCCTTAGATCCAGTCTGAATCTCCCCTCCTTTAGTTTCAAACCATCCCCCCTTGGCCTGTCACAACAGGCCTTGCTAAAGAGGTCGCCCCCACCCTTCCTACAGCCCCCCTTTAAGCCCTGGGAGGCCGCAATAAGGTCTCCCCGCAGCCTTCTCTTCCCCAGGCTGAACAACCCCAGCTCTCCCAGCCCGGCCTCGCAGCAGCGGGGCTCCAGCCCCCGGAGCATTTCTGTGCCCCCTCTGGCCCCGCTCCCACAGCCCCGTGTCTGTCCCGTGCTGAGGAGCCCCGAGCTGGAGGCGGCGCTGCAGGGGGGTCTCCCAGAGCGGGGCAGGGGGGCAGCACCCCCTCCCTCGCCCTGCTGCCCGCGCTGCTGGGGATGCAGCCCCGGGCACGGGTGGGGGTCTGGGCTGCGAGCGCACGTTGCCGGCTCGTGTCCAGCTTTTCACCCCCAGGCCCTTCTCGGCAGGGCTGCCCTCCATCGCCCAGCCTGTGTGGGTACCGGGGTGGCCCTGGCCCAGGGGCAGGACCTTGCACTTGGCCTTGTTGAACCTCATGAGCTTCTCACATCTTCTTTGAGTCGCCATTAAAATTATTATTGCTCTATGCCAGCTGAGCAATGTGCTCTTTATATACAGGAATGGAATATCTGCTCTAAACTCTGGGTGTGTTAGGGCTGTGTTTTAAGAAGTCTACATGCTATTGAAAAGTAATATTCCGTAGTCATAAGATAAATATCAATGTATTTTTACAAGTGCACACTATGAACCTCGCAGAGCCCGTAGCTTGTTGTTCTTCTTTCTGCTAAACATGTCACACTTATTCCTTTGAATTTGTCATCTTAGAGTAAATATCTGTGTTCTGCTTTAAAGGAGCTTAGTGAGTTTTTTTTTTTCCCCCCCAAACATATCAGCAAGAATGGAAACAAGAAAGGGACATGTTGGAGTAGAATGGGTAGGCGGATGCCATTTTGCATTTTATTGAGTGCTTTGTGGTTATAAAAGTACTAAAATAGTAGTTTTCAAATGTATTTTTTGAGCAAGTATAAGTAAAACCTTACGCAGCAGACTTAACTGTTTGCAGCATGCCAAAGTGAGAGATTTAGCTTACAGTCGTGCTTTTCTAAGGAGTGGGCATGAAGAATTTCACATAGGGAGCCAGCAGTTAAAGTTGCATTCAATTATACTCAATGCAGCACTACATAAAATGTTGTGGTTCCTCTTCCTTAAGTTTATTACTTGTGACCAGGCTTAACTGGCAAGCGAGATAACACACAGAAACATAAAAGTTGGTAATATTTTTCTCTTGAGTCATAAATGTGCATATACAAAGACATCCACTGACATTTTTCAAGACATTCATGTAAATGATTATGTTATGAAAGCTGACACGAGGATGTATGTAGTTTGGAGTCTTTCAAGATTAATTAGTGGAAGTTAAAGGACAGAAATGTGAATATTAGCAAAAAAAGCAGGGCCAACGTGATAAACAGAAAAGCGTAATCTTTATCACTTAAAAGAAACTGTGTGTGGGAGATGGTAGCGAGCGCTGTAAACCGGTTTTTATCCTCTTTTCTATACTGCGTGTATTGAAGAGCTCTGTGTCTAATAATAGAATACATGGTTCCCATTACTAGTGACTTCATGAAATAGTATCTTCTAGTGAAACATGGCTTGTCTTCCTAATGGTGCTTTTATTAGCAGACTTGAGTGAGTTTTATACTGTTAATTGTAAAAACTCACCTTTAAATCTGAATCCTGCTCTACTTGCGTAGTGTGACCGTAGATATTGAAATGAATTTCTGCTGATTTGTTTTTTACACGTAAGATAACGTGCCATGGAATTGTTGTAGCACGCGTTCATTTTGAAAGGTTTTATTTCTTGCATGGGGAACTAGTTGGATTTATAGATCTATTAAGCAAGGTGAGCTCGATGTACACTATTCACAGTGATTTTTATATTCCTCAACTTGAAGTGACCTAGTGAGTTTGAAAGTAGCATAAAACTTGAAGCTGACATCTTAATATTTGATCTGCTGTGATCGTGACCTCTTAACCTGTGGCTTTAATGGTGCTATATAATTCTCCTTAAAAGTTGCAAATGTACTCTACTGTGGGGCTGATTGATGATAAAATACACTTTGCGTAATCGCCCCTCTAGAATGTGTGTTGTTTCTAGTAGATAGTGATCTCCCGTATTTGTTATCTTGTATTTGAGAGAGACTTGGGTTTCTGATGTAATGTGGGTTTTGCGCAGATAATGTACTCAGCATCTTGATTAGCAGCTACAGACGGTTCTTGAAAAGCCAAAGGCTCATTTCGTGGTGTCGTTCCCATAAACATAAATTTTTAAGTTGTGCTGAGATTACTGTACTGACCGTACTACCCGTACTAACCTCTGGGGGTGAAGAAGAGTCAAAAGACAATCCGAAGAAATGCAGTGTACAAATATTAAGACTCTTTATGAGAACTGCTTTGCTTAAGCAGGGATTCCTAGAACATACGCATATTATATACTCTTTAACGCAGGCTGTCAAACAGATTCAGTACTTCAGGGACTAAAGCTTTGGTTTTCTAGTCTCACGCAGCAGTTGAGGCAGAAAGAAGCCGTGCTACTTTCCTCTTTGCGACAACTAGGTATTTAAAATTGTGAAGAACACTTTATTTATTAAATAGGAGAAATAAATGTTAGGAATATAATGCTTGCAAAGGCTGTAGTGACCTATGACCCTGTAAGTGACTTGAACCTTCGGCGCGTGTGTGGAGCTTGCCGAAAGGAAAGGAATTACTTGTATTTTCTGTCTTTTTCTGGTATGTTGGTACATGAGCCTGCAAATGTCTCCTGTGCATGAAGAGATTTGCGCTCTTTCTCTCACAAACTAACAAGCAGAATAGAACACTTTTCTTAAAAGATAATTTCTATTTGGAAATGAGCTAACCAGCTCTGAAGGGCTGGATACAAAGGGATAGGGTAGGATCTGGGATTATGCTGCGTGCTGCTTCAAACACGCTTCACTTAGCGATAGGAATGTTGCAGCACTGGGAGAGTCGTAAAGATTCTTTTAAAAACCTAAAATACTTTAGAAAAATGTAATTCATTAGCTAAATTTTGACATCAGTTTTTTAAAGGCTGATTGGCTGGAGTTGGAGAGGGTTCCTAAGGACATCCCATGGAGGGGGTTCCTGGGAGAAGTTAGTAAGGGAGGCTTTTTAAATCTTTACCTTCTCAGAAAAGGGAGCCTGTGGCTTTTTAAAATTTACTTAAATATTTTTTTTCTTTGTTCTTTCCCATCAGATTCCCTTTATATCCAAAAGGAGGGGAGAAGCTTCAATTTGAATACGGAGTGTATCTTCTCAACAAAAATATAGCGCAGGTTGGTACACAGAGGTATTTTTTATGAGTATCTACAATCTGCTTAGTGTCAGCATGGCATGAGTGCGTATCGACTGCCTTGTGACGCTATTCTCCAGTGACCTGGGGAGGCGTTCTTCAAATCGTTTTTGCTTTCCTTGCTGCTTTGTGCTTGAGACTTTCTTCTGGTGCTTGGAGAAGGGCTTGCCAGCTAATAATGAATCTTTTTCTTCTCCATGAAATGCTGTGAGTCTGCACACACGGTTTTGAAAATTGTACATGTGTTCTGGGTTGTTTTTATTCTGTCATACTTATTGCGGCTATATCCACTCCTATACTTATGATAAGAAAACGTTAAGTCTTGCCAATGCATGACTTGATATTTTTTTAAAAAATATCAAGTCCTCTAATCATCCTTACTTCCTTGCTCTTGAGGTATTTTAACAATCATCCTTTACTTTGGCAAGTGCATCAGAGTTGACACATTTACAAACACACATTTAAGATGATACTAAGACCTGCTGCTAACTTATTTGCTATCAAATTCAGAAAATGCTCAAAAAGCTGCTCTGGAAGGGACCTGGGGAGGCCATTTAGATTGTTGCCTAGTCCTAGGGCAGGGTCAGCTGCCCTTACGCCGTCCCTGGGAGGTGTTTGCATCACTTTCCCTGAAGGAAGGCCTGTGATCTGAGTAGTCTCTTCCAGTGACTGGCTCTCCTGGCCATTAAAGTCTTTTCTGACATCTAATCCAAATCCGTCTTGCTTCTGTTTAACCACATAATCACGAACTAGAATAACCTGTTCACTTAATTCTCTTTCTCTTTGCAAACTTTTACGCATTGAAAGGCAGCTTCTCCTTTCTAAAGTGTTATTGCATGGGTCATGTCATAGAATAGAATCATAGAATCATTTAGGTTGGAAAAGACCTTTAAGATCATCGAGTCCACCCATTAACCTAACACTGCCAAGTCCACCACTCAACCATGTCCCTGAGCACCACAGCTACACGGTGGTTGAACCCCCCCAGGGACGGTGACTCCCCCACCTCTCTGGGCAGCCTGTGCCAGGGCCTGACCGCTCTGGCAGGGAAGGCATTTTCCCTCACACCCAACCTAAACCTCCCCTGACGCAGCCTGAGGCCGTTCCCTCTCGCCCTGTCACTGGTGACTTGGGAGCAGAGACCAGCCCCCCCCTCACTCCAGCCCCTCTCAGGCAGCTGCAGAGAGCGAGAAGGGCTCCCCTCAGCCCCCTCTTCTCCAGGCTAAACCCCCCCAGCTCCCCCAGCCACCCCCCAGCACACTTGTGCTCCAGACCCTGCCCCAGCCCCGCTGCCCTTCTCTGGACACGCTCCAGCCCCTCCAGGGCCTTCTTGTCCCGAGGGGCCCAAACCTGAGCCCAGCACTCGAGGTGGGGCCTCCCCAGGGCCGAGCACAGGGGCCCCATCCCTGCCCGGCTCCTGCTGGCCACACCAGTGCTGACACAAGCCCGGGGGCTGGTGGCCTCCTTGGCCACCTGGGCACTGCTGGCTCATGCCCAGCCGGCTGTCAGCCAGCACCCCCAGGGCCTTCTCCGCCGGGCACTTCCCAGCCCCTCTGCCCCAGGCCTGGGGTGATGCCTGGGGTTGGTGTGACCCAAGGGCAGGACCCGGCCCTTGGCCTTGTTAAACTTCATACAATTGATCTTGAATGTCTCCTACAATGTCTCTTTAATTTCTGAGCATTTCTGTTGTGGATTCAGATGGAGAATAGGAGACATCTTTCTTGAAGTGCAGTGCCCAAAGCTGTGCAACTGCTGACTTTAGAAACAGTGAGGTGTATGAGAGAAATGTTTCACAGGTGTCTTCATGTTTTTTCAGTCCATTATCCTGTGATAGATTTGTACACTTAACAGCCTGAAACAGTGAGTTTTGTGATTCAGCGCAACCAGCAGCCCCAGGTCTCTTCTGCACAGCAACAGAATAGCCCATTCTGAATTTGTGCAGGTGATTCATTTAATTCATGTTTTACATGCTGTACTTTGAATGTACTTTAGATGCCCCTTTTTTCTTAATCATGACTCTGATTTGGTGATGTAACTCTAGAAGATGGGGAAAGGTAGACTGAGAACTCAGTCTCAGCTTTGTGCTGTCAGCACGTGAGCCTATTCTCTGTCCAGGTCACCTGGTGAAAATATTGAATGGAACTGGGGTGGAGCCCTGCCTCACTAGCACTTCTGTTTTCAGCAGTGAACCATTGTTTAACTGCACCCAAAGAGTACTTACTTGCTCCATATTCATTCATACTTCATCAATATCCCATTTCCCCAGCACTCTTGCGAGCGTATTACACCATAAAGTGCCAAGAGATTTATTTAAATTCCAACAGAAATACGACATTTCAGTTTCTAACCTGTTTGTAAGGCTTGAAATTAGATTGGTCTGACAGCCTCGTTCTTGAAAAATCTGATCTTTATGCTTATTTTCTAGTTGTTTGGTTTGTTCTTTCCAGTTTTCTCTTCCACCACTTTTCCCCTATTCCCTACCCCAAATTGAAATAAAGCTTCTGGGTCTTTGTTGTTTGTTTTTTAAGCTTGAATTGCATTTACCATTTTCCAGACTTCTGGTATCTTGCCCATGCTTAGTGTATTTTGGAAGATAACCTCCAATGGCTCTGAAATTACTTAAAGGCTAAAATATCTTAAGATGAAGTTAATCAAGTCCTGCTAATCTTGGAAATTCACTTAACCAAGCTGTTAATATAACTTAGACTGTGACTCTTTGTTGCTGGTATTAATAATGGCAGCCAGCTGTTCACACTTGACTTTCATAGGGAAGACTAGTGAGAAAAAGGGATTAAATGCACTTTCCTTCAAATGCTTTGATAGCTTTCTCTCCATTACTATCAAATCAATGCTTTCCTTAATCTCTGCTTATGTAAATACATTAGTTCATTCTGTAGCGTGTGAGTCGCGATGCTGCTTGCTTTGCTTTTCAGCCTTTCATGGTTTTGTTCCTATCTGGAGTTTGCTGTTGAGTTATGTGATGCCAGTTGCTCTGTGCTGCTTTCTTGACTGAAATGCTGAGCTCTTCGTTGAGCCCAAGTTGGTAGCCTCTGCGTTATTTCCTGTGGTCTGGGTTAGCTGGCACTTGTGCCTGTAGTAACTGTCACCGCTTCACTTGTTTTCCTGTTTTTCTCTTTGACTTGTCTCTGAGATGTTACCACTGTGAGACCCGCTGAAATCTCTTTCTGATTTTGTTCTTGCCTTATTTCTTAATGACTATGAGCAATTGAACACATGATCACTCACCCATGTTGCCTTCCAAGTCCTTGCAGTTGGTTTCTGAAATCACCGGCATGTTTTCAAACTCATAAAAGTAAATGAAGGCTTTAAGTATGTATTTGTGTAACAAAAAAAAAAAAGTTTCCAAATTTACGTGAGGTTGCTGGTGCTGGTTCAAGCTTGAGTAGTCAGTGGCCAAACTTTGAAGTGGTTTGTGCAACACCAGTGGTTCACATGTTAACGCTTGAGGTTGGATGCTGTTGAATATAAAAACATAATAAAAGTAAATTGGAATTTTTGGGAGTCTTCTACTACTTATTTAATCAGGAGAGTGTTACTGAAGTCCATATAAACTGTTGTAGTTACCTTTGTTTTGATATTCTTGGTCAAATATTGCAGCTTTCTATAGTTCTGCCAAGGGGAAATTCCATTGTGAAAGCAGAATAGGTAGATAACTGTAGAAATACATCACAACTTCTGTACTCAGGGCCTGGCTTGATCTAGAAACCTGAGATTGTTTGACTCCTCTGTGTGTTCTGTCAGAGGCTGGAACGGTTGACTTGAAGTACCTTTTAGAAGACCTTAAGGCTGCTTTGAGGGAAGCTTCCAGATATGCTTAGTTCATGTGAATGTGTGAAAATAGTGAAGTCTGGATGGAGAGTGAGCAGCTGCCTCCTATCTCTAGACCGTCACGTACGTGGATCGGTTGCTTAATTCCCTCTGGCTGCTTCGGGAAGATCGGAGGTGCCTAGGAGGAAGTGCTGACTCTCCTGGAGCACTGAGAGCAGAGCTTGGGTCCCCATCACCTTACTTGAATCATTCATGCAAGTCTTGATCACTGTGGTGAGAAACAAAGAGCCCAGAAGAACTTGTATCAACTTAAAATAACACTTGATAGGATTTTTATAAAAATCCATGAAACCAGGGAAGCTTATGTTTTTTTCCTTTCACAATTACCTGGAGTTCTGCTGGCAAGGAGAAACATGAGTGGGGAAGAAGTGAGGCTGGGTTGATATTAAGCAAAATTACTGGAATAAAAACTCTTCTAGAGATAAAGTGGTACTGTTTTGTAAAACAGCAGGATAATAACAATGAAAACCACATCTTGCACTCAGGAGAATTCAGCTGGAATTAGAAGCAGCTCAGCGCTAGCTTGGTAAAGCATTTATTTGGAGAAACTTGCTTTGCTGTTACATTCCGAAGTCAAAACAATGTGTGTTAATTCTGAGAGTTCATAATAACTTCCATCTGTACGTAAGCACAAATTGTTTCAATCCCCATATTTTCTATGTGTAAAATTGAATCCCTCACGAAGTTCACAGAGTAGCTTTTTATGTTGGATAATATTAGGTAAGACCATAAATTTCCAGTTAGGATTTCAGCTCTCTGACTCTAATGAACATACAAATGTGTTATTCTTTTTCAAAGGGAAATTAGTGACTAATCTAATAATATCAACAACAAAAAAACCACTGGCATTCCACAGCATTGTCGAAGGCGAAGCACAATATACAGTTGCTAAAAACGGGAGTGAATTGCTCAGTTCTCAAACATTAGGCACTGGGAGGCATTCAGTAGGTAGCTGCCCCCACAAAGCCTGCAGCTGCAAAGGTATGGATGTGCGTGGAGTATCTGAGGGAGGTGAGGCTTTAGAAGAAAAATTAAACTCTTGCATTGGCTTTCACAGTAGAGGAGTTGAGATTACACCGTGACAGCCTCCTGTTGTAGGGGATAAATATTAGGAACGCACTGAAGCGTTGTGAGGGTTTTTGCGGGTAAGCAAACGCATGGCGCGGGCGCGCTGACATCTCGGAGAGTTCTCATCACTCGGAGCATAATGCGTGTGGCGCACAGCTCGGCCAGGGCATAGACATGGGCCTTGCTAAGCCGAGCTCTCACAAGTCTTTGAGCAGTGGTCTTGCTGCTCCAGGTTTTTTTCTCTCAGCTCTTTTTTTCTTTTTAACCTTGGGGTGTGTGTGTGTGTGGGGTGGGGGGGGGGGGGGGGCGGCGGTGTGAGTGCAGAGGCTTTGAGTTTCAAATCTCAGGCCTGTAGAAAGAAAGAAGCTTTATTGCTGCTTACTGGCTGTTTTTGGTATCTCTTTTCTTCGTTCCCGGAGCCTTGATTGCTTGGGCTTGACTCTACCGTAGGCTCTTCATTACATATGAAGAGATGATCTTATTTTAGTGATCATCCTTCTTGAGGTGAGTCCTTAGTGAGCACGCACAGTGTCACTGCTGGAGAATGCCTGGCCCAAAGTCATATACAAGAGGGTATTACATGGTTTCTCTCCTGTATTGGTCATTATTTGTAACCCATGCCTGTATGATGTGTAGCCATTGAAGAGAGGGAGACCATCTTGTTCATGAAACTTCCAATTCCTTTAGGTGTTCAGGAGGTTGTCTCTCGCATGCTACTTGACAGTCGCTATTCCTTGTCCAGTTGCAAGATTGCTTGGAGAGGAAATACTTGCTTTATAGCTGTAGAGGCAGCTTCTTTTGGTCCTGGCCAGGAGGGGATATACCGCAACTATGTTCTTGCACGGGACAATCAATTTTTATGCAACTCTGAGTGTCAAATGATGATTTAGTATTTCGGTCAGCCACCGAGGGGGTGGAAGTTGATTCATCTCTTGATCTTCTGGATTTCTTGTTCTGAGTCCCAGCCCAGCTTCCCTACAGAACCATAAGCCAGAACTACAACCACTGCAAGACCCCTTTGAGTCTTGGCTTCAGGAATGGTGGTGTTCTGTCCTTGCCTAAACTACTGGCTCTTGAAAGGAGACTCACAAAACTGGGTTTCAAATAAATTTAGACTGTTCTACAACTCTTTAATTCCCCAGGGCCAAGCTGAGGAGTGACTGTGTCTAGTCTTACCCCAGTTCATCACTGGTGCTTGACCGGGAGGCTCTGCAGTTGGTGGCAGTCAGAGTGTACCTCCCCAGACATCGCTTTCAGGTTTTGTGAAATCTGTTTGATTTGTTACACTGCCTGAGTTATGGGTTTTTTCTGAGTTCACGATAAATGTGCGCTCACAGCCCCCCAGAGGCAAAGCTTCTCTTCTGATCCAGCCTTGATTTGTTTTGTCAGACAACTGTCGAGTGATGTTAGTCTGATATTCCTGTTCGCATGGGCATGATTTACTCAGCCCTGGCCAAAGAATAGTTCTGCTTTCATCTGACAGTCATTAGCAACAGATGAACTTTGCTATTTGACGTGAAAAAAATCCCTCAATCTTCCGCCAGTCCCCCCGAGGATGTTTGTTTTCACGCCCATGCAGTACAGATCCAAGCAACTTGTGCCTAGCCCTGCTTTCCTGTGTCCAGAGTCGCTGTGTCCACATGGTGGCAGACAACATTTACGTGCTCTAAATAACCTGCTCGAGATGTCGATCGGCCAGTGCCGCTCTCAAGGGAGCGATGCTTTTTTGTTTCACTTGCTTGTGTAATGCACGAGGTAAGTAGCATTCACAGAAGTCTAGAAGAAAAGCAAAATACTTCTTGACGTATTGTAGTTGCAGTCAAACTGATATCTTTCTAATAGCTGCATGGAGTAAAAGTTGAATGCTTATGTGCTAGTGCCATATGTTAAAAAAAACTGAACTGAAATTCAGCTCTTAAACATGAAATGAGGCAAGATGTCCAGTTCCTGGCTCTGTCAGGCTATCTAACATGTGAGAAATTCAACTTTATAATAGAAACTATTAAACTTTTCCATGGGAAGTTGAACGGCAGAAATGTTAGGACTAGAAATTTGTTTTGGCAATAAACACTACCAAGCAGAAGTGTCTTTAAGAGTTCTGTGGGTATCGGTGTAGATGCAGTGGTTATGGCCCTCTGAGCGTAGGATACTGTGACTTGCACACTACATCTTTTATGAGGCCCCTAAACTAAGATCATAAAAAGTACAGTTCAGAAAGAATGCACTGTCTGAATTTGGGGCCAATTTAACTGCACAGGGAAAAGTGTTCTTGAAAGAGCACAGGTTGAAGCCAGAGTCAAGTCCTCATCTTGTAAAGTGCCAAGCATTCATTTTAATGTGAAGAGGAAGGGACTGCACCTGAAAAACCACAAAGTACCTTCTCCAGCTGCGTAGAGCCAAAAGCTTTTAGGGGAGGTTTCATTCCTGAAAGTCTCCTAGGGTAGCAAGGGGCTGATACCTAGCCAGATAATTTAGAATTGGGGAATTTACATATGTTTTTTGCAAACTTGTTGGAAGGCTTTCTTTTTTTCCTTTCCTATCACCCATGCCAAGATAAAATAGGTTGAAATGAGGCTGGATTAGCTGTAACAACAGTCACCCTTTCATTCAGATGAAAGCCTGCCTCTCCTTGCCCGAGGCAATCGATGGCAAAGGCCGATGTTAACTTGCTCTGTGGAGGAGCAGATCTTGGCTCTCGGACCTGTACTGATCGCCGCACCTGCAGCCTGAGCTGTGCTTCTTGCTCTGGTTGCAGAGGACGGAGCAGGTGAGGTGGGGTGAAGGACACGGGTGGAATAGGAGAGGTGGCATCGCCAGCCGCGCCTAGAGTCACTTCTCCAAAAGAAATTTGGGGGACCGCCCCCTGCAAGCATGCTCAGTGTGTTGGGTCACTTGTGTACCCCGTAGCTGTCGTCGTCTCTGTGCGTTAACTCTTCAGCCCACTAAGGTGTGTTTTTTTATTAAAATTAAAATAGAATCAAAATTTAGTAGTCAAAAGGAAAATGGATTCCTGATAAGCTGACA
Source organism: Phalacrocorax carbo (assembly GCF_963921805.1). NCBI lineage: Eukaryota > Metazoa > Chordata > Aves > Suliformes > Phalacrocoracidae > Phalacrocorax > Phalacrocorax carbo. The sequence continues at coordinate 215,439,349 of NC_087513.1, read as the reverse complement.
TAAACACATGTGATTTGCCAAGTTAAACTGTTTTGTAGTATATACAAGCACTACATTTTGAAATTGGAAGTGATAGGGAAGTGGGAAGCTGGTTATCAAGCCATGGCACAATGTGTTAGTGTAGGAAAAAGATGGTGTGTATAATTTTTCCTAACAAAGTAGGGCGTGTGCTCTGGAGACAAAGCTTGACTTTCAGATACAAAGTGTTATCACTTCTGAAACTCGTGGACCTCACTTGTGAGCCTGTCTCTTCCTTCAGGAGCCTTCTCACTTTCTGCCGTGTCGCCATCTCTAAACTGGAAAAAAAAATCATGCTAAAATGCATAGCGTTTTCTGAAACCTCGCTTGCTTTCATGCATAAAAATTATTCTTCTGTCATTAGCGAGCGACAGGCTGTGACTTCTTTCTCTTGCTGAGCTCCTGTTGTTTCCACTTCTCCACCTACCCGTATCCTTTGTTCTTCTGTCATACAGTTGAACAGGCACGTGTTGCGCTCCGCGAGGCAGGGTTTGTCTCGGACTTCTATGCATGGGATTTGGCACATCGGGACACAAATCCTGGTTTGAAAGTTTTTGGTATGACAGCTGCTTAATCATCCATAAATGCCTTTCAGGTTTATTATATGCTGTGGTTGATTTTCAGAGCAAGTTGTTCCCTATCAAAAGGAAGAAAAGTTTCTGATATGTATTGGCTCATTTACTTTTTGATCAGTCCAGAATGCTTGGAAATCCAGAGCTTTGAAAGAGTTTTGTTTTTTTCAAGAGACTTGAAATACCGAAGGGGATATTGTGTCCCTCTTTGCTGGCCTTGCGCATAATTCATGTGAATATTTCTCAAGCTAGTATTGTGTAAACAGAAAGAAAAACAAGCTCTGGTTCAATTTAGTAAATATAAGTTGCTAGTTGTTTTCAGGAAGGCTGTTGCTGAACAGACCTTGGTTTAGTGCTCCCTGACCTCAGCTTTTAAGTTTGAAATATGTCCCATCATGAGAAATGATTTCCAGTATCAGGCTGTCCTAGTGCTATTTGGTGTTGGCTGAATGGCGGCATTACCGGGCGAGGAAACAAGTCATCCACAGGTTAAACTGTTGATTCTGTGCTCCTTGAATGAGGGGTCTTCACATTCCATTCAAAATCTAGTCTTTTTTACAAGTCAATCTCCTTTGCCCACTTAAAGTAGCTAACAGATGCCTGGGAAGTAGTTCAGCGTAGGTGAAACATGGCTCTGGGAGCTGAGAGTCCCTAAATTCTTCCTACATTTAGGCTCTGTGGCATGGGCTGAATCACTTGCTCGTTGTGTAATGCTTTCTCAAAGCAAGAGTCTTTTCACTTGAAGGAGTAGATAAATGATTTAGGAAAAACTGCCAACAGCACAATTTTACCCATTTGAGAACAAGGGCTTCCCCAACATAGCACGGGGGAACAAATGGGTGGAAGATTCTGTGTTTGCGATACCTGATGGAGCGCGTTGTTCGTGCGCTCTGAAACAATGCTGCAGGTTGCTTTCCTGCGACGTCTTAAGGTACCAGGTAAAGCTAGATTGATGCCAGATGGGGAAACTGCCTGGTTTGGGAGGGGATTAATCAAAATATGAAGGTAATGGATAATTGCAGGAGGAGTGGGGAGGACCATATGCAATTTTCCCCAAATTTACTTGGAAACTTCATTATATTGCTCTGAGCTGTCATTGAGCAATTATCACAGAATCACAGGATCCCAGACTGGTGGGGGTTGGGAGGGCCCTCTGGAGCTCACCCCGTCCCACCCCCTGCTGGAGCAGGCACCCCCAGAGCAGGGGCACAGGGCCGCGTCCAGGCGGGGGGTGAATGTCTCCAGGGAAGGGGAAGGGACCCCACAGCCTCTCTGGGCAGCCTGTGCCCCTGCTCTGGCACCCGCACAGCAAAGGGGTTTTTCCTCATGTTCAGGGGGAACTTCCCGTGTTCCAGCTTGTGCCCGTGGCCCCTTGGCCTGGCGTTGGGCACCACTGAAAAGAGCCCGGCCCCATTCTCCTGACACCCACCCTTCAGATATTGATAAGCACTGATGAGACCCCCCTCAGGCTTTTCTTCTCCAGGCTGAAAAGCCCAGGTCTCTCAGCCTTTCCTCACCAGGGAGATGCTCCAGCCCCTGATCCCCTTGGCAGCTCTGCGCTGGCCTTGCTCCAGCAGTTCCCTGCCCTTCTTGAACTGGGGGGCCCAGAACTGGCCGCAGCCCTGCAGATGTGGCCTCACTGGGGCAGAGCAGAGGGGGAGGAGAACCTCTCTTGATCTGCAATTATAGAATGGTTTGGGTCAGAAGGGACCTTCAGAGCTCATCTAGTCCAACACCCTGCCACGGGCAGGGACATCTTCAACCAGATCAGGTTGCTCAGAGCCCTGTCCAGCCTCACCTGGAATGTGGCCAGGGATGGGGCATCGACCACCTCTCTGGGCAACCTGGGCCAGTGTCTCACCACCCTCAGCATAACAAATGTCTTCCTTATATCTAGTCTGAAGCCTCATTGCTAGCAGAGAGGAGTTCCCAGGCTTGGGTGTGGATGTTCATCTGCCCCCTGAGCTGACGGGATGGCCCCGGTGCAGCTGTGCAGCCTGGCTGATGAGTCTGGGCTCTGTGCTATATCCTCTCTGACTTCCAGGCAGGACAAGGTGGGTGAGTTCACTGTACCTACCTGTGCACTCCTCAAACTGCTGCCCTTTTGGTGTTTGTAGGTAAAAAGCAAGCTCCAGATGTTCTCATGCAACACAAAACTATGCTCGGGGAACTAAATGCATAAAGAAAACATCATGCTTAAGATGTAGGTACAAAAAGTTACTTGTCTTTCTCCTTCTGGCTTTTGCACATCTGACCTTTTGTTCTGTGCCTGATGTAATCATTTTTAATACAAAAGCTCAGGTTGAATGAGGTCATAGGAAGTAAGTGTGCCCATGTCTTATAATCCAATAAGTATCGCTTTGCGATGCCGAGGCGTTTTAAGAAGTTCTGACCCGAACCTGGAAAGGTTACGCTGTGTAGTTTCATCTCATCAAGCTATAATGCAGCAAGACTACAGCCGAATGGTAAACATGGTTTTCGTTATTTGACTGCTTCACTGGGAAAAGGGGGAAGCTTTTCTGAGGCCAGTAATTGCCCTATCTTCTAAATTGCATTTTTTAATGTTCTTTCTGTAAAATGGTCGTGGTATATGAGAGGCACCTTTATGGGCAAGGGGGCCCGTATGTGTTATTTTTATAATGAGCCCACTAACCACCAAATTTTACAGGAATAGTTTACTTATGTAAGCGGCTGTTTCCCCCAGCCTGTCTTTGGCGATGGTTTCCCATATCCTTACTGGGACACCGGGCTCAAACCACGAAGGCTGATGGTTGAGACCCCTCTCTGGAGGGGCGTTGTGTTTACTCTCAGGAAGGGCTTCGCGAATATGAGCGAGAGAGTCCTGGGGGGGCCGCGGCTTTTGGTTCATCTGCGTGTTTCGTTCTATAGTGCGTTGTGCATGTACTCAAACACGTACTCCTATTTCCTTATTTTCTTGTGGTCTATCTCCAATAAACACTATTGCTGTGAAACCAAAATCCAGTATTAAATATTGCCTATTATCACATTTCAGTTTTAAAAGTTAGAGGAAAACTACTTCATAAATGTTTGGCAGAATATTACGAGTTGCTGAGCGTTAGCGTCCAGGCTGCTGCTGCGTTTGAATAATGATCAGACTTTGTATTTTGGTGGATGTGAGGGGAAGAAGCAGTTTAATATGTTTCTAAGGCGAATCAAAGGAGACGGAACGGAATTTGACGTGTTATCAGATGAGAATGTCATTTCCCTGCTCGCTGCTGAATCACTCCCCTACTTAGACTTCGTGCATGAACTTCCCCTGCCTTTCAGATGGAAGAGAATTAAAATTCTCCAGCCTGAGAGGAGAGGAAAGGAGACGGGCTGTTCTTGGGGTAGCGAGAACCAGCGTGTGAGGAAAAATTTACCACGTGAACTTGCTGCAGTTTGAGAACTGCATCGGTCAGAGCCCCGGCGCTAACCTGATGTGTGCAGGGATGTAACCCTAACGGAGAGATCATCATTGCCAAACTGTAGCATTGACTGTCCTGGACCAGTGACTTTGAAGCACCTTGACTGTTAGTTATTGCTGGTGCAGATCAAAGAAAGAGTAGAGTATCTTACTGACAGCAGCCCCTACCTTGTAAATGGCGGGGAGGAAATCAGGCTAGTTTAGACTAAGCAGGTTTTAAAAATAACAGTGCTGTCGTAAGCAGCCTTTGAGGGGACATAAAATGGAATTGTTATCTCCTGTTACTGCTTTGATTGCTGGTTGTGTGCCGTATTTGTCATTGCTAAATCCAAATTGTGATGGGAGTCCTTTAAGATGGCTTTAATGAAGGCTTTTTTTAAGCACTCTGGGTCAGCTTGAGGAACTTTAAAGCTTGTGCCCAGTGGATTAATGAAGGACACGGGTCTTCCAGGCTGTTGATGTAACTTGTTTTTCTTGTTAGTTTAGTACTCTGAAAGAATTGCAAAGTAAACATCTGCTTTTCAGGGTGGACCTCTGAAAAAGCATGGAAATCCCCTTGGGAGAGGGAAGCAGGGCTGGCATATCGATGGACAAGTCAGCGTTTCCATGAAAATAGCTGTGCATTTGTGCACTTCTTCTGGTTTGGATGAGGGCTGTCACTGCTGTGGCAGTCCTCTTTTTGCTCCTTCTGAAAGCAAGATTGAGGGCTTGAAGACTTGTTCTAATCACAGTTCTTGCTGCGCTGCTTTCCCCCCCCCCACCCCGCCCCACTTCCCCAAGAAGCTTTAAAAAAGAAAAAGCTTTGATTATATTTACTTCTAAACTGTGACAGATGTATAAGGATAGTCTTACAAATATGAAAAATGAAAATGGATTTTACATGCTTAGTTTTGAGATGCGCTATCTAAAGACCTAATTGATACCCTAATAAGTTTCATTAACGTTGCAGTGTAAGGGTTTTCCAGCAAACCCATGTAGCCATTCCGAGCTAGAGCAACTACCTAGATTTAATAAAACAAAGGCAACAACATGTTAAAAGTGCAAATAATCTAAAATTTTATAATTTCCCCCAAAAGGTATAAACACACACAACTGTTTATATAGCAGCAGGCATTATTTCACTGATCCCCCAAGGTTGTTTATATAGCAACAGGCATTATAACAACACTTTCTGTTTTCATTATTGCTGTGCTTAGTCATCTGAATCACAGCCAGTGCTCCTTCATACTCGGAAAAGTCATCCAGGTTCTTGTAAAACAATTAACTATGTCATTTTATTAAAACTTGCATTTTATATTTCTGTCCCAGCGTTTGACATCCTCTGAAAACCTTATGTAAATTCTTGGCTTCTAACCAACAGTGCAAACTTGATTGAAAGTACTCTCTTCGGCTTCTATTTTTGTTTGTGGGTTTTCACATTTGTGGAGCAGATGTCCTTTTAAATGCTTGATGCTCTCAAGAAAAAACTCCTCATTTAACTGAAAATAATTCAAAATTGCTCTTGACTGCCTTAGTACATGAGCTTGCGTAGCGTAGGTGTGGGTTGTGTCCACCTCTTGTACGGATACAGACGGTGCTCCGGCAGCAAGGACCCTTTGCCTGCAGCAGAGACTAAGGGAAGTGCAAAAACCCTGGAAGTCTCAGTGCCGGCTCAAGTATTATGCATAGCATGTACTGAAGTGGCTGGTGTTTTCAACTTTATTAACGTCGTCTGAGCTGTAAGAATGCTTCCACATGGCTTAGAACAAGGTGGATATGGCTGGGGAAGCAAGATGGTAAATGATGAACAGATGAGTTCAGAACTGCAGTTGTCCTACTCACCCAAAAAAGGTTATTCCAGTCAAGGTACTCTGTGGTTTCTGGCTGGAAGTAAATATATATGTGCTTGTATACCATTAGTTACTAAATACTGTTACAGGAGTTAGGATGAGGAATGGGCTATTCTTCTTGCATGCAAATGCAGGATATTTTTCTTAAGTGGCAGCCCCTAAGTGGCAAAAGCCCTGATTTTGATCTTGGGTGCAATCTGATACTACCCAGACATAGAAAGACAGCTAGATGGCTTCTATTTAAGCCAACTGATTTAAAAAACTTTAATAGTTTTAGTACTTCTTATCTTACGGACTTTATAGGAGAGTAACTGAACCTTTGCAGGTTTGTATTTTAGTTTAGTTGACGGATGAGGTAACTATGCTGGGTCGTGATTTGATGAATGAACATTTTTATCATGGCGTTCTTCCCTTTAGGAAGGTGGCAAGCTTCTCTGTTGTCTGGCACGATTTTAAGTATTACAGTCTAGTTGACGAAATTAATGACTTGGAAGATGCTCGGCTGGCAGGAGTGGTTGAGAGATGCTCTGGGTGAAGCTGATTCACTGCTGAGGACAGATGACTTCCTTCCAGTGCAAGTTCAACCCTTGCGTAGAAGGAAATGCAGGTAGAAGCTGGAGCAACTGGATATTATTTCTTTTTTTTTTTACTCTTCCTAAAGAGTCTGAACCAATTTTGCCCGGCCTGGTAGGAGTTAACTTTCATTTTTTTTGTCCTGCATCACCTACAGCTAATAGCACGGTTGTGTTTGCTGAAGTAATTTTCTTCATCTTTGTTGGAAATTCAGTGTTTGAACAGTTTGAGAAAGCTAATACAAGTTTTAAGACTATATCTCCCTTTCCCTCGGAGAACCGTTGCTTTAAATGTTGTTTATTTCAACATTTATGGTTTTCTGTGATGTTGGAATACATAAATACCAAGTATAATATAAAATGCTCACTAGTATGATAGGCTGGTCTTCTATAGAGGTAGGGTTGGCCTTAGGATAAATTTAATCTCCTCTTCCTTCAGATTCTTCTGGACAGGTACTTCTGAAATCATCTGAGGATAAGCAAAAAACTCGGGTTTTACAAAAGCAGCCAAGGCAGTTGCCTGCTGACAGCTGACGACGTCTGTCCTCTCTTCAAAGTCTCTTCACAATGCTGAAATGATTAAGTGTATCACACTGGGTTTGTACTGTCGGAGCTTTGGGATACAAGTTTTCTGAGAAAGGAATCAAATTGAATGAAGCTAGGTTTGTTTGCTAAAATCCTGTAGACACGTGAGTAGGGGTTTTTTTTCCCCCAGTTACTTTACTAGCCACTTCTTTACATCTCTAATTCAATAACTTTACACAGAAGCCAAAGCAACAAAGTACAATAAAATGTTGGAACTTTCACTTTTTGAGATGAGTAAAAGGAATAAATCTGTATAATTGAATGAAATTACAAAGTGAGATTCCCCCCCCCCCCCCCCCCCCCTTAAATATCAGTACCCTTTAGTCGTTCTGTCTTGAGCTGTTCATAAAATGTGCTGCATCTCATCAGCTGCTCTTGTTTCTGTGGAGTAAGTGTGGCTGGTAACTGGTACGAGAGCGGACTCAGACTCCTGTCTGAAGCCTCTGATGTCTTTCGGCTTGTTTTTTTTCCAGTTCATAATTTCTACGTGGTTTTGTTTAGTCAAGTAACGTTTCACACAGCACTTGGGAAAACAAAGCTGTATATGGGAGCTAAATATTTATAGGGAAATGGCAATTAATATTTTATTACTCGAACATCATTAATGATGTTCTCACAGTCCCGTGGAGAGTACACGATCATAAACGTGCACACAAATCTTGGACACTTGTTCACTCAAATTAAAACAGGCACATTTTCTTTGGATGGCCGGGTCTGTAATATCCTGAATCTAATCTTTAAATAAAATGCTGCTTTTGCGAACAACACTCGGTTCCTTTGGAAACGTAATGCGGGGCGGGTCAGGATGGGTGATGTGTGATAGCAACAGATGAAATGCGAACGCGGTTTCTTAGGAGAACCGAGACAGCCCACGGTCACCTCTCCCTGCTTTTGGTTTCCTACCCAGATGTCACGTTTCTCTGCTCTCCTGCTTGCCTCTGTTCTCTTTTTGTCTTCCATAATGTTAAGCTCTATTTTTAAGTTCCTTTTAATTCTTGTGGGCAAAGCAGCTGTCCTCTCCCTACATTTTTTTCTCTTTTTAAAATTGACTTTGATGTTAAATCGTACTCGTATGAATCCTGTTGTAACACATGATGGCTATTACTGTTGTTCAGTGTCTTATTTATTGGGTGAGGTGGAGTAACTACTCCTGTATGTGTGGTGTGACCATTAAAAATGATAAACTTAAGGAAAGGTGTGTGAGAAATGCTTTATGGTTTGGGGGGAAAAAAAACAAGTCCTTACTAACGATACAGCGTTGTCAGAGGGTAAGAGCAGGATGAAGAAGAGTTCTGCTCTCTTAAGTAAAAGAGAAACCTCATTTTTCCTCCCTCCATGCTCCCGTTTGCTGTGTCCTGTATGTGTAGCAGGTTCTCTCATTCACTAGAAGTAGAGGGATTTCTGTTTTGGGGTATGCGAGATGACTGCAGAGCACTGCAAAGGAAGAGGTTGTAGCGAGGCGGGGGTCTGTCTCTTCCCCCTAGTAACAAGCGATAGGACGAGAGGAAACGGCCTCAAGCTGCGCCAGGGGAAGTTTAGGTTGGACATTAGGAAAAACTTCTTCACCGAAAGGGTTGTCAGGCCCTGGCACAGGCTGCCCAAGGGGGTGGTTGAGTCTCCATCCCTGGGGGTATTCAAAAGAAGGGTAGATGTGGTGCTTGAGGGTATGGTTTAGTGGTGGACTTGGCAGTGATGGGTTAGCGGTTGGACTCAATGATCTTAAGGGGCTTTTCCAACCTTAACGATTCTATGAATGAGGAGGTAATTTTGGAGCCACACTAAAACCTGGGAAGTAACTCAAAGCTCTGATGCCTCGACTGATTCCTTCCCTGCCACTCCCGTCACTAGAAGGCGATGAGTTTTTCAGCAGCTTTGGGGATTACTTGTAGGTTTGTTTCATAAATACCTCGTTGTCGGCTTGTAGTGATACAGAGGCATAAGGTGCCTTTTAAGCTATTGCAAAGCCAAAATAGAATGCAGTTTATAAAGTGAAATCACATTTTTTTTCCTAGAGGCTTCACAAAATGTACATCCCAACATTACTTACTGTGCCTCTCTGCTATTTGCAACGTGGAAGTGTGTTTTAGCAAAAACAGCGGTTTTGGTCATGTTTTGATACAAGAGCATCTCACATGCGTTCCTCTGATTTTGGCTGTTGGAAATAGAGAGATCCCTTAATCCTTTTCATGCTCTGAAACCTTAGAATTTAAGGATGACTATAAAAAGGGGTATTCTATGAATGTATGATTGTAGTAGGAGGAATGAATGTAATGTTTTTGATATTTTTTTTTCTCTTATTTCTTTTGCCCCAGGCTAGTTCTTTGGTTAACCAAATCCACTGTAATCCCATCAGGAGAATGTGGTGATCGTTTAGTAATTTATATTGTATGGTTGTCTTAATCCAGGTTCTGTCATTGTAGCAGAAAATATGAATCCAAGCCCACCATATGACTTGACTGTGTCCATATGGAAATAATAAACTGTGTAGTAAATGGCCTACTGTTGTACAGTGCAGTACGGAGGATGATTTTCTTCCAAAACAATTTTTCTTTCTAAAACTCAGGCGAGCAGAGCAATCATGCCCAATTTCAAGAGCCTTTCTCTGTGAAAAACTGATTGGCCCATTGTTTGGGAGAAGCGGGAAATCTTCCTGACTCAGAGGATGCTTGCCTATACCTTACCTTCATGACTTAGGGAAACAGGCGTGTCATTCTAAAAAAAACCCCAAATTTAACTTTGATTGGGATTGTTCTGTGTTTCAGCAAGTAGCTCTATCAGTATCAAATTTGTGCAGTTACTGCCTGTGTATATCGGAGGCCAGCTCTGACTTATAGAGGGAATTAACATCCACATATTGCGTTGATACTGCTTCAGTCAACAGTCTTAGAGATATTGGAATATAGGGATTTTTAAAATATATTTTAACCACACAAGGGATAAATTTCCCTGCAAAGTTTCCCTGAAGTTTCGAGATTGAAACTTGAAAGAAAGTCAGTCCTTCCCTTCCATGTGCCATTTTTTCCGGGGTTATTTTTAGTTCATATATATATAATGAATAAGTAGTTTATAACTGTCACTACTGGTAATTATGTCATGTGTACTTCATCTGGGAATCTGAGGGTAAAAGCAAGTTGTGGTTTGCATGGAGTCAGTGTACTGAATCTTTTCATTTGTGTTTGCACCCACATAGGAGTTAATACCTGGGTTAAAAGAAGTCAGTATTTGAAGCCTTTCTCTCAGCTACGTGGCGTTGCATTTGAATACTGGGTTTAATTAACGAGAATAATAGCAGGTTAAATGTTGATGTAAGCTGAGTAAGGAGCACAGATTTAGATCAGTTGTGTGACAGTATGTATTTTTGCTAGTTGAGATGACTGTAATAATCCCCCTACTGATTCCAGCATACGTTGATACGCTCAGGAAGACAGAGGACACCTGCACACAAAGAAATGTGTTTGAAGCGGTGAATATAGAACATTGCAGTTTGGTCTTTTCACTTGACAGCCGTGTTTTCATTAAGCTGTGCGGCTCCTCTCCTGTTAGACTGGAAATGGGAAAAGTACCACGAGGTTTAACAGTCAGACTGACTGATTAGTTGGTTCCTGTTCTTGGGTGGGTTTTGCTAATACGAGGTTATGAGTATTAAATGGAACATTTCCTTAAAGGCAGTAGATCTCTTGCAACTGCCTGATTATCCTATGCTTTCTTTGAAAAACCTAGTAAATTAACTGACCATAATGTTCTGTGCGTGGTAATCTGGGAGTTGGAAAGCTGTGCTAATTTTAGGTTTTTCTGTTCTTGTAGCTTAGATATCAACATGGGCTGAGTACTCCAGACCTAAGGCAAACTCTTCCTAACCTGAAAAACTTCTTGGAGCTTGGGCTAATGATTAGATGGTAAGTATTTCTTCATAATTAAGAAGAGGTGGATGCTAAAAGAAACTTAGCTGTACTAATTCTTCACAAACTAGCAGCTCCTCTTTGTAAGAGTTAAGTATGCTTGAAGAAGACTGCGACTTCCCCAAAATACAGACCATGTTAGATGTCCACAATATTCTACTATCGTCTTCTGTGCTCTTATCCACGTGATGGGCCCATAACACTTCCTGCAGGAGTGGGGGGGTGGGGGAAGACTGAAAAACAAGGTTCTTCACTAACAGGAGGTGAATTAATCGTTCTCTTGTATCCAAGTGTTGGTAGCAGATGTACCTTCTGTATTATGATAGTCCAGGAGGGTAGAAAGGTCTAAGAAGCAGAACAGCTCTTCGCCTGCTCTGTACCTGGCTTCCCACTTGCTTTAAATGTAATTCAGGTGAGCTGGGTGGGAATCTGTGGTTTATAATCAGCACGATTTGTGTTGAGTATAATTGCTGCTAACAAAAATAGCTGTTGCACGTGGAGTGTGGTTGGTAAATGGGAAGCTATGTTAATGAGTAACTGAAGGCTACAGTAACCTTCCAGGGAAACTCATGATGCTTCTGCCCCAATGTGCTCTGGAGGATCTGGACTCACTCTCCACTGTCTGTGTAGAAAATCAAAGCCACCAGGTCTCCATGTTATATGACTAAAGTTGGTGTAGGCTTAGCTTGCAGCAGTTGTTTGAGTGTGAGGCTTGACCAGTTCTCCTTAAACCCACTAAGATAAACTTTAGAAATGTGGAAGGTGATTCACTAGCAAGTGTATTTCTGCAGGTGTTACATGCTTTGTATCTCATTTTTTAATTTATGCTGTTTGAATTGTCTGCATTCATGCAGCCTCTTACCTTAAACTGTTATTTTGTCCTCCATTCTCATCTCCGTTCTTTGGGTGCCTGAATCCCACCCAAATACAGCATCGTGCCATTTAGGATCCCTACTTTAACTATTCACCGCCCCAAAGTTGCACAGGTCTTGTGTGGTCTCTGCGTCGTACCTGGCCCCGGCAGATGCTCTGGATACTCCAAGGTATTAAAAATACCATCCAGTATGAGCTAACCCCACCAGGTTTTGCTGCCAGATGCTCTGGTGATGGATATGGACTCCCTTGCTCCTTCGGTTGATCTGAGAAGTAATTGCTTTTGGCACATAATTATGCTAAATCAAGGTGAAGGAGTGCTTCCAGTCTTCCTAAAGGAAACTAGTTCTTCCTAAAAAGATAATGAACTACAAAACACTAATAAGCCAAACCTTAGTAGTTTCAGACTAGTATGTGGCTTTTAGGGGAGGCTCAAACCCAAGCTTGAGCTAGTTCTTAAATCTCATGTGAAACGACACTAAACATTGTGGCACTGGCCTTTCTTTAACAGTGGAGTTAAAACTTTTTAGTGCTATTCATATTGTATCTGAATTCCTGTCACGTTAAACCAGCAGAAGTAGTGTAACACAGACTAGTCTCTTGCCATGATCTTCGTGACAGGTGTAGAGGCAGCACAGTATAAGGTGAGTTTTTCTGGTGATGGAAATACTTTCTGAAATGAATGCAGAAAAAGCCTTAAGTGATAAATAGTCTTAGGTTGAATAACAGCGGGCAAACTCTGATTTTACTGCTCCAAGAGGGTTCTTTTTGCTGTATTTCAGTAGGATCATAAAATGTTGCTAAGCTCTAAAAGTCTCCTTTCCCCCTCCCTGCAATATGTAGAACATGGGAAGAGCAACACATCAGTTCTAATGACAGTACGTGATCTCCCATCCTTTCATGCAAAAACAAAACCAAGCTTTTTTTATTGCTCCATTGGAAAATTATAAGCGCATGCTTTAACATCAGGCCTTGGGGACAGAAGTTATACTGCCGTGGGTAACAGTGAATGGAAATCCCATGGGACGTCATCCTGCCGCAGCTATTTCCAGCCCTTATTTCTGTGTCGCTCTTTGCCTTTGTTATCTTTCATTCCTGGCACAGAAATGCTGATCCATGTGAACTCTAGTGTCCAAATCACTTGTTTTGGGAGGAGTGTCTTGGCAAAGGAAAACAAATACAGGAGTAGAAAAAGTATCATCTTTGAGCAATACTGTAAGAAGCGTTGCCTGGTGGAACCCCAACTCGGCCAGCAAAACAGTGGATGTAAACAGGCCCTGAGAAAAGGAAGCTCAGTCCCTTGTGCAGTTTTATTCTGTCACTGATTTCAGGCACAGCTGAAAAGATTCTCCCTGTTTTTCTTCATATCCCCTAGCAAGACGCATAAAGAGCAGCTTGCTTCGTCACGCAAACATGACCGTGGGTGTTTGGGGGGTATCCATCACTGCGATGTAAAAATCCCGAGATGACGTGTGGTCCCATCTGAAACTGAAGGGTCAGAACACCTAAACGGTGACTTCTGGAGCACTTGTGTGCACTCCTCGGTAGAGTGGGAGGGGACAGGTCGTGGATGTCTCCTTCAGGCTTGAGTAAGCAGCGGTGGGTGGCTCTGGGACACGTTAAACAGGAATCGTTTCCAGAGCGTAGGTATCTGTTCTTCCCTTCTGGTGTGGGCTGGCGTTGAAGAGCTGATAATGGAAGCTTCAGTTATGCCTTGGAGGTTTTGCCATCATACAGCCAGGGTGGGTTTTTTTACCTATAGGTGATACGCAGTCGTTAGCAAGACAAAACACATTTTTTGGCTGGATAATATTTCAGAACTTGCAGGAATATTAAGCATAGTTCTGCGGGAGTATCACATTCCCTCCTCCCCCCTGCTCCTGAATGTCTATGCCTCATTTCCCTCTCACCTCCAAAACTTGTATGAATAGTTGTTCATTTTTAACTTTTTTTTAAGGCTAATGATTCTAAACAATGCTCCTTAGTACTTCCTAATAATATAAATGGAAATGAGGCTTTACAGGGAGTCTGGCTAAAGGGGAAAACTGGCTAGACTTTCATAATCGGGCATTGCAGCTGAGCACATACGTAGCAGACTACAGATGCCCACTGTCTTGTGGATAATATCTGATTACGTATATTTAAACAAGCATAAAAGCCACCAGCTGTTAAAATGAAGATTTGAAGGAATGTTTTGTTTTCAGGATACTGTAGGTAAGTCATCTGACACCCTCTGCCACAGACCATAGTCAGTAAAATATTTCCAGGTTATCCTTGGTTTGCAGGGTGAGAGCAGGAACAGGTGAGGCGGCGACGGGTTTTTCTTATCTACAGATTCACCGGCGCTGCCCGGTTTCTTTGGTTTTGGTGTTGCTGGTCTTCAGTTTCCCTTCTTAGCACCGTAGTTGGGTTTTGCTGAACTGCAGTTCTGTTGAATCGTAAACATGCTGGTAAAAAACAACGCTTAGACTGTGCTTGATTTCTCTTTGAACAAGACTGGTTTTAACTCCTAGCCCAAGCATGGCCCCCGTTTTTGCTTTTATTTGGACACTTCTGTATTCCTCTGCAGTCTGGAATGGAATTGAATCCCCTAGCTATTCAGGTTAACAGAAATACGTAGTTATTTCAGGATTAACCTCTTTCTCCGATCAGCATCGGCTTAGATTTGAGTACGAAATAGTTTCTTTACCCCTTCAGATTAAACACAAGCAAACAGAGAAGCCCCACGGCTTTTGTAGAAGAGCCCACCTGTTTCATACTTCCCTCAGAGCAATTTTGGCAGTTGGCTTTAAAGTCTCAGCTTCGGGCTTTCACGAACTCCATTGCTCTGCCTGGAGCTCTGGGCCCTGTTGAAGGTCTGTGGAGTGAAGTGCCTTTTGCCTCAAGATTTAATCGCCTTTAATGCTGCTGGATCCCTCCTCTGCCTGGTGAGATTTGTGTTGTTTTGGTTTCTCAGGCATGACACTTCAATGATTAATACATGTTTTCACATCCCAACACGCGTGATTTATTGCAGTAAGCTTGCAGGCCTACAAGCTCTGCTTCCCTCTTCAGATCTCTCCTGGCACCTATATTCTGCTGTGTTTAGTTTTCTTCCCCCTTACCCCTGCTGCAAAATATTATTTGTGCTGTATGTAGACGAAACCAGGACAGATCTGTTGCTTCCCGCAAACGCTGTTATGGAAGCTACAGAACTGCAGTAACTTATTTTTCTGGTATCAGGTCTGGATATTAACTTTTAAGGTGAAAGATGATGGGCCAAAGTTGTTGTTGATTTAGACTATTCCGGTTGTGGTCCCCCACATCTTTTCTGTCTCCTTTAGGGAATAATCCTCTCCGTTTCCAGCTCTTTAGTCCTGGAGTCTCGCTGGCTTCTGGAAAAGCAGCTCGTTTTTAAGATTAGCTTTTGCTGATGCAAGCGGCCCTGTGCACTTTTTCTCTTAAATTCTTTTTCGTCCCAGTAGCAGTTTATTCCAGCTTCTGAGAGACACCAAAGCTTGACTTAGGCATAGTCCGGACATTTTGAACGTCGTTTTATTCCTTTTTGCGTGTTCAGATTTACCTTTCACAGATCAGGCTCCTTAGACCATGGTTGCATTAAATCAAGAGACTCTTTCATTTTCTCTCCTATTCTTCAGCTTAATTTATTGTGTGTAACTTCTGAGGGATAGATAGTATTTGTGGTTACTAATGGCAAGTAAGGAGCACACCGCAAACTTGAGCGCTCCGGTGAGGAGGAGTTTTTTTCCTAGTGGATAGATTAGACAGTAGGCTTATCTAATGCTGGCAGATAGGAGATATTCCTTTAGAAAGTCTCATCTGTAGTCAGGGAGATGTCCTTTTGAGCCTGCATTTAAAGGCTTTACCCAAAAATACTTGCGTGCAAGGCTTAAATTTGTGTTTCAAAGGTGTGCATTGATTCATACACTGCTAGATTCAAGAGGAGGCTAAAATTTAACTTTTGTGTTAAGAAAACTCTGGTAGCTTAATTTATGAAAATTTGTTGGTTTTTTTTTTCGTTTAAACTGTGTTTCAGAATTTCTTAGCTGCCAAAAGACGCCATTTCACCTTAACTTCATACTGGCAGCCTCCCTTTGTAGCCCTGTCACTATTGTGCGTTATTTAACCAGTAATCTCTAAGAAGGTGAGAAACTATTATTGCTTTTTAGCACAGTTGACATGATATTGGCTCGGAGCTGCTCTTGGAGCTTCAAACATTTCAGATGGCTATAAACCAACTTAAACACCTTCATTTAGCGTTCTTACTGCCATGAGGTCATAGTTTGCAACAAAAAAAGATCAAATGGTGTTTAAGTTGTGTTGTTTTTCTTTTTAAAAAAAAGTATTCTCATACCAAAGAGCTGTAGCTGTGGATTTTGGCTTTTGGCCAGACAATCAAGATTTAGTATTTTGACCAGCTGTGATCCAGTAATGTTCCTCAGAGGAAACATTTTGTGGGGAGGAAAAGATACATATTTGAGCCTGTGAATTGTATTCTGTCTCTCATACTGCTTTACAGCTTCCCCGAGTCCCTTGCAGACAGATTAAATAATCACAGGCAAATCGGACTGAAGGAACTTTTTCTTTCTTGATTATCAAAACTGCAAACAGATCACAACCAGAATCTGTTCGTTAAGAAAACAACTTTAGAAACGTTTGTGTCCTCCTTCAATCACTTTATCTCGCCTGCTTACAGCGTGGAGCCTGCATCTTGAGCCGTAGGTTTGTAAGAATGCCCAAATGGACTAATTATTGACTAGTGAAAACTAATATTTTGGGGAGAAAACCAGCTACGTTGTAGTTTTGCTGGCAATAAAACTTACAGCTGAAGTTAGACTATGGTGAACTGGCTTTTGAGGTTTGGATGCATGGAGATTGGCCATGATGTAATTCTCTTATCTATAATGTCCAATAAATCTGAGGTTTCTCTTTTTTCTTTAAGTTAGAAATCCTGGTTCCTGATAGCAATTCAGCGTACGCCTATACGTAACCAGCTCTAGTCTGATCCAACTTGATGACTAAAAGTCATTAAGGCCTGATGACAGTTCATCAAATCGGGTTTTTTGTACTCCACTAGTCAGAGGCCGTTCTTTTTGGACAGGTGGCCACATCTGTTCGCTGTCTCAGAAGACTGAGCAAGTACTGGTGGCTGGAGGCTGAACCAGCTCAACCCTAGTAATTCAGGTCAAGGCTGTACCTAAACGGGCTCTGCTCCTGAAGCCAAACTCTTCACTGGTGACGATACCTTACGGTCTCTAAAGTTTCTGGGTAATTGGATATAGCTTTCTAATGTGACTTGCTTTTTTATATATATTTTATTAATTCCATGAGCTGTGAAGCTGCTAAAGCATCTCCTTCTCTGGACTTTTGCCTTGGTGCAGTGCTATGAACTCTGGTAACAGTGCAGCCTTTTTCCCAAGGAAAATGCAAACGGAATAGAGACCCTCTGTCAGCTGCTTGTTTTCATGAAGATTAAGAGCAACCTAGTATTTCTGAGCTCTGCGCCTCTCTCTAAACATTACTTTTTAAACTAAAAACACAATTTGACTTCTCACTCCCACCTGGAGGGAGGTGATGGAACAGGAAAAGACCCCTTGACTTAACAGCTTAACGGGCTGTACCTAGAGCCATTTTGTTTCTGTTTTACTTGCCTGCAAGACTATGAGCATTGTTCTGCTTAAAAGTATAGAGAGAGCTATTTATCTTCTCATGTTTGCCTTCTAGACACTCGTCACTCAGCCTAAACCAGTTGCCTGGGTTGCCCCTGTGGTCAATAGTGACTGTGTAAGGAGCCTCGGCGACGAAGGCTTAGGTGGCTGATCTCTGAAGTCCTTCCTGCATATTTACTTTTATCTAAATGCCTCAGATAATATTTGATAAGCAGTTAAACGACTCTATTGACTTCATTCCTGCTTTCTCAGATTTGGGCTGTTATCCCCGTATTTATTTCTGATTGAAGCTGAACCCATCCTACTCATCTTTACTGGCAGCAATGGATGGTTCCGGAAACTTGCCCATAGGCATCTCCAGCAGCTTAAAACCTGGTTTTGCAGTCTTAAGTAAAGTCTGTTCCATTGCATGTAGTTTAAGGAACCTGACTGCAAGTGCTTTTTTGTCTAATTCATTAGTTTGAATGCTTGCGTGATAAATGGAGATCATTCCTGCTTTATTGCACTATGGGGCAGCCCTTATGTACTCTATTAACTGGGAAGTTATTTTGTAGAAAAGGGAGATTAGCTTTGTATTGCTGCTACGTTTAGGCTGTTAGATCACTTAATATAAATTATTCTGCCAGTTCAGCTTACTAAGGAAGGGATGATTATTTTTGGCTGCTGAACTGAAGAGGTATTGTTCAGGCATACATAACGTGTTAGCTTGAATAGCCTTGTCATAACAAGCTCTTTAAAAGCTCTCCTGGTCCTGCAAACTAATTAATTTCTCACCCTTTTGCCTGTAAGGCCTAGATTTACAAAGGAATTTAGGCGTGTTTCTTTTTAGGAAGAACTTAAATTTACATGCCCACCAGAACAGTTTGTAAAGCTGCTTTTCTCGAGCTAATTAGTCACCACGGCTTTCATGTTGGTTTATTCAGACACTTAAATTTCTTCTGCTGCTGCTCCTTTCTTCTGCTTCATAGAAAAGCTGCTGTTGTGCCTAAACTGAAGCGAACAGCACTTGTTGAAGGTAATTTGGGGTTTATGGATTAGACAGTCTCATGCTGTACTGGTCTCATGCAGAACTGGTGAGACCATACCTTGAATATTATGTTCAGTTTTGGGCCCCTCAGGACAAGAAGGCCCTGGAGGGGCTGGAGCGTGTCCAGAGAAGGGCAGCGGGGCTGGGGCAGGGTCTGGAGCACAAGTGTGCTGGGGGGCGGCTGGGGGAGCTGGGGGGGTTTAGCCTGGAGAAGAGGGGGCTGAGGGGAGCCCTTCTCGCTCTCTGCAGCTGCCTGAGAGGGGCTGGAGTGAGGGGGGGGCTGGTCTCTGCTCCCAAGTCACCAGTGACAGGGCGAGAGGGAACGGCCTCGAGCTGCGTCAGGGGAGGTTTAGGTTGGATGTGAGGGGAAATGCCTTCCCTGCCAGAGTGGTCAGGCCCTGGCACAGGCTGCCCAGAGAGGTGGGGGAGTCACCATCCCTGGGGGTATTTAAAAGACGTGTAGCCGTGGCCCCTGGGGCCATGGTTTAGGAGGCCTGTGTATGTTGGGTTGGGGTTGGACTTAATCCAACCTTAATGATGCTATGATTCTGTGATACTTGTCTTTGCCCTTTAAAGAGTCTAAGAAAAATTAATTTGAGCAAGTTTAAAGCACAGTCCAGCGCTCCAGATAAGAGTAGTAGGTATTACCCATTCTAGCGGCAAAGAGGCTTTGCCTTGTGTTTGACGTCTCCAAGAATTCCTTGCGTTTTGCACAACAATGTGCCTCTGCAGCTTCAGGAACTAGGACTAAAGCTCGGATTGCTTTCTGCTTGCCTTTCCCTGCACGTCATCCTCCTCAGAGATGGCTCCTGCTCTTGTGAGGTCTTGCATCTTGTGCCGCAAGGTGATATGTTCAACAGGAGGACCTGCTCGAAACATGTCTATAGGCTGGTTTTCAGGCCACTGTTTTTAACTTGCCTGGACCCTCTGCTGACTGCTTACATTTCAGGCAAGAGCTTTTATCGCTACAATACTGTGTAAAGAGTAGATATCCTTGGGATTGTTTTGGGAAACACTCATCTGTACTTAAATCCACAAGGTACAGCTTGAAACTCTTCCTGGATTAGATTTTAATCTCTTAAATGCCTGTCCCAGTGCTGTGAATGGTTGAATAAAATCCAGGGAAATGGCAGAATTTCCTATAAACCCTTCCTGTCATTGTGCCTAGATCAGGAGATAGGAAGCCCTCACTGCTATACTGGCTGTTGTAGACGTGATGCTTTGGCATCAGACTTCTCTCCGCAAAGGATACTCTACAGACCAACCGACGTGACGCATCTGTGCATCTGCCGTCTGTTTTATGTGGGGGAAAAAAAGTTACCCTTTTTTGCCTGTGCATCTTGCATTATTCGAACTGTTCGCACGTGTGGGGCTGTTTCTCTGGAATCTGCAGCCCTTCTGGGTTCCGGTTCAGCAGGAAGACATTCCTGTTTGACTCATCCCTGACATCTTCATAGAAACCAAGAAGAAAGATTTTTATCTTTATTGTTGTAGAGAATGCAAGACTGGAATTAGTTCTGGGAATAGCCTGTTTCTTTTGGAAAGGGATGTCAATAAGTGGCCTTTGAGTTTGGAAAGGAGCTTGTATGAGAATGGCACTCTTATACCTCCGTCATCTTTTTGAATTGCGCACGTGCTCACTATTTTAAATGGTATTAGGCAGCTGATTTGTCCAATAGGTCCAGACTTAGGAACACATTTTCTACAGCTCATTCTTAGAGCTGCAAAAAGCAAGTGTGTTGCCCTTTGGATCTTGAATCCACAATACAGTACAAGGAAAATAAACCAAACTTTAGCAACAGGGGGTTTTGTGTTGGTTGGTTGGCTTGGGGTGTTTTGTTTTTTTTTCTTTCCAACCGAGGCTGAGCACAGAAGCCACCTCTGCTTTTTGCCTGCCTCTTTCTTTTGAGCCTCCTGCATTTAGAGCCACAAGGTGATGGATCAGCACAGCACGTGTGTCCAAACTCTTGTAGCACAAATCTCATGGCTCTCCTGCCTTGAGACTCACCCTTTTTTCCTCAAGACTCGTGGCAGGTTTAGGTTCCCCTTGGCAGCAAGACTAGTCCTAGCCTGTGCTTTGGCCTTGGTTTTGTAAGGAAGCAGGGAGGAGAAAGGCCTTTCCTGCCCAGTTCCACAACACATGGCCACTGCTTGGCTTTGGGACATGCATCTCGCCACATCTCTTTGAGATGTACAAATCCCCACAGTATATGCAATCTCATCCAAGTAGAAGGGAGATAATTCAGCTCTGCAGCATCTCTATAGCTGGAATGGGAAAGGCAGCAAAACCTTAGATATCTTGCCCTGAAAAGCACTATCTACTTAATTGCACGGTGTCTTATAATTTGAACAGTGATCTGCAGTGATCATTTGTCACTTGTCTGTGAGGAATTAGGTCATATAAATGTAGAATGATGCACTTTTGGATCCAGAGAAGTGTCTCAAACGTCATCTGGCTTTGTGAAATTATGCGTATCTTGAAATTTGGGTAAATTCCTAAAACCTACCATTTAATTGTGAAGTTTCTAATAACTCGATGCAGAGCAAAATACCTTGTTTTGCTGTTAAAGCTGAAACCATAGCACTCAATTTCCTGTGCTTTTTCTTCAGGAAGATTCAGCAAACCTAGAGGTAATATGAAAAACTTTCTTATCTGGGATTTAAGATAAACAGAATCCAATCAAATAAATAATACCAAGCATTTGTGTATTTTCTGAATCAAGGCTGAAAGCACGAAGCTGGGGGAAGGCGAGGGGAAAACAGACCATCCCCGACACGTCTGCAGTGTGCGTTGCCCAAGTAAAGTTCGCAAGCGTCCTGCCTCAGATTCTTGTGGTTGTCATCTTACATCATTTTAAAAATAAACAGTTGATTGTGTAGGGGTTGGTTAAATTATTTTGAAGTCCCTGGTCAGTAAGGGGCTCGAGGGCTAGCCTCCAAGAGCACACGTACGGCACTTATTAGCATCCGTGGCACATACCGATTCCTGTTTTGTTGCCTCTGTTAAGAGCGCTCCGAACCTTTGGGAACAAGGCTGCAAATGCTGCGCAGAGTTTGCATTAGAAAGTCTGAAACAGCAGTTTGAAATCCAAGCAGAAAGCTCGTGCTGCTGGCCGCGTGGGTGGCGCTTATCTCTCCTTCACTGTCCACAACTGTAAATTTTGAAAAGCAGTTGTAATTTGAGGGTTTTATGGAAGAGAAGGAAGTCCTACCCGTGGATTAAGGGGCAGCCTGGGAGGAGGTAAGATGGGAGAGGAAATTAAAGAGCGGTAGTCCTCCACGCTGCCTGCCCGTGGGGACACTTATTTTTCACAGAGGGACTTTTTGCAATATAACTTACCCTATTTACAAAGGGGAGCAAGAAGGGGAAAAAATGTGCAAAAGGATCCATGCTAGGGACTACTCATAACTGCTATTCCAAGATTTTTTTTTCCCCCCTGCAAGACAGATCCCAAAATGTATCAGGCCTTGAGCAGAAGTTTCCTTTAAATTGAGTTAATGAAGGAAACTCATACTGACAGCAGTTGAATCTTGGAGTTATATATTCAGCAGATCAGTAAGAGCTGTATTTTTTACGTTTGTTTTAAATTGGAAGGAAAATGAACCGGTTGCTTAAGTGAATGTATAACATAGTATTTGCATATAGGACGGTGATTATATTTGGATAAGGATTAAGCCGATGAAGGAAAATTCACATAACACACCCCAGATGACGTAAAGCGGATGTTACAAATTACAGACCCAGAGACAGTGTAAGTGGCCTGTGGAACTGTATTAAATAGTAAAATCAAACTTGTAAATTAAGCTTGATTAGTTCACGTTCCTCAAGAAACGGAGGTTGACGTTTGTCCAAAAAGTTTTGGAACGATTGGCACAGAAAAGCAGAAGATCTGGCAAAAATAATCCTCTGCAAATAGCAAAGTTAGTGTGTTTTTAGTCCTTTGTGCAGCTGTCAGGGAAGTCCAGTGCTGGAAGAAGTTCCTCTTAGAGGATTCGGCCATTATTACTCACTTTTGAAGAGTTTATGATGGCCCAGTACAGGCCATAAATACATAAATAGAAGGTCAACAGTAATAATTCATAAAATACAGCTTGGTCCTATAAAACAGTGTTAACAGTACGAATTAACATAATGTGGTGGTTTCTTGGGTGATTGACTCTTCAAACCATGGAGCTTTGTAAATGTTCCTACACGATCTTACCGGTTTTCAGTAAAGCTGTCCTCTGGGGTGTCTTCTGTAGTTCATACAGCATTAAACACGTTTGGGGTTTTAGCACTTCAGGATACAAGCAGTTGGCCAAACGGAGCCCGGAGTTGTGATAAAATAATTGCTTCAGCCTTTGGTTAAACATCTGTATTGCTCGTGAGCGTGCCTGACAGCTGTGATTTATCCTTTCCTTCTTTTATAGTGATCGACACCACACATCCAGTGCAATTCCCGTTCCAAAGAGACAGAGCTCTAGCGTCGGCAGATTGGATATTGGCTTTTCCAGTGGGCTTCCTTCTCCGGATAAAGGACTCCGAAAACGAGCCAGCACGGGAAACGAAAGACTACAGTACAAAACTCCACCTCCTAGTTACAACTCTGCTTTAACACAGCCCGTTGCCATCACGGCCCATGTAGGAGAGTTAGGTAAAAAACCTGGATCCATATCTTCCTCCTTGGATACCTCGATGGACTCCTCGAAAGGAAACACCAAGAAAGGCGAGGACTTGTGCAGCAGTTTAAATGGAGAAAACGGGAGCCTAAACAATACCCAAGAGCGGCAGGAGTCTTTCCTAGGACATACTAGTGCAATAAATGGGGCGTTTCTGCCTGGTGAGTGCTCCGGCACTGCAAGCAACGAGCAGCCCTGTGAGTATCGACCCTCGCTCGGCCCCGTCCTTTGCTGCGCTGTGGAGCAAGCGGAGGAGATCATGGGGATGGAAGCAACGGGGTTCAGCACGGGAGATCAGCTAGAAGACTTTAACTCCATCCCGGTGGAGCATGCCGTGGCGGTGGAGTGTGACGAACAAGTCCTAGGGGAGTTTGAGGAGTTCTCTCGAAGGATCTATGCACTGAATGAAAACATGTCCAGCTTCCGCAGACCGCGTAAAAGTTCGGACAAGTGAGCTTGGACGGGGATTTGATAGCAGTCATTGAGGTGAAATCAGTGATCTGGAATAGAGATAAAATTGCACTTATTCTTTATATTAATTATAAAAAAAAAAATAAAAAGCTAAAGCTATTCCTATGGTGTTAGACAAATGGACTTGAGCACGGTAACACAGGATCATGGTATGTTCATGGCCCAGGTAAATTTTGATTCTGCTTCCAGTCCTCTTATGTCTGGTATTTATAATCTGTTGGAAAATTTTTTTTTTTAGGCATTGGAATCCATTTATAAAGGCTTTCCTGGAAACAACTTCCAGTGTAGATCAGGCCCTTCTGTGAATATTTGTTAATTATTATTTAGAGTTAAATTTATTTTAATCTTTTCAGAAGGAAAAAAAAAATTTAATTTAAAAATACGTTTATGGTAAGACCTCTTCACCTTCTCCCATGTACTCCTGTGTTTTCTTGAGCGATGTAGTCAGCGTTACAGAAATACCATGGATTTGTTACGATTGGATGGCTTTCCCTTGGCTGTGCTCTTGTAGCCTTTAAAGTTCTAGTTTGCACTGATGGGTCTTCAGTTGGTGGTGTAAACTTGCCAGAGAGCGAGCACCTGTGCGATATCTGCAGTTTCCTTGCACCTAATTAATCAGAAATGACATTTCCCCCCCCCCCCACCTTTCTTCTCTTCTCACTGTTCCCACCAGTAGAAGCCCTGAGGGCTAAATCCCCTCTGAGGTTTCTTACAGAAGTCTCAGCCTGGCCGTTCCCCGCGTCAGCTGGGCGCAGGCCTCGTCAGCAGAGACCGAACGAGCGCGCTACCTGAGTGGGGTTCGGCTGCCACCCCCCGTGCTGTGAAGCGCTTCACGGGCATCTCCATAAATAAAAAACCCAGACTGAAAACACAGTCAGCACTTTGGAACCGGGTCAATTTGTGGAATCGCTCCACCCCCTGTAGAAAAGAGGCACCTAACGCTATGTGTCTAAATTAATGTCCTTTTAACCACCTGTACTTTAAGGGAAGAGACTTCCAGCGGTTTGCTGGAGGTGTGGTTTGCTGTTAGGTAGGTTACCACTGGCGCGTGTGTTCAGCTGCACTAACGGGAAAGCAATTTGCAGCCTGCTTTGTGATTCCTGGTATTTGTTTTGGTTTGGATTTCATTGCTCTTGCTTTCTATATTGTATACCCAAGAATTTGGGCTCGCGTTGCGAGCTATCAAATATAAAAATATATAGCAGAATAAAAAACACTTCATCATGCCTGGCTTTTTTTTCCCCTCCCTGGTCTATGCTTTCTTTTGAACCAACGACCTAGTCTTTTCCCTACCTTCACCGTAAGGCTAGCCTAAATTAATATTTTAAAATGTGGATATGTGTAACCTCAGCTCTCTGTTGTCAAAACAAGGCGTGTATGTGAGAACCAATATACATAATAGCACTGTTCTAGAATATGCATTTTTCCATTGTATTTAAAATTATACTCGCATTTTTTCTGTTAGCTTTTAAGGGCTGGGCCTGCAATTGAGTTGTTGGATCAAGCCTTTCTGCAGCCATTCGTTATCTTTGGTCTGTCCCTGCACGATGTGCTAGGTGGAAACACTCAGAAGCAGAGACCTCGATCCTATAAGGCGTTGGAACGGGATTCCAGGTGCAAACAGGTGTCCAGGTAGGGCACATTCATGAGTATCTTCACCCCCAAATAACGTCCTCTGTTGCAACTTCAGGAAAGGCTTCCCTAAAGGAAACGCTGCAGCAGCTTAAAGCACTGCCATCGTCTTTGAGAAGAGATAGGTAGGAAATCCCCTCTGTGCTTTGGCATCCTGAGAGCCAGAAATGAACACCTGAAAGCATAGCACTTATTAATGAAGCGGGCGTAAGATACTTTGTCCTGTGGCTATATCTTGCCGTCTTCTGATAGCGGTGATAATTTTAGGTGAAATCGGGTGATGCTGAGTCAGTCGTGTAGGCACGCTCGTGTTCCTCTAGAACGGAAGGGCAGTGGCTCGTGTGCCGTGGTGACTTTTCAAAGCAACCCAAAGAGTAGTTGTGAAGTCGCTTATGTTTTGTAGGCGACCACGGAGCGTCTCAGTGCAATGAAGCGACGTGTGAAATTAGGTTCGTAGAGCATCAGCGGGACTTTGGATTATTTTTTTTTTGCCATTAGTTGCGCATTTTCTCAGGTTGCACCCAACCAAATGAAGTCTAGTTTTTCCCCCCTGATGTTGTGTTGCTGTTCCTGTTTGAGCCCTGTAATTGTTAATGTGTCAAACACGGTGGTTGATTTCTGCGTCTGTCGCACAAAGCTTCTTTGACGGGCTTTTTATGGGTGTATCTTTAGCAGACCTTGAATCGTCCCCACGTTTCTCTTCCAACGTCACCGCTTTCTGTATAGAAAGTGGTGTGAAGGGGGGGCAGCATTGTAGGGCCGATTAAAGCATTGGCAAACTTCTCGTTGTTGTGAGGATAGGGGGTTGTACAGACTGCAGCCCCTTCATGGCTTTGTTTTTCATGATTATTCCCCCTCCCAAATTACTCCGAAAATAGCGTAGTGGGAGAGAAACAAATAGTAGGTTTGAAGGTGAGATGATATATCACAGTGTGCTTTAAACTGTCAAGAGCCTTTCAGTTCCTGCACAGCTGTGACGCTGTTAAATGTCTGCAAATGTCTTCAAGTGGAGAAAACATTTCATTGCAATCTTTTCTCCCCTCACTAGGAATTCCTGAGATTTTTGAGAATATTAGTTTTGGAAGATCGTATCCCACTATATTTTTATAGCGAGCACAACAGCATTGGCTTATCCTTGCTTGACCAGGTATTTAAAATAATCAAAACCAGAATATCCCATAGTAAATGACACATTAAAACTATGTTGGTAATTGCGGGAAAGCTCATCTGTATTTATAAAATAAAACTGATAAGTATCTCTTGACTTGTGTGTCTTCTCTTCATGTCTCCTTCGCGTTTGTTTGCTCTACGAGCCTGACTTGAACCACAATGTCCTCCCCAGTGTCCTCCAGCCCCTCCCCAAACTCTTTGGCTTATTGTTCCTCAAGCCCAAATGCAAATATTTATCAAGAAGGGTTTGCTCGAAGACCTCTGACTGCCCCATTGTCTCCAAGTCCTGCTTCACGCGAGGTGGCACCGCGCCTGTTTTTCACGCACCTTCCAAAACAGCTGGAAAAACACCGTGCGGTGAGGCCTGGGAGACAGCTGGATTTGCAGAACTTCTACGGATGGTGGAAGGGCCGTGTTCCCTCCTCGGGGAGGCATTGCTACTCATCCCGCACCTCCTGTGAGCCCAGCTAATAAGCAACATAGGTCTGCCAAAAAACAACTTGCGTTCCCCTTGCACGGGAGCCTACTGCACGCGCCCCGGGAGGAGGCTGGCCGCGACATGGCGTCGCTGGGGGGAAGCAGCCTGACGTGAAGAGCTACAGCGACGCTCCAGGCGTCATCAGTGCAACAGGTCTGGGGGGTTTGAGGGGATTTTTTTGTTTGTTTTTTCATTTTTTTTATTTTTCTCCCACCCAATCTGTCGGCAGAGAGTAACACGCCGAGATGCCAACTGTGCAGTCGCAGAGGTGAAGTGGGAAGGCGGAGGAGAGAAATTCTACTTTAAGCTGTTCTGCAACATTGAACGGCTTCATTGAGATGTGCGTTAAAGGGAAGGGTAAGCTCTACGTGGAAAAGGTTTGTGTTGAAACGTAGCTGGAGGTGCTGAGGGTGGACCTGGACCTCATTTTGTCACCTTTCAAATGGCAAGAGAGAGTGTTTCTCCTTGGTTTCTGGGTTCTGACCTTTAGGTTGAAGCGTCTGAACGCGCTCTGTCTCCTCTGAATTTACCTGGTTTCGCTGGTGTCTCTGGGCAGCGGGGAGCCCCTCCTGTCTGCAGGCAAAGGTGGTCTTAACCCCAGGTGAAAAAAGGACTCTCATTTTCTAGGAGGAAAAAAGAAAGACCAAAAAAATCTAAGACTTCTTTTAATTGCTAGTTATTTTGGTGTCAGCTTGTTTTGTATATGGCAGAATGCAACATCGCTTTACAATTTTTCATTAAATAGTACGAAAACTTATTTTCCACTAAGTAATTGGTTGTCAGACCTCAGCGCTGCTGCTGCTGCAGTTTGTCCTGTGTGTATCGCATTGGCTAGCTTGACATTTACCTGTTGGACTCTTCAGTCTAACCCTATGACACTGCTTTTAATGGCTTGTTTTGATAAAACCACGCTTGAAATTCTGAATTTCTGACTTCTGGAACAGCCGTATCCATTCTGGTCTGGATCTTTTTGGTTTTAGCAGGGACAAAAAGTCCTTTTTTGTCTTGTACTGACTTGTTAAAAGAAACTAAAGCACTGGCTATCAAAAAAAAATTTAAAAAAATTTTAAAACTTTGAAAAAGATAAAATGCTTTCTGGTAGTTGAGTATTACAAGGGTCTCATTGACACAGGTCCATTAAGCCTTGAATTGGCTGGAGTAACCCCCGTGAACTGGCACGGCTTTCCCCAGCTACAGCGAGTTCTGCTCTCGCACAGGGGAAGCATTCTCCCAAGAACGTTAGCGGGGGAGAATGTGACCTGTGTTCTCTGCCGTGCCGGCGAGCCTCGGGGAGCCCGCCAGCTCTTGCGGGAGCGGCGGGCAGCGGCCCCCGGCCTGGTGCTGAGCGCCTGTACTGATTACCCACGGCAACCGAAACAAGTTCGGGCTGTTTATTTAGGCGAAACTAAACATAGTTTCCTTGGCTGGGCAGAGGTGAGATGGGGAATAAATCTAACACTTGCTGTAATTATTGATTTTTTTTTTTTTTTTTTTATTTTTTTTGTGGCCTTTTGGCAGCAGCGCTCTGGCTCTCTGTCGTGCCTCCACCTGCCAGCAGGGGCACACGGTCTGCGTGCCAGTGCCAGAGGCGGCGTGTAATTGCAGCAGCTCCTGCAAGGTACCTGTCAGAAGGGATTTGTGCTGTTAGCTCCCTTGCAGGCAGCGCCAGCAAAGCCCTTCATCCCCGTTTTGTGAGAGGGATAACGCTCTTCAACGCATATCACTGAAAGCAGCTAATGCCTTTTGCTGATGGCGCTTGAAACGCGAGCCGAGCCCGAGCTGCTCGAGTCAATCTTGCCAGCTGTGTTACACGGCGTGTCTTTCATGTCTCTGTTTAAAAAAACCGTTTGCAGATCAGGTTGCGTGGTCACCTCTCCAGTGTTAAACTGAAATCACGGACAACTCCTAATGGGCAACTCCTGAAGTGCTGCAGCACGTTAATGCTGGTATGAGCAGATCTGTAAACATAGAACAGTCCCAGCTGTCCAAAAACTTTCATTTTAAATGCCTGTATTTTTTGAAATAGCGTAATAAGGTAGTTCAGTCAGTTAAGCTGCGTATGCGCAAAAAGCTGTGGGGCTTGAACGTGCAGTTGGTACAGGTGGAAAACCTGCCAGCACGTTGGCCTGGGTGTGGGGCTGCACCCCACGGATGGGACGGGCAGAAGAAAACCAGCCATCGAGGAGAAGTTTCTCTTTCCATCTTCCTTCTTACAGAAGGTGGCAGATCCAGGGCAGCGTGGTGCGAGGGTTGGGTTGCCCAACACCTACTTAGATTTTAATCCCAGCTCTACCTCTCAGCGACTGTTCTGCTTGCGATTCTCCTTGGGCTTCACCGCTCAGGAAGGCAACATCCCCCTGGCTGGTTGGTTCATTGCTGCCAGTGCCAAGTGCTTCTGTTTTCAGCTGAGACCTGCACATGCTACAAGCGAGGCTCTTTTTGGGCAGAAAACCTCCTTTTCCTTGGAGTGTATCTCCTGATGGTGAACGTGCATGGACTTTTTTGCCCTTGCTCAGTGAAGCTCTGCAGCAGAAATCTGTCTCTTCTTTTCAGCCCTTGCTTTTCTGGTTTTGCTTTCAAGAGACTGGTTTTGGTCGTTGGTCTGAAATTAGAAAGAATCTTGGTGGAGGTTGGGGTTGTCTTCTATGGTTTCTGACCTGGCTAGCCCTGCTCAGAACACGGCTCCTGGGTTTGGAAAGAGTTTTCCAATATTAATCTTCTCCCTGCAAATTTTCACTGATGGTGAAACTTCACTGCAGCCCAATAACATCTTCGATGGTTTAATTGGAGACATGAGTGCGCTGGCAGACAGATAGAGGACCCTTACATGTAGCTGTTCTCTATGGCTTTGGTTGTACGTGCCCTGTGTGCGTCTGAGAGGGGACCGTTCCTCGAGGGGAGCTTGGGCATGTGACAGTCATGGTGCAGATGCTTTGATAACTCCTCAGCTTTGTGGTAATCTTGCAGAGTTCCTCCTTCCTTTCACAGATGTTTAGACGGATGGTGGAAGGAGAGGCAGTGAACCAAGTTCACCTCTGTCTAACTTGGTCCCGACACAGTTTTCCCGTGTCTTGCTGTCTGATCTGAAAGATGATGAGGATTCCTGTTAATAGACCCCTGTGCTCCTGGTCACAGCTTAACACCTGTCTCTCAGAAAGCTGCTATCAAATATGCCTGGTTTTAAAGATCTCTGGGCGGCTACAGCTCTGGGTCTGGAGGAGTCTGAGCTTTTAGCATTTCAATTCCTACTTTTACTCAGCTCCAGAAGTGTGTTGAAGTTCCTCTGAAATGCCGAACGCCAGCCCTTGCAGCAGGCAGAGATGCTCTGCTATATTACAGTATCTCATAGAATGACAGAATCATTAAGGTTGGAAAAGACCTCTCGGAGCATCAAGTCCAACCCCCAACCCAACACCCCCAGGCCTCCTAACCCATGGCCCAAGTCCCACGGCTACACGGTGGTTGAACCCCCCAGGGGCGGTGACGCCCCCACCTCTCTGGGCAGCCTGTGCCAGGGCCTGACCCCTCTGGCAGGGAAGGCATTTTCCCTCACATCCAACCTAAACCTCCCCTGACGCAGCCTGAGGCCGTTCCCTCTCGCCCTGTCACTGGTGACTTGGGAGCAGAGACCAGCCCCCCCCTCACTCCAGCCCCTCTCAGGCAGCTGCAGAGAGCGAGAAGGGCTCCCCTCAGCCCCCTCTTCTCCAGGTTAAACCCCCCCAGCTCCCCCCCAGCACACTTGTGCTCCAGACCCTGCCCCAGCCCTGCTGCCCTTCTCTGGACACGCTCCAGCCCCTCCAGGGCCTTCTTGTCCCGAGGGGCCCAAACCTGAGCCCAGCACTCGAGGTGGGGCCTCCCCAGGGCCGAGCACAGGAGCCCCATCCCTGCCCGGCTCCTGCTGGCCACACCAGTGCTGACACAAGCCCGGGGGCTGGTGGCCTCCTTGGCCACCCGGGCACTGCTGGCTCATGCCCAGCCGGCTGTCAGCCAGCACCCCCAGGGCCTTCTCCGCCGGGCACTTCCCAGCCCCTCTGCCCCAGGCCTGGGGCGCTGCCTGGGGTTGGTGTGACCCAAGGGCAGGACCCAGCACTGGGCCTTGTTAGACCTCACACAACTGGCCTCGGCCCATGGATCCAGCCTGTCCAGGTCCCTCTGCAGAGCCTTCCTGCCCTCCAGCAGATCAACACTCCCACCCAATTTTGCACAGCAAAATTGCACTCCCACCAAACTGCACAGCATCAGTGTCCTGTTTCTTCACTTCAAAACCAAATCACTGTTTGCAGTGCTGGTTTGGTTTTTTCCCACCCCCTCCTACATGCTTGCTACAGACAACATGCCAGCAGTGAATGCAGAGCTGAGCTGCTACGGAGGAGCTACATGTCCGTCCTTAGGACCTGGCTGCGATTGCCTTGGGGTGGGCATCGTGTCGGAGGAGCGTGTGTGGTGAGATAGATTAAATGGAGGAATTTCAGCTGTTGTACTAGAATTAAAAAGCACCTTTCTGGGAGCAGGTAAGGGTAATGCCACACTGGTTGTACGGGCAATCAGGGCAATGCACAGCACAGCCCCTCTCCTGGTGATCAGAAACGCAGAACTGTGGTTCTGGCTACGAGAGATTTGGTTTGAAGAGGAGGAACGTGACTCTTCCTTGGCAGCGAGCTGTCCATCCCCTGTCGCAGGGGGATGCTGCGCATACAGCAGCTGCGTTGGTGCACGTATGGTTGTGTTGCATGTTCCAGCAGGACACCTCCAGTTCCCATGCAAAAAAAGGACAAATGGAACAGGACAGTGGTTTCCTGCAGTACAGGAAACCCATAGGTACAAAGAAGATGGAGACTCCCTTTTTACACGGAGTCCCATGGAGAGGACAAGGGCGATGGACACAAGTTGCCCTTGGGGAGATTCCAATTGGACACCAGAGGGACATTTTTCACAGTGAGGACAGTCACCGTTGGAATAATCTCCCCAGGGAAGGGGTTGGCTCGGCCACGTTGGACACCTTTAAGAGTCGCCTGGACAGGGTGCTGGGCCATCTTGTCTGGGCTGTGCTCTTCCCAGAAAGGTTGGACTAGATGATCCCTGAGGTCCCTTCCAACCTGAGATTCTGGGATTCCTATTTAAAACAATATTGGCAGGCTGAAGGATAGCTGGGAATGTCTGAAAACATTCCCTATTTTCTGTTTCTCAACTCACATTTATAACAACAACAAAAAAGAATGAATTTGTTTGAAAACGAGGTTAATTTACTTCATGTAGCTTCAGATGGTCTTCAAAGGAGAGAGCGCCCTATGGATCCTGCAGGGCTTCTCCACCCATTGATGTCTGTCACTGCTCCTTTTTTTCCCCTGTCATTAGCACTGTTTTATAATAGGTGTTTGCAACCCAACTAATTACAAGCCCCACAGTTGGCAGGGCTCTACCAGCAACTCTTCATAACAGACCTACCTGGATATTTCTCTCCCCAGACGTTTGCCAAACCACGAGCCATCAGCAAGGTTTAAGCATGTTCCCGTCAGCTGAAACCGTAGACTTGGCGCTGGACTGAGAAATGAGCGTCGGGGCTGTGCGGAGCTGGTCCTACGCCTGCAGGGCAACCGCTGAACGAGGAGATCCAGCTGCGCGTGGGTAAGGGGCAGGGGGCACTGAGAGGTTCTGCTTCGTAGATCTTCTGTGCAAGGGGTGCTTAATGTCCATATAACTTCTCACGCTTTTTCACTTCCCACCTGTGTTTGCTAGAAGGGCATGTGCCGATAGGCCGGGCTGAGTTTTTAGACTGGTCTTGCCTAACCAGTTACACTGTATGGGCCAGAGTTTTACCTCTAGTTTTTAGTGTATTATTTGCCACTTAAGCCACAGTATTTCAGAAGAGCGTGGAAATCCTTCCTAGGCCAGAAGATAGTCAGGAAGAGACAAGGACTATTCAGAGTGTTAACTCGAGCAGCTAAAAACTCATCTTAGCAACCACAGCACCTCATCATTTAATTCCCAGTCGAGCTCCAGCACGTTCAACCATGTTCCTGTTGCACCTTTTTATCATCTACCTACTTGAGTTTTAACATCTAGCCTTTGGATTTCACGCTCGTCACCTTTTACTCCTATTACAGATCACCCTTCTAAGGCCCTGAACACTGATACAGAGCAAGTGCGGCTCCACAACCTGCGGCAGCAGCCTTTACCTTTGCCTCCGTGTGTATCTGTAATAACCTTTTCCCCAGCGCTCGCAGGAAATGCTCTCATGCTGGAGTAGGCGGAGGGTCCGGGTTGGCTTGGCTCTGGCTTGTTTTTATAGTGATAACTTTGTCAACAGGGCGTAGTGTGACAACACGAAGCGGTTGTTTGGCTACCCCTTCGTCCACAGAGGAGACTTGCTAAATTGGGGTAGGATTTGGCCTGGGTGAGAAGTCCAAGATGCTGTCAGGTTTGCTGGGAACTGCAGACTGCCGAAGAGGGAAGCTTTAATCCTCCCAGCCCTGACGTTAGCCAGATATCAGGCACTGGAGAACGTGGGCTGATTAGCGTGGGCTTGCTCTGTGCAGCAAAGCTTCCAGCATTAATGAAAAGCGTTGCTGCCTGGAGCGAGTATTCGTCAAGTTGGGGACCAGCACAGTAGAGCAGCATTTTTCATGCTCTTTGGCTGAGCATCTCTGAGCCTCCGCCTCTGCTGTGATTTTCAGCATAAGATGAACAAGTAAAACAGATACCATCGACCCATCCCTACCTGCCAATGCAAAGGAGATCCAAGACTTTCCATCATTTTCATTAAAGTGTTATTAAGCACTGGAACAGGCTGCCCAGGGAAGTGGTTGAGTCACCATCCCTCAAGGTGTTTAAGACATGGCACTTAGGGACATGGTTTATAGGTGGACTTGGCAGCGTTAGATTAATGGTTGGACTTGATGACCTTAAGGGTCTTTTCCAACCTAAACAACTCTATGATCTACCTTCTTCCCCAACATAAACAGTACAAACCGGCGGTGGCTTTAGTCTGACCCACTCTCCCTGACTTCCATTTTGGTACTGGTGTAGTTTGTGAGAGCGGGGGGAGTTGGAGGCTCGGGAATACCAACCGCACAAGCAGTCACTGAAACAGAGGAGGGAAGGGCGAGCACGCAGGCTTCAGGGGGATCCTCAATTACTTGGCTGGGTCAAGTGCTTCCAGCTTGAGCTGTTCCCAGTGGCTGGAAGCCAGAGGGATGGATGGACGAAGGGATGGAGGTGACCGGCTCCTCGTGTGGCTGAACGTTTGCAAGGA
The DNA here is from genome assembly GCF_963921805.1 of Phalacrocorax carbo. Taxonomy (NCBI): domain Eukaryota; kingdom Metazoa; phylum Chordata; class Aves; order Suliformes; family Phalacrocoracidae; genus Phalacrocorax; species Phalacrocorax carbo. Next base: position 215,405,216 of record NC_087513.1, on the reverse strand, counting down.
GAAGTGCCCTGCAAACCCCATCCCTGACCTCGATAACTGCAATGGGGCCCGTGGCCATGGTCCCCTAGATCACTGTGTGTGCATGCATGTGTAATGGAGAGGAAGCTCAACAGTTCCTCAGAGCAAATAGACATCTAATCTCATTGCCAGCTTCACCACAAACTGGTGAGAGAATTACGGGGGAGAGAGGGGACATCTGGGTTTATGAATAGAGATTTATTTTTAAGACTCCAGTCCCATGAACTTTGGTTGGAGGAACCAAATTTCACCTTCCTTTTCTCCAACTATCTTCTCCATCCAGCTAACCGTAAGAGGGATGTAGAGTCTCCATGAGGAGGATTTAGGTGAAAATCTCAGGGAATGTGACATTAGCTGGGGAGAACACCAAGGCTGCAGGTAATAATGTTAGCACTTAGCTCATAGAAATGTTAGCCAAGCCATTTATTTAGAGAAGGTGCGTATTTACATCTGATTCTTTTCTTCTGTTTTGGAATGGCTTTAAAGTCCAGAACATGACTTGTCCCTGGGCTTTAAACTTCCACTTGGCATCCCCTTGGTAGGGTACCTTTTCTCATGCCTGTGTGATGGTATTCATTACCCCTTCTGCAGAGGCAAGCCCGTGCTGCCTGCTCTGCACGCCCCATGGGTGCTGCTCCGGGGTAGCAGAGAGCAATGGGCAGCAGAAGAGGATCAGCTCTCACTCCAGAGTGCTTGGGATGGAGCATGAGAAACAGATGGAGATCCCCAGCTTTCCGATCCCGCCTCCCTGCTTCTGCCTGCGGAGAAAAGGGGATGGATAGAAAGATGGGCACAAGGTGCCTGCAGCCTCTGACGGGGGGCAGGACTGTGGCCACATGCCTGGAGGGGAAGGTGTAAATGCTCTCCCAAATTACTAACAATAGGATGAGAGGAGATGGCTTCAAGCTGTGCCAGGGGAGGTTTAGGTTGGAGATGAGGGAAAATGCCTTCCCTGCCAGAGCGGTCAGGCCCTGGCACAGGCTGCCCAGAGAGGTGGGGGAGTCACCGTCCCTGGGGGTACTTAAAAGACATGTAGATGTTTCACCATTTTAGGAGGCCTGGGGGTGTTGGGCTGGGGGTTGGGCTTGATGCTCCAAGAGGTTTTTTCCAACCGTAATGATTCTATGAGTCTATAAATTTTCCCTCCTGCCTCTACGCACCTCTCGCATCCCGTACTCCAGCTTAATTCCTGTGTGTCTTTAGCCCAAGGCCGGGGAGCAAGAGCTTGTCTTCACCTGTGCTTGCTGAGTGTCTGGGAGGATGGGAATCCTGATTGCGCCTGGGACTTCGGGGCCCCAGAATGACACAAGTGGCAGTGATTTAGGCATGCGCTAATAGAGGGATTTAGCCTCCCAACGCATCTGACTAGTCCTGAGATCTTTGGGCAGCCTCTCATGAAGCATCCTTAGCCAAGGAAGCCCTGCTCAAAGTGGAAGAAGGCGCTGGGGAGAGGAGGAGGGGGCTCATCTCCAAGATGTAGTAGGTTTGTTCACTCTTAGCTGTTGTATTTGCACAGGGAAAAATATAAATCAAGGCTGAGCTGCTCTATATCTGGCCAATTTCAGTCCGGAGTTCCTGACAGGTGACCCCAGGGTACGGTTGCATGTTCTCAGTGCTTATTTTTGACATCGTAATCCAAATTGACATTCAGTGCTTGAATATACAATAAGTTCATTACAGCTAAACCCTCCGGCTCGGGGATTTCCTGTTGGTAAGTCTCGGAAAAATCAGGATTCCCAGCGGTATCGGGCTGAAAAGGTTTGCAGATAAAATTCAAGTTAGTAAGTGATGCCAAAATGTTTTTGGAGCCGAAGCAGAGCTGTATTTTGTGTCCAGCACGGTGATGCCTTATCCGTCCTTGTTGCTCAGGACTGGAGGTGGAGGCCCTGCCCTACACAGCTCCCAAAGAGGGGTTTGGTGCTGCTTTCAAGGGCAGCTCATTAAAAAGCACTGGATAAATCCACAATCCTACGGCTAAGCACGCGTCTGAGTATTTTATTGGAACCTAAACTGTTGCCTTTCATCCCACATTCTAAAGAGCAAGAGGAAAATCTGCACAGCATCTTACCAAAACAGCCTGTGATCAGCCATGATAAACTCCACAAGCAGATAAGGCTTTAGATATCCCCGTTACCTCCATGAGCAGGACGTATCTCCCAATCTTCCCACGTCTACATGAGGGTTGCAACACAGTGGGGTTACTACTCAAGCCCTTGACCTGCTGGTTAATAAGCTGTTATGATGAGGTGTGAACTTGGCCTGGGACTCGTCCGTGCCCGTCTGGCACATGGACAGCATCTCTTCTGCTTCCACCTCCTCGATAACACTAATACCTTATAAAAACAGATCCAGCTCTCACCATCCGATGGGTCTCAGCTGGGATTTTCAAACTACTGGTGGAATTTGAAGCTGGTTTTCCAATAAGATGAGTGGAAAACTTTGCTGTGTCTCAAAGGGAAAATGTGAATTGGGTCCATGTGGGAGAGGAGCTGAGAGGTTCCGCATCGCAGGTGGAGCAGGCGTCGGGGGCGATGCTGTTACAAAAAGAAGAGATGCATCTCCTGCAAAGCGTTAACAAGAGAAGATGCAAAGAGAGCAGGAAAGGTCTTGTTTCTACACATCCGCTGCCTTGTGGCAAGAAGAAATGCAGATGATGTATTTTAGGAAAAAAACTCAGACCTGTAGAAGTAGAAAATACTAGAGGAGAAAATCCAAGGACACAGTAATCCCTGCTGCTGGCTAGGTTGAGAACAGGCAAAGATGTATAGAGTAACCAGGACTGGAAGGGCCAGCCTGCAAGTTTGAGGTTGGTCAGGGTTTTCTCAGGAGTTTTTAATACCTTCAAAGATGAACATCCCCCAACCTGGATCCCTGTTCCAGTGTTGGACCACCTTCATGGGGAAAAGTATTTCCTAATGGGAATTTCTTATGTTCTAACTTGGGCCATTGACTTACTTCCCATCACTGAGCATCTCCCAGGAGAGCCTGTCTCTCTCTCACCTCCCAGCTGGGAGCTGCAGACAGTGATAAAATCCCCCTTTGCCTTCTACTCTCATTGCACACCCAGCTCTCAGCCCCTCCTTGCATGCCCTGAGCTCCAGCTCCTACCGGCTTGGTGGCCTCACTGGGTTCTATCACCATCTGCCTGGTACTGGGGAGTCCAAACTGGTCCCAGTGCCCTCTTTGACAAGTGCTAAACAGAGAGGGAGAACCACTTCCCTGGCCTGCCACAACCACCCACAGCATGGTCGCTTTTCTTTGTCCTAGGTCCTTTCCCCAATAGCTCTGGCCCATTTCCCTGTTCTCCAGCCCATCAGCCCATGCTACGCTGCCCCTGAGAGATGTCCCACGCCAGTGTGATCCTGTCTCGGCAACCGAGGGTGGTCTACACAGGTTCCTGAACTCCTTTCCAGCTCTGTGTTTTTGTTCATCCAAATCGCACGTATCCGTAATTCCCTGAGAATTCAATAAAAAGCTTGGGAAAAAGGTTGCTATTATTTCCTCCCCCGGTGGTTTTTAAATTTTACACATCTTAAACCCAATTAATTTGCTAGTCACTGGAAGTGTAGCATCCTATATGGCTCCTGTGAGAAGAACACGTGATAAAAATAGGATTATCGCTTGCAAGAGCAGCACAATGGCACAAGAACAAATATGGTAACGTTTCCTTCTGAAGTGTGAGACCTTCTGGGGAGGATCAGCCATGAGCTCTGCAAAGAAAACTATTAACCACCGGACATGAAAACAATTCCTCGCTGTTGTCTTGGTAGCCTTTTGTTATGACAAAAGGCATGATTGCTTTTCCTACAGGCTTGTGTTTGTGTTGCAAAAGTGTCTATAAGCAGCAGCTGAGGCAGAGAGCCTCGTTCCTCCTGGGGCTGCCTGGTCACCTAGAAGGGGATGGGGCTCTTCTTGGTGGCCATATCTAGCCTTCCCCTAGGATCTGGGGAGCCAAGGCTGCTGTGGGGTTTGGCAAGGGACGGATCCATAGGTGAGAAAGTCCTGCAAACTTTGCTCTTTAAAAATGCCCTAAAGGAAGGAACGGAAACGTGCTCAACCTAGAGATGTAGACCTTCCCGGTCCAGGCTGTTTCTGATGACTCAGGATAGATCTAGGTCTTAAAATTTCACATTTCTAAGACTTTTACATTCTCAAATTGCTCCTTCTCCCTGCCCCTATGTCCTTCCTCTTCCCCAGCCACGTGAGGGGAAGGGGCTGCCACTGCCAGGAAGGGAGCACCGAACTGCTGGTCCCCGTAGCTTGGTGTGATGCCCAGTTGCTGCTGCAGCTATCGCCTTCGCCGGAGCCGGGGCAGAGCGGGACCCTCTGTCCTCATCCGAGGTGGGACCGTGGAGGTTCCTCCTGGGTGCCACTCACTGCGCAGGGAGCTGCTGCTCGTCTCTGAGGACGGGGTGAGCTGAATGGGGGATCTGGTGTGCCAGAGGGTGGCAGTGATCCAGGTGCTGGCTCCCTCCCTGTCTTGCACCTCTCAGCCAAGGTGGAAAGAAAACTGTTGAGGTTAGCTGCAACCTTGCAGGGGTTTTGATTCTGGAGAGCTGGAGAATCTCTCCCACTTAACCAGCATGTTGCTCTTACTGGCTGCCTTCCCTATGGCTATAGGACACTAAAAATAAGGGTGAGTTTCCACCCCGTTATGTTCCTCAGAAAATTGCTTGGAGTCCTTTGCAGGGCAGAGCTCTTCCCAACAGGATCAGCCAGGGTTTCTGCTTGTGTGCACCATACCCCAAAATCTCCACCTTTCTGAGAACTACCATCCTTGTACCTTGGGGAATCCAAGACTTACATTTGAGGGGTGCAGCCTGTGCACTCAGCTATAATTTAAACCCTGACCCTGGGGAAGTCAGAGCCAGGGACACTGGCTGGTGCCACACTGCTCAGGTGACGGGCTGTGGGGAGAGGGATGGGTTGGAAACAGGAATTTGGTTCAGCTCCATCATGTTTCCATTGGGTCTCAGTTTATAAATAGTTCGGGTCAAGCATGTGCCTCTTACTTTGACACTTTTGCGAGGCTGAGGACGCTTTGGGTTTTATACTTAGAAACTTTCCTTTCCTGGCTGCCAGGAAAGTCCAGCACAAGAGTCAAAAAGGTGCCTGTCTGGATTAAACAGGAGCCTGCCACAGCCAGCGCTGAGCTTTGCAGGGCACGGCCTGGATGATACCAAGGATCTGGTAAAACAACGTGGGTCCAGGGTGCTGAGCTGCCCTCAGGGCTGGTTCCCAAATGAGGGAGAGGATGGGAGTGGGCTTTCTCCCCCATCCTCAGCGGTGGGGAAGCAAGCTGGGAAGTCAGGTAGGAGTGGTGCTTGTGAAGAAGAGTTAAACATATGGAAATTATTAGCTGCAAAGTCACCAAAGCATGCAGAACTATCTTCCTTTGCTGAAAAGAAATTATTTTTGCCTTCCGTCCTTGCGCGGTTCTCTGCCGAGCAGACAGGCTTTGCAATGCCCACCTGGCCGGATGGCGGCTGCGTGGCCAGAGTCTGGGGCTGCGGAGGGAAGGTTGCTCCAAGAGCTCTCTTCCAGCAGCGTTTGGGATGGCGGGCAACTGATGTGCTTTTTGCCACTGGCTGGGTGAAATGAGCATCCCGGTAGCCATCTCCTGAGGATGGGTGAGGACGGTAAGGCTGGAGGGGAGGAGTTTGCTTGCAGAGATGTCTGCACTGCAGATCACTGCAGTTTAGCTGGTTACTCTGGGCTCCAGTTAGAGCCAATGAAGAGAAGTGAGCGTGGGGTCCTGTTCTCAGGATACCTGCCTTGGGATCTAGCTTCATTTTTCCCTATCAGCCTGTAGAAAGAGCTTGGGAGGAGCAGCACACACAGAGCCATTCCTGCAATGCTGCATCCCCAGCCAGACTTACAGGTCACACTTTTCCTCAGGGACTGGTTTTCCTTCTTTCTCCAAGACTACACTGTGACTTCGCAACTCAAATGGCTCCTCGAAACCAGCCTCCAAATGCCAATGCAAATGCCAATGCACAGGCATAACCTGGGAGACAGCTTTTGGTAGCTTGTATGCTTACCTCCAGCGGTGATGCCTTTGATTTCTTACTCTGAATAGTACAAGAGCTCAAAACACTTGGAAATACTTCATAGTCTTTGGGTTGTGCAAACCACTCGCGTGTGGAATGAACCTTCTTGCAAGTGCCAAAGTACAAATAAGAATGCAAGCTGGAACACGCATGGAAACCTAGAGCCTGAAGCATCCCCTCTACAAAATACAATAGATGAAGTAATTTTGTTGAGTTGTGGGTTTGAATTCTTCTGTTAATTGTGCAATGGCTGGGTGTGATTTCTCACCACCCTCCAAGTCCTCCCAGAAATTAGTCTGTTTGCTGCTGGTGGTGATGGGGAAAGAGAGAAGCTATTTGCTTTCCTCAAATGAAGTCATGCAGGAGGATCAGCTTTGGGTTTTTTCCAAGCCCAACATGTCTGAAGGGTTTAGGTCAGGGATCTGCAGTCTACAACATGGCCCTCAAGGGAGAAACATGGGGGATTTACAAAGCCTTGCTGGGAACCTCCAGAACTTCATAGAGGCAATAGGCTGCACCTCTTGGTGCTTGGGACATGCATCTCTAAAATCTGCATGGTTTATTCAGCCAAAACAAGGATGGTGGAGCAGCCCGATCAAGTCCTTTTCTTACGATAGTTGTCTATACACAGTCCCATCTTCAAGGTTGTTGCAAGGACAGTCATAGCATTGCTGGTCTGCTGAAACTCCCTCCAGCTCATCGACTCTCATCCATGTTGAGCTGAGAGTCACAGAACCACAGAATCCCAGCATGGCAGGGGTTGGAAGGGCCCTCTGGAGCTCACCCCGTCCCACCCCTGCTGGAGCAGGCACCCCCAGAGCAGGGGCACAGGGCCGCGTCCAGGCGGGGGGTGAATGTCTCCAGGGAAGGGACCCCACAGCCCCTCTGGGCAGCCTGTGCCCCTGCTCTGGCACCCCCACAGCAAAGGGGTTTCTCCTCATGTTCAGCTGGAACTTCCCATGTTCCAGCTTGTGCCCGTGGCCCCTTGGCCTGGCGTTGGGCACCACTGAAAAGAGCCCGGCCCCATCCTCCTGACACCCACCCTTCAGATATTTATAGGCACTGATGAGACCCCCCTCAGCCTTCTCTTCTCCAGGCTGAACAAGCCCAGGTCTCTCAGCCTTTCCTCCCAAGGGAGATGCTCCAGCCCCTGATCCCCTTGGCAGCTCTGCACTGGCCTTGCTCCAGCAGTTCCCTGCCCTTCTTGAACTGGGGGGCCCAGAACTGGCCGCAGCCCTGCAGGTGTGGCCTCACTGGGGCAGAGCAGAGGGGGAGGAGAACCTCCCTAGCCCTGCTGGCCACACGCCTTTCCATGCCCCCCAGGGCACCGCTGGCCCCCTTGGCCCCTTAGGGCCCGGTGCTGGCTCAGGGTCACCTCGCTGCCCCCCAGCACCCCAGGGCCCTCTCAGCAGAGCTGCTCTCCAGCAGGTCACCCCCAGCATATACCGGAGTCCCAAAGCAGAGGTTGTCCTGGCTTTGTAAAAACCCGAAGCCCAGCCTGTCTCCTCAGCAAAGTGATTCATTAGTCAGAAAACTTCTGGAGGGCTTTAATGGAACTGGTAGACTGGGTTTTCCCTGAGTGCATCATGTCTTTCTTCAAGTGGAAGGGTTATGTCCAGTTTTGTTTCAGCTGTGTTGAGACTTTGGTGTAGATGAGCAGAGGAAAAGCAACCCCTGCCCTAAAGAGCTTGATGTGTAGATGTGAAAGAAGAAAGAGAAAGAGGCTGCAGGTGACTGAGGAAATGATGAAACACAGCAAATTAGTGAGAAGTGTGCTCTGTACTGCAGATCCTGCATCAAATCCTTCACAAGTATCTCAGTGAATAAGTTTTTGCAGCCCTGACTCTGCAGTTGGGGGTTACCCTTGAATTCAGGCACTGGAACAGCCCTGGGATTATTATCTTCATTGCTGTTTAAAAATCAGAGATCCTCGTGGCTCCTGGGATGTCAATCTGTCAGGCCGGAGAGATTATTTGAACATTAAAATCATGCGTGGCGCATCTGTGACCTTGGCTCTTTATTATTACAGGTGTGCCTCTGCACGTGGGAAGAACTTTGGCATTAAAGAGGATAACGTTACTGAACAACCTGGGAACAGCGGAGCAAGCTGATTGCTCAGTAGGTTTAGCCGCAGAGCGTGTGGTAGAGCGGTATGTCTTTCCCCACCTTCACAGGCCTGGGCTAGGAGGTGTGGGGTGATCTGCCAGTTTGGGGCACGCTTTGCTGTGGAGGTCACAGTTTGCTCCCTCCAAGTGAAAGCAGGAGGAACAGCAGCGTTTTTGGTTAGAGCAAGTCTGAGCTGAACTTGCAGGATAAAGGTAAGGCTGAGCAACCTGATCTGAGAGTGGAGTTGGACCACAACCTCCAGAGGTCCTTCCAACCTCAATTATTGTGTGATTCTGGTTCTCGCGGCACTGATGATGGGAGTCACAAGTAACCAGCTCTGGTGCAAACATCTCAGAGGGTTATGATGAGTGGTGCAAAGTCCACCTGGCAGCCGATAACTAGTGGTATCTCTCAGTAATCAGTACTGGCATTGATAATGTTGAATCCCTTCATTGATAACCTGAATAGAAGCCATATTTAGCAAATTTGTGGATAGCACCAGACTTGGGTAGGGGAGCGGCCAATGTGCTGGAGGGCATGGCTGCTATTCAGAAGAGGGTCCTGGGCAGGCTGGAGAAATGGGCTGACAGGAACCTGACAAAGTTCAACAAGGGCATGTGTGAGTTTGTGGATCTGGGATGGAATAACCCCATATGACACTAGGGATGGGGGGCTAAACCCTAGGAGACAGCTCTGCAGGAAAGGAATGACAAGGCTTTGTCCTCGTCATCATCTTGTGCAGATAGCCGAGCATTACTCTCTTCCTGCCACAAAGAAGGGGTGCAGTTCATCAGGTAGAAGCTTGAAGGCTTTTCTGAATAAAATACCAAGAAACATGCCATGGGGAGCTTCTGCCCAGCCAAGGAGAACAGGGCTTTTGCCATCTGTTCAGCAGGTCCTGGAGCTTTCCCCAAGAACTGCATCTTCCAACCCCTGCCCTTCCACCCACAAAAACAACAAAATGGTGCACTTCACAAAGACAGGAGGCTCCCCACCCGATGTGGTGATCTTTGCCTGTGATTATTCCTGTTAAATGAGGAAGGAAGAAGACAAGGCTTGGTGGACACTTGTGAGTCCTGCGTTCATACTTGTGTTCTGCCAAAAGGTCTTCTCTATTAACTCTCCCCGTACAGGGGCGTCTGTAGGACTCCTTCTCAGGGGCTTTGTGGTCCAGATCCATCACAGAGGTGTCAAAGCATGGAGGTATTCCAGGGATGTAGGTGCTCACACTCAAGCAACTGTGGTGGGGCAGGGAGTGTTATGACCAAAACTGGGATAAACATATGCATCTGGGTTGCTGCTAATCTTTGGAGGTGGCTGGGGTCTTCTCCAGGCTTCACTGTGCTGCCAAGATGCTGTTGAGGGGTTGGCTGGAGATGCTGTGTTGCTGAAAGGCCCAGGTTGCCTTCCTGGTACCAGTCAAAATAGCGAGCTTGGCTTCTTTTCTGCGTTGGCTGCTGGTGCTGAGACCTCTCTGGGGATGGTGTGGAAGGGCCAGCATGCAACTGTCCACTGATGATGGGCCCGGTGAACACCTCCTTGGGCTGAAGAAGTGAAACATGACAGTAATTTCCTGCCCACTCCAACCAAGCAGAAGTATTCTCCCATGAAGTTTTATGAAGCTGAAGAGCCTGGAAATGTACGAAAGACAGAAAGGACTGATCAATGGAGACGGAAAAACTGGTTGAAAGGAAAATAATGTTGTTGAAACCCTGTGGAAATTCAGGAACTCCTCTGAAGACCCAGGATCTCCTTCTGACCCAACCCAGCAAGGCGGCAAAACCTCACCACATCCACCGCCGCAGGTTTGCAGAGCCCCTCACAGAGACTTCAAGATGCTAAAAGTGTCCAGGAACTGATGTGAAGTGTGGACATGAAGTGGATGGGTGCCTAGTGACTGCTGTTACCCTGCCCTGATGCTAGAAGAGGTCTGTCATAGCTATCATGAGTTTTGTGGGATCTCACAGTGTCTTCAGGAGCAACCCAACCACCAGTGCTCCCTGAGGGCTCCCTATACCCTGCTCGTTGGTGAATCCTTTAGCAGATGGCATAGGAAGGGATATCTCACCCAGCCTCAGGGCACATACACTTACAGGCATCTTTTTTCAGATGTCCGGGCTCCGACCTCAAGGTTGAGGCACATGTGGGGACACCTCCAAGCCCTGGCTCCTCCTTACACCTTCCATCCTCACCAGCCAAAGGTTTTCCACAGGCTGGGTCTTTTTCCAGCTGTTCAAAGCATCAGGACCCAGCTTTTCCAGGCCCAGCTCCCTCCCAGAGCCCTGTGCCCATGCTGCAGACCCAGGAACAGGAGGTCTGGGCTTGGTGTGGCCTCGAGGCACCAGCTGCTTCCCGCGGGCTGGGCAGGATGGGCTGAAACAGCATCCTCTGTGCAAGAGCCGCTGGAGGAACCCTCGCTCTGGAGGGGGTAGCACTGTAGCATCCTTGTTCTGCTCTTGCACCCTGAGGGATTTCATCGATGCTGGGGAGTCCAAGGCAGAGGGGCAAGGGAGAATGTAAATGTAAAGAAAAAATGCAAAATGGAAAAGAAAAAGTAATATTCTAGTTTGCATATGGGTTTTGGTGTTTGTTGCATTCAACTCGCCAAATGCTGGAAAATACAGTAAATGCACCGAGCGCGGTCACGAAATTTTTGTGAAGTATTGAAAGAGCGGCTTCTAGAAATAGCCACCGTCTTTTCTTTAATGTTTCACTCGAAAAATACTGAGTTCTGATAGACAAATAAAGCTTTTTGAAGGCTCCCATTTGAGCTACGCAGAGAATATAGACGTGATCTCCCAAACGGAGGGCAGCCCCGGCTATTTGCAATACCACAGCAAGTTTTATATATGAACTTGTTACTAACCTTGTTTTTAACCTCATTGTTGCTATTTTATAGAAAACATCCCTATGTCATGAATGTATTTCCCCTCTGGCTCTCCAAGTACTTTTGAGACAAAGGCAGTTTATTATCTCTGCTTTAGCGATGGAGCAAACAAGACACATCGATGGGACTGGTCTGGCATCAAGGAGTTTTTCACCCGAGCTAATTGCGTGAGACTCCCTTTATTGTTGCTGAAGACAAACAGACACTTCTATTCATTTCATCCTAATATAGATGATTAAAACAGGCCAGATGACCGGCTTAAAGGTATTTATGCAGTGATTGTGATGGGCATCTAAGGGGAGAGAAGGGGGGGAGTAGAGACAGCCTTGCACCTATACGAGTATTTTTTCTCTTGAACTACACATGCAAGATATAAATATCTAAATACTCACAGGCTCTTTCCTGTGCTAGTATGTGATGATGGATGGATAGATAACCTTTCTCCATAAAAATATACATAGTTAAGGGTAAATTTTTCATTGTCATCTCCAGCTTGTGTTTAACAATTTCTTTTCCTCATTTTTTTTTTTTCCCTTGGAATATTGTTGTGGGTGGAGAGATCTGACCTGTGTCTGACATAATATTCTTGGATGGGTTTTTTGAGTAATGGCACTGTTATTGTACAACCTCCAGCAAGAACAATTTGCGAAGTGTTGCAAACTTTTCAAAATGACCTGACAACAGCTCTCCAACCAAAGTGGTTTTGCAGGGATCTGTTCCAGCACCTCAGCACTTTGGAAAGAGGGAGGCAAAAAAGGCATCAGAGGTCTGTGCAAAGCTGCCCTCCACTTCAGGTTTGCAACGCTGGTAAAGGGGCTTGAGGTCTGATGCTCAGCCCCCACGTGGAGGAGTCAATTTCCTTTGGGGCAAGAGAAGCTCGGTGTGCTGAATGCTTCTGGAATAGCCTAAACCTGGAGTTACAGGGTCACCCTTTTGGTTATCTCAGAGGGTTTCCTTTCACCCATGGCCATCTATTACATGAGTGCAGAGCAGGGGTGTGAACACGGAGCCAGCAGACATGCTCAGACCCTGCAAATAAGAAGACGGTCACACAAATGTAGGTGTCGATGCCTCCCTTGTGGACACATCATTCCCCTGGGCTACCAGCCAGCCCTGCCTCTGGGGTTTCACCCCGGTCTACTTTCTTCAGACCTGCTCATGGTAAAATACAGGTGCAACTGGCATGAAATTAGGGAGAAACTGTACCTAGGAGGGACCCCGATGAAAGTTGCTGCTGTAGGAACCGAGGTCTTCGTGATGTAGCTTGGGCCCCAGTGTTATTTTTCCTATCTAAGATTTTTAGAAATTAATTTATTCCTCCCCGTGGGGTTTGGGTCCCCCAGGGGCTGAAGGCAGAAGGTGACTGTTCACAACCAGGCTTTAAATCTGCCAAAAGCCAATTGTCTGCCAAGATTTATTGCACGAGCCCGTGGCAGACGCATCTAATGTGGGACTCCTGTGCCGTCACGCCAATACTTACAGCGACTAGAGAAATCGGATACGGCGTCTGGGTCAGATGCGGTGGGACCTTAATGTTATATTAAGGTGCTTTGATGGTTATCGAAGGATTTAAGAGGGGTTTTGCTGTGTGGGTGGGATGAGGAGACTGCGAGGGAGACGAAGAGCAGTTTCATGCTGTGGAGAAACCTCCAGAGGTGTGGTGGGACCCAGAGTGGCAGGACCACTGTCGGATTTGCTCTCTGTAATGAAGCAGTGATAGAAAGCATCATCTGGGGACCCATGTCTGCGTGTTCTAGGTGCTGCACAAACACCCTCTGGTGTTTGCCACGGCTCCGGGGCCCCGAGGGATGTTGGCATCTTTCCCCTGATGCTGATAGATGCTGTGGGTCCCCACTGTGCAGGTTATCAGGATCTGGTCACCTCTCCTGTCTCACCCCTTCCAGTGGCAAGCGTCTCTCTTCAGTGTGACAAGTGTGGGGGGTCTCAGCCAGACCCTGGGGCCAGAGTGCCAGGCGCTGCACAAACACAGCAAAGCCAAGACAACCATAGTGAGGGAAAAAGGCTGCCTTATTAATTGCAGATGGGGAACCAAGGGCAGGGATGAAGCGAGCCATCTGGGCTGGCAGACTAGATGGTTGGAAAGCTCCCCAGATTGACTGAATCATCTCAACAGTGTTTTAACCATGGGATGCCCCTGCTGATGTCCCACTCACAGCAACCTCTGCCCATGACATTGCTCCATCCAGGAAAGCAGGGATGCAAACAAGATGCAAAATTTACCTGGACCCCCAAAGATGGGTGACCAACACCCCCTTGCTACCCACTGAACAAAACCGCGGGCAGCCCCCGGTCCCTTGCGATGAGCCCTTCCTCCTCTGTGCTAACGGGCTCCTCTGGAAGCAGTAAAGCTGGCTTGAACCATTATTAAAATAATAGAGAGACCCCAGAGGATCTTTAACCAGGAGATTTTAATAATTACTACCTCCAAGACTCTTGCTACTCCGTTTGAACCAGGTTTTCTCATGCTATCCGAGTCCTGGAGCAGAGCTCGAGTCTGTTCCCACAGGGCCACGTTTGCCATGTGACTTAATTGTCCTCAATATTTTTCTAGTCGCGTCAAGGGCTTCCTTGGAAATGTTATATAGCTGAGAAAGAGTTTATTATTTGCTGTCAGGGGGCAAATAACGCCAGGGCATCTCTGAAGACGTCTATAATGTATCTGCGTAATGTGAAGGTTAAAATAAATCAGTAAAAAGAGCCACTCTCCTGAGGGCAATATACTGTAAAATATTTCATCAGAAGGCCTGGATATTATTGCACTTGTAATTAATCTTCCTGCTAATAGCACGGCTTGTTTTCTCCTGCCATGTTATCTCGCTCAGTGTTTTCGCCAGCCGCTAGATGTCGGGGAAAACCGTTTCGGCATTGGTTTTGAGGAAATTTCTCCCAAAGTTGAGAGTTCCTTAGTTTCTTCGTTTGTTTGAGGTCCAGGAAAATGCCTGGGGTGGTTGGGAAGCGGAGATGCCTTGGCTGCTGCTTTCAGCTGCCAGCATATGAGCTGCGAAGTTGGCCTGTCCCCCAGCTTCTCCCCTCTGTTTGCAGCCACGGATCACTTTGTACAACTGAAGAGGCTTAACGCTGATGAAATTATACCCACAGCACTGACCATCTTTCACTCTGCATGCAAATCATCTGTATTTTTATCATTACCCCTCCTGAATTTTACCTGGATTTTAAATCCAGGCTTTCCCAAGCATTCGTAACCCTTCTGTTCTCAGATCATCATGTTGCAAGTGTGCCGCGACTTGATTTTTATGACCAGAGGGAGCAGTTTGTGTCTGTAAGATGAGTGATGGAGACAAATCTTGTGCAACAAATACACTCCTGCAAGGAGCCACGACTCAAAATGGACTTTGGGAGTCCGTGGCTGAGGAAAGATGACGGGAGAAGACACTTTGTGGGTGGCTCTTGCATGCAAGGAGGCTGTCTTGGTGCAGATGCTCTCCTCCTATCATGCACACCCCGATGAGGCATGAACCTCCTCTCTGGGAAGGGTCAGGCTCCTTCATCGAAAGAATTCAGCAGGAAGGTGCCAGAGATACATGTGTCACTCCCTGTCTCCGAGAGTCATTGCAACACATTTTTTTTTTCACACAGGGGAAAGGGGGAACAAATGCAAACCGTGAGTCCCACAAAAAGGAAAAGCTATTGAAATGTTTTCTTGTTAATTAGCCTCCTCAGCCGTGCGCTTCCTGACTCTTGAGCAAGAGCTGATTGCTGCAAATAGCTCTGCTGCTCAAAGCACTGACCTGCTGGAGAGGGCTAGTGCCCTCCTGAAGGGTCGTGTTTGGGCAGAGGATGCGTGAAGGTAAAAGGTTAGTGCAGGAGGACAGCGAGGGGCTCTCTGATACTTGGAGGTGATATAAGTGCTCCTGCCTATCACGCCTGCCTTTGCTTTTTAGTCCAGCCTGCTTCAACTTGAAAGTGGGCTTTGTTCTCTGTGCTAGAAAACAGCAGGTTGGGGAAATCTCCCTGGTTCATCGTGTGTTTTGATTCATCAGTTTCCTCCTAATGTACACGGCCTTTCCATGGAAGGCTAAGAAATGTGTGGCTGGGCCTTCTCTGGAGCATACACGTTTGGATCGATGCGGTGTGCATGAGTTTTGCTGCGATCGAGAGAGGCTGCAGCCATGGCCATCGTGCTGGGAGCCAGAGGTGCTTTTTATAATTGTAAATTACGTGTGACCCATGTTACTTTATTGCCAGGATTGCTGCAGGCAGGCGCCCCGATGCATCCTACCCCAGCTCAGGCAATGCTCATCTGTCTCCTTCATCCAGCTGGAAAGGTTTCAATGTGTTCTGACACTGTGAAATGCCAAACGTTTGCCACAAATGAAACAAAACAATCTTTGCTCTTTTCTGTCTTCTTTTCTACTGGGTTTACAGGAATTTCCTCAGCAAGGACAAAACCTCACATAAGCTGCCCACAGAAAAACTTCATACTTAACGTTATTGAGAACGGGATTTGATTCATCACCTCCATGCTCAACCTGTTGAGCTCAACCTCTTTAACCATAACCAGCCCTCGTAAACTGTGGTGCTCAGCGGTCGGATGTATGTGGGTGAACTGATGTCTCTAGCCACCAGTGCTGGTTTGAAGACAAGGTGAGCATCCCCCTGCTATTCTGCTTTCCCTTGTGGTGTCAGTCCAGGTGGTGGAGCTACAGAGACTCCTTTTTTATGCAATATATATAGCAGAGCCCTTGGAATTTCATGATCTTGGGCATGGAGGAAGCTTTGGGATGAAAGAAAGCTCAAGACACCACCTAGTCTAAATGCCTACACCAAGGACCATGCTGCCAGTTCATACAAACCCACAGCAGAAACCAGTCCAGACTTTTTCAGTGTTTCTCTTCCATCAGCTTAGCCAACCTAAATTTGCTTTGCTGCAAATGACGCCAAGACAGTCATCACGTTCCCTCCATGGTCTTCTTTTCTCTAGGCTGAGTCATCACCACGCCACCGGCCGTTCTTCATAAGTCATGTTTTCTCCAGTCTTTTACCATCCTTGTTCTTCTGTGACCTTTTCCTGTGTTTGCTCAGCATTTGACTGCCCTTTTTCAGAGTGTTGATGGTGTTTAAAAATCTTATGTCTCATAACTATGGTTGGATCCTTAAGGTGAAGTTAAGATGAAAAGAGAGAGGGTAAAGAAGACTGAAAAAAGGCCTTCTCTTTCTGAGAGCTGATCTAATTCATGTCTGTCATTCTCTTCCTTTCTGGACCGAAGGTGCAGAATTTAGTGAAAGAGATGTTTAGCTTCCCTCCCCCACCCCCCCCTCGCCCAGCCTGAGAAACAAGACAGTGATCGTGTCTGTTAACTGGCTTACAAGGCACAGTTGATTTCTTGCCCAAACATGAGGTGTCTTCCCCAGAGAAGAAAAGACCTGTCTCATTGCCTGGATCTTCTGTACTTTTCCTGGAAACCAAATGAAAATCGCAGTCCGGCGGAGGCTGGGAGGCTGTTGTGACAAAATGAATTGGAGCAAAAGATAATCACCTATTGTTATGCTGCAGAACTGCTTGACCAGTTGGGATTCCTCCAAGAGCCAATTGGACATGATGAATAGTGGTAATTTTAGAGCTATGCATATTCTCAGAGTTTGCAGTTTTCCACATCTACTGCGTGATGGAGAGGGGGGAAAAATAAGGCTTCTAATCAGCTCCAAGTCAGCAGTCTGGACTCTATCCTGCAGCTTCCAGCTGGTGAGGTGTTTGCAAAGGAACGACTCATGCCTGCAGCAAACATAAGCACTGTCCAGTTTCCAAAATGTTAATTTATACAGTCTTTGCTAGAGAAGTGGGGAAGCAGGTGTCTCCTTCATCTGGATTGAAAGCCATTACACTTTTGCATAATCTTCACTGCAGAACTGTTTCATCTGAGGAAATTTTCTCTGCACGTGTCGTCCTTTACCATGGGGGTTTTCTTTGCTATTATTTCTCTCCATATAGAACTGATACACCAAGACCCCCAGCTGCACCCATATCCCTTGTTGAAGTCTCTCCTGGAATGTAAAGACTAACACACTCAACACAGCCCCGTCCTTGCAAAATAAATTCCCCCAATGAGTTGGATATTGGATCCCACAGTGACCAAACCGTATTCGGACAGACTCCATGCTAGAGCCAGGGACGTGAGAATTAATGTAAAAGTGCCCTCTCGTGGCAAATAGAGTCGGTATCATTCGTCATCCTTTTGGGGAAATCCACATCATCACCGGAATTGTGATTTGTGTATGTTTTCCAGTCTGCACACACCTTGAGAAGATGGACAGTGTGAGTTCTTGCGTTGACCTGCTCCAAATTCTTCCTCAAGGCACCCAGAGGAGAGTGGGGTTGGCTTCTCTCAACCAGGCACAACTGGGAGCTGGCAGTGGTGGGCTCAGGGAGGAAAACACGTCTTCTGGGGTCCAGAGTTAACCAGGAAAGGTGCTGGTCTTGCAGCAGGGTGGTGGGTGGAAACCTGGCTCTTGGGAACATGCAGCCAACAGTGAGCTGCCAGGGTCTGGAGTTCCCTTTGCTTCAGGTAGGTATGCTGGGAGCAAAGTGTTTGCAGCTGCAGAGCAGAAATCAGACTTGGGCAACTCTCCTGCCTGAAACCATGAGCTGGCTTAAAATAACACTGTCTCTAGAAGAGATGATTTAATAACAAAAACTAATAAAGCAATCTGGGGCTTTTGTTCTGCCTGTTCTCAGGCCTGTGATTCAGTGTTTCTTGCTATATTAGCTGTTCCTGCACATTGTCTGAAGCAGTCACCCATTACGTACCTAATTAATCAGAAACCTGGGTAGACATGTGTCTCCATGATATGAGCTGTAAAGGGAGTTTTATGGATCTTTTGCCTTCATTTCCTTTTTATTTTGAGAAGGGACATGGGTTTTTCGTTGCAGTGATGATTATTCTGGAGCACCCACGATGCCTTCCCTTCTCCTGCTTGCTCTACCACTTCCCTTGCTCCACAGAAGGGAGATTTAGGGCTGGGCTAGATGGTCCTGCTTCTGAGGAATTCACCCCTTAGGGAAGGCAAAAAGCAGAGCACAAATGGGATCGGGTCTCCCAGTCTAGCTCAGCTGTAAGGAGACAGGCAGGTAGATAAATGCTACAGGCACCTTGGGATTCCTGCTGCTCTTTTGTCAGGAGAGGTCCACATCTCCCGGGTGGGATGGTTGCTACCTCAATCACCTGGCTTTACCGCGCAGCACCTCAGTCTCCATGCCTCATCTTCATTTCCAATGACGAGTTGGTGGGTACAGCTAAGTTCTCATTTCCTTTTGTGCCCGTATCATCAAAGATGACTGAAAATTCCCACCTGAACACACTTCTCTGGTGAAGGAGGATTAATGAGAGAGGGCCAAGCCATGGTGCTGCTTGGGAATTGCTGATCAGAGGCACTGTGGAAGCAAGGGGCAAATACAAGGTTAGTCCTTCAGGACAGGAAAGAAGTGCTGGTCACCAGCTGATGCCATAGGGGCCTGTTTGAGGAAGGAGCCTTTTTTATAGGACCTAGAACAAGGCACGCCGGACCCAGCGCTGAGCCCTTAGGTACTTCTGGAGTACAAACGTCAGTAATGCTAACAATGGACATACACAGGTACACATTTTGCTGGACGGAGAGAAACAGCATCACAATTGCCTGTCACGATGATGGAGGTAAAAACAAAAAGTCCTGAGCATCGTTATTGCTTCCACACATTAGTGGTAAAAGGGATGAACCAGAAGCTACATGAAATGCCCAGGCCAGGAAGCGATGGGGGGAAATGCCATTACAGCAGAGCCTGGACTGGTCAAAAACATGAGTCAGCCCCTCACCAGCACTTGGCTTGATGTTTGTGACATTATATAGTAACATACAGCATTGATGGTCATGTTTTTTAGATCTTCTGTTTCAGTTTGTTATGACTATGCCAAAATACCGAGCTGCTATTTCTGTCTGGAAGCTCTTGGTGGCCCAGCTTTGAGTGGGAGGTTGGGCTACAGACCCTCGCGGGTCCCCACTGGGCAGTACTGCTATGAAATCATGATACTCACATAATCCCACAACTCAAAGACTGGTTGGGTTTGGTCTTACTCCCAGCTGGGAAGCCTTGAACAACTCATTCCACCTCTGTGGAGCCCTCCCTCCCACGAGGGTCCTGCATGTCCTTCAGGAGAGTAAAGGTCTCCCTCTGAAGGTGCTGATCTCCATGGGAGCCTCAAGATGCTACTGTAGTAGTCATGATTGATAATAACATTATGTTGGGGGGCCACTTTATCAGGAAACACCATGACGGGAATTATAATCACCATTTAAAGGCATTTTTCCCCCTTCCTCTGGTGGGTTATCAGATTACAGGAAACAAGAGCAGTTCTGCTGCCTTATTATGAGAGATGGATGCTACCGTTTGGAACATTTGCCCAATCGATCTACTTCCCCGGCACCTTCACTCATCAGAGGATGCACTTCTCATTTGATGTGCAAAGGCTTCCCAAAGCTCCCTTACTTTGCTCCCTCCTTGCTGGTGGATTTATCTCTGCTTTGCAAAGCACCAGTATTTATTCCGCTGCTTCCCCAAGGTTTCCCCTCCCAGCAGCAGGCCCACTCGCACGGAAAGATGGATCTCTATTTTCTTAAATGCTCAGGCAATTATATTCATTCTGCAAGCAGTCCCGGAGGGGAGCTCTCCAGTCAGCCCTTTTTGGCTGCAAATCCTTTTTCAATATGGTAAGTGCCTGTAGCTGACCTCTCCTCAACCCAGACTGTGCAGCTAGTGTTGCCTGACCCACAGATGGCCACGCTTTAGGGGAGTTCAGCATCCCTGTAGGCCTCCAGATGGGTTTCAGCAGGTTTTGTAGCCCTTTCCCTGTGCCTTCTCCATTCCTGAAACACCCACTGCAGCCCTGGGTGGACACAAAATCTTGGGTCCGTGTCAAGGATCCAAAGGGGAGCACCAAGAGAACCTCAGGTGAGACTTGTTATAGCAAACACTATAACATCTCTCAGATGAGAGCTATTACAGCAACATCTCTCCAGGTCACACAGAATCACAGACTCACAGGTTGGAAGGGACCTCAAGGATCATCTAGTCCAACCTTTCTAGGAAGAGCACAGTCTAGACAAGACGGCCCAGCACCCTGTCCAGGTGGCTCTTGAAGGTGTCCAACGTGGCCGAGCCAACCCCTTCCCTGGGGAGATTATTCCAGTGGTGACTGTCCTCACTGTGAAAAATTTCCCTCTCGTGTCCAATCGGAATCTCCCCAAGAGCAACTTGTGTCCATCCCCCTTGTCCTCTCCATGGGACTCCCTGTAAAAAGGGAACCTCCATCTTCTTTGTAGCTGCCCCTTAAGTACTGGTACGTGGGGATGAGATCCCCTCTGAGCCTCCTTTTCTCAAGGCTGAGCAAACCCAGCTCTCCCAGCCCATCCTCGTACGGCAGCTTCCCAGTCCTCTGATCATCCTGGTGGCCCTTCTCTGGGCCCCTTCCAGCCTGGCCACATCCTGTTTGTACAGCGGGGACCAGAACTGTACACAGTGCTCCAGGGGTGGCCTGACAAGCGCTGAGTAGAGCGGGATGGTGACTTCTTTCTCTCTGCTGGCGATGCCCTTTTTGATGCAGCCCAGCATCCTGTTGGCCTTCTTGGCCGCAGCAGCCACTGTTGGCTCATGTTGAGCTTCCTGCCCACCAGGACCCCCAGGTCCCTTCCCACAGAGCTGTTAGGCCAGTTCTTGTGCTTTGACTAAACGCTTGCTCCCCATCTGAGCTTGGCAGGTGGGACTCAGCTGTACTTCTCTCAGGGACAACATGGGGGTCTTGACAGAGAGAAGGTGCCTTGGTTTCCCCTCTTCTTTATGCTCCCACCCCTGCTCTCTGGTCTATTATCATCACAGCCCTGCTGTGATCTCTGTGTCCCAGTGCTGCAGGACGGATGTACCCAGGGTGATTTACGCGGAACGACCAGTAGCTATTTTCTTCATCTAAAGCCAAATTCTGCTCTCAGCATGCAAATGCTTTGGCTGAGACTCTGCAATCCTTACGACTGATATCACCTGTATTTGCATCACTGTTTATTTTAATTTACCCAAGAGTTGCAGTTACCCTCACAGTCTGTTTCTCCTTGCACCCACTTAATCCTCACCACCTTCACAAGGATTTCTTTTCTAAGTGAATTTTGAGCTCAAGTAATCTGGCTTTCTTTCTACCTGGGTCCCTAAGAAAGCACAGTTTATGTGATCGTGCTATGCACATGCCTGTGTCTGTCTGTTTATCTCTTCAAAAACCGTTATGGTTGCTGGCCAGTTTAAACCAGAGAAAGAGGGAATTTCTAATGTGTTTTGTGAACCCAAGCAAGCAAGAGAAAGAAATCCTGCTGCTGGTCAGTGGAAGAAAGGTCTGAGGGGTGAGCACAACCCTCGCTAGACATCAGAAAACCCAAGTTATGGGGGACCAGAGTCCTTCAGTTGCACCCTCGTGGGAGTGACTTGCAGCGTTTATACAACTTGCTGTTCAAACATTAAGCGTCTCAGAGATGCGACCAATTAACCCTGAAGTAAACTGAGGCAGAATACGGGCATTCTATGGGTAAATAGCACAAATGCCTCATAGTGTTTTCTGTCTGTGTTTTATATCTAGGAAGACCGGTGTGAAGTCACCCGACAGGTTTTTTAAATTATTATTATTATTAAAAGGCCGGCTGCCATGGCAGACATAAAAGAGATATCATGTTCATTGCTCATTCCTCAGGCTGCGCCGCACATGTTCGAGAGCGAACACATCCTGCCGAAAAGGCATTTCCAGTCCAGTTAGACTGATAAATTGGCGCTTCCCCACAGAGACTCCTGTTACACGTTTCGGCTCAGCGAAAGCTCGGTGTCATTACAAGGATGCTTTCCACCCCCGGTGTGCGGCACAGAGGCTGCCCGGCCCGGCGGGGAGGTTTGCCTGGGTGTCTTGGCAGCCTTCCATGGTGCCACATAGTTTTCATGCTAAAATATCTTCTCTGTTGGGTGACAGTGTGGGAAGGGAAAGCTGAGGAGGGGGTCTGTGATCCTCCCTGCTCGTGCCTGGAAGCAGAAATATGGCATGGTGTGTCCCTGTGCTCTCTGGAAAGGCTGCGCTTCTCTTGCTTGCCCTGGAGATGAGCATCCCATGTGTTTTCCTCCTGAATCCCTGAGCTACCCCAGCCGATTCAGTCTGATATAAATTCAATAGGGCATCACAGAAAATACTCCCAGTGGTATCGTGTTTTGCATCCTGTGAGGGCTTTTCCATGTGGTCCAGATTGGGGGCTGAGCAGTGCCTACACACCACGACTAGTGAAGCTGATGGGATTAGTCACCTCCAGAAGTCTGACTCTGACTGAAATCAAGCCCTTTGCCACGCCAGGATCCATGGACTCCTGTGCTGGTTAGAGTGCATTAACTAGGGCTGGGTTTCACCCTGAGCCGCTGTGAAAGGAGAAAGAGAAATGCTTCTCCACTGGAAGGATGTAGATTTGTGGTCTACAGCCAGCTAGAAATCATTAAGTTGAGAGCATCAACAGCAGCTCTAAGGC
Organism: Phalacrocorax carbo; assembly: GCF_963921805.1. Taxonomy (NCBI): domain Eukaryota; kingdom Metazoa; phylum Chordata; class Aves; order Suliformes; family Phalacrocoracidae; genus Phalacrocorax; species Phalacrocorax carbo. Next base: position 215,382,605 of record NC_087513.1, on the reverse strand, counting down.
AGTGACAGAGGCAGGTAAAGGCTTCAGTTGCATAAGCGGCCATATTTCAGCTCAGTGGAAGGAATAATTAACATCTCTCCTGTCTCAGGGACAGCGAAATGCAGCGTGGTTACCTCACTGAAACACCCAATGAGTGAATAATGTTTCTGTTGCTGTTTTTCCCAGTAGAGGATACCATTATACTGGCAATATACTCTCCATGTGGCTTTCAGAAAACCCTCATATCCCTCTCCGCGAGCAAAACAAACCAGCAAGATGAATCAATTCTGGCTACGTGTGCTTGTTTCAGGATTTCTGCTTCTTTTTTTTCATACTGGTCTAATCTCATCTCCTCCCTCATTTTCTCCAGCTAATGGAGATGTGTTAGAGATACAGGCTAAGGGAAGACAGATGAATGGGGCTTTTGGGGCACAAACATCACATGAACGCAGACATTGAAGCAATCACCCCTTATTCTTTGATTGTTCACACCACTGAGGGAAGCAGAATATTTGTGGATGTTTGCTAAAAACAGTCAACATCCTATCAAAAAATAAGAATTGGTTTGTGTCACCTGCTTGTCCTCCTAGGTGAAATGATCTTTTCTGATGCCCCAAATACTATCAACCTCTCAACATCATGGTATGGGGGTGTTTTTTCTGGTCGATCAGCACTTAGTGTATTTGCAGAGCAAAAGAGTTAAGAATATTGAAAACTGGGAGAGAGGAAGCCAAAAACCTTGGGATAATGATATGTGGAAACCCATGGGGTTTGAGAATTTGACCATGTAGACACACACGACACAAATCTTTCCTGTCTCTCCATGAGGCAGGCATGACTTGGACACCATGGCTGGGGCAGGACCAGAAAAGCTTGGAGTGCTCCAAGGGGAAAACCAGAGAAGGACACATGGATTCGCTCATCTACAAAGGCTTGGCTGGAAATGTAAGAATTTAAACGAACTCTCCAGCAGGAGAAATACTCCAGGCCATCATAACAAACAGCAGGAGATACAAGTGCAAATTCACTCCGGCATTGTCCTGCAGACTCCGGCGGTAAGGCTGGGGTCGGCGGAGGGGTTGTGGATAGGAGGAGGCAGAGCTCTCCTGGGGAGGAAGGTGCCGGCAGGATGAGATTAATATGTCCCTGACTTGTAAAGGGGAAGTAGAAGAGCAAGAGGAGATATGATAAACCTATAATGCCAGCTGAGGAGACACTTCGGGCTTGCTCAACCTGTTGCAGTCAGCACTGGCGACTCCTGGCCTCTGCAAGGGTTGCTGTGCTTTACCAATGAGTAGCAATGCACCCGAATTAAAAGCATTTCCATTTTCTGTTTTGGGGTTTCCAATGCCTGCTAGCTATGACCTTGCTGAAGATTTGCAATGTTTGGGATGTTCACAGCTTCTCCACTGTAGATCTTCTAGGGTCTAGTAAGGACAGAAACCATATACCTGCTTTTCCTCGGTGGGACATTTATATTGTCTCTTTCTCTTTCCCTCCCTCCTTTACAAAAAAAGTTGGAACTCAAGTACTTCGGAGACGGCTGCTTTTCTGTCAAATTAGCTGGAAACTGGTGAAGGGGCTCAAAAATTGACAGAGGAAAAACAGGCAGTCTGTCAGACAGATATATACTCCCTCCCACATGCTCCAAGAGTGGCTGTACAAACTTTGTCTTCTTAGGATGCAACAAATCACTCCCACCTTTGTCCAACCTTGGCAGCAAAGAGAAATTTCAGCCCTCAGTATTCCTCAGCAGTGGAGTTGCTGTACTTAAATTTTTCCTTGCAATATCCTATTTCTGTAGAAGAAGGAGTTACAGCTTTCCATGCTGCTTGATTTTTCTGTATTTCCTTTTGTGCTTGCTTCAGTGTGGCAGTGGTGGTTTCTGTGAAAAAAAATTTAATATAAACGACAGCAAATTGTGAATGGTGTATGTAGGAGATGCTGTGGGTACCTGTAATCTCTGCTGGGACAATTAGGGGAAAAGATAGAGCCTCACATGGAGGTGTGGTATCCGCGTGTCCTCAAGTACAGCTGGCTTTATCATGATGGAGAGACAGGTTTATGTGCATTTGATTTGGCCAGCTTAGACGCCAGGGAGGACCAGGGTGCTTGGTCTGTGATCTGTCTCACGGATGGCAGAAGCCACAGGGAACTGCTCTGCCAACAAGCTCAGTAGGCACTTGCCAATGGCAACAGGCTCCTGATGGTAAAAAGCCAACCATGTGCTCCAGCTGCTGTGCCCTCAGTTGCCCCCCCGTCCTCCTGCAGCCCTGGAGTTGTCCCTTGCCTGTCCCCATAGCTCTCTCCTTCTCAGGCCTGGGGCAGCCTCATCCCCCTGTCGGGAGGGTACCAAGCCTCAGCATTGCCTGTGCCACTGAGAAGCTTTGATCCAGCTGCGCCCATGTGCCACGGCTGCTGAGGAAAAGCTGATGTTGGGATCTCTTTCAGGGTGCAGGGATATGGTCCACTTTGTCCTCCACAGGTCCTTTTCTTCTAGACCACAGGAGGAGGTGAGCAAACCAGGGGGTCCCTCCCTCCAAGGGCTCCTGCGTATGTGTAGGTGACTCTGACTTTGAGAGCAGGGCTTCTCCTTGGCTGACGTGGTAGAGTTCAGGGAACCTGGTCAGGTCCATAATTTCAGCAAAAGCTGGGTCAGGTGATGGAAAAGGAGCCAGCGGACAAACAGGGCAAGACTCTGAGAAATGGGGACTTCCCTGCTGAGAGGATGGGGAAGCCACGTCCTGCCCTCCACATCGTCTCCTCTTGCCCTTTGCCTGAGACATCTGCTTGAACCGTAAACCTTCCAAGACACCCATGTTCTCGTAACGTGTGACCACATGTTGTTTGGATGCTGAGGGCCTTGAAATAGGCTGTAGCTCCTACACTCTTCTGTAGTAAAGCAATAAAACCCAGCTACATCAAAGGAGCACTGGGGTGCTGTGTCTTGGCATAGCAGAGAACTGTAGGCTTCTGATTAGGGCCTGAGAAAGGGTTGCAAATGGCATCTCTCTCTCTGAGGTGGGGATTAGACCCATCTCCCCTTTGGATCTGGAGTCCTTGCACATAGATTTAAATGCTCCCTGCAGGCCTGCCTTCATGTCAGCGCATAATTATTTTCTTGGCAGAAATTTTCTTGTCCATATGGCAGAGAAAATATCAATTGCAAGGGAAACCACGGAGCTGGGGTTGTTCTGCTGTGCTGGAAGTGGCTGGAGAACTGGATTCCCAGCAAGAATTGTTGTGGGTTGGTCTTGCCTTTCCCTTGGGGCAAGATGCATTAGACTTAGCCCTGGAAGGCTGTCAGTGAAGGCCCTTCGATGGCAGTGGGTGCTTTGAGAAGGGATGTGCAGTGAATATATTCCCTACAGTGGTACAGGGAGGCAGAGAAACTTGGGACAGGAGCTGAAACTTGGGAAGGAGCATCACTGAGTTCAGTCAGTGATGACAGACAACTTTTTAATAGGGTTCAATACAAAGGACATTTATTCTTTACTCTTCACCCTCAAAACACCACCCTAATCACCCTATAGCACGTCAGTACCAACACACCAACTGTATTTATTCTTCACCCTCAAAACACCACCCTAATCACCCTATAGCACGTCAGTACCAACACACCAACTGTAATATGCCACAGAACAAGGTTAAGAGAGGCTGGGACATTGCTAGTTTCTGAAGGTTCCCACAGCAGCAGAGCCCCCAGGCATGCGTGCCTCATGCCTCTGGAGAAAATGTGCTCATGGAGAAGCCTGCTGCACAAATGGTCTGGTTTTGGAGCGCTCTCATGGGAGGTAATTTTGCAGCTCAAAGGCACCAGCAGCCCGAAGAATGCCTGAGCCATGGGGAGAGGGACCACAGCCTTTTGTGCATCTTTACAGCTCCAGCAGCCTGGTGCTGCTTGGGGTGCCTGCCGAAATGCAATCACGGTGGTCCTGGGATCTGAGAAAGGAGTCTGGTGGCTCACTCCAGCTGGAAATGGGAAGATACTCCCTGGTGCTGTGGGTCTTCCAGGTGGGCTTGAGCTGCCTCCCAGGGATGCCTGGGTACCCTGAGGTGGGAGGAGAGGGCTCCTTTCTGCATGGACCAAGCAGAGGCAGTGGTGGACCTGCTGGGTCCTGCTGCAGCTTAGGTCTGTCCTTGATCCCACACTGCTGTCCAGGAGACAGGAGGTCTGGCTGGACCGGATTTCAGCATTATGGGACCCTCATGGTAGGTCCCCAAGCCGTCTGCTCTGGATCTGCACGGAGGAGTCCACCGTGGTGTCTGGCAGGCTGGACGTGATCTGCAAGCTGCCAAATCAAAAGCCTGGTCCTAGGGAACAGAAATTAACTCCAGGGGTGGGAATCTTCCCCGAGAGGAGGAAGGAGACAACCAGATGGGCTTTTGGAGTTTTCTTCCTTCCTTAATTTCTATAAACATAAAAAGAAGTTGGACAAGGCCACAGGTTTATAGCCAGTCTTGGAAGAGCTGATATCCAATGTTTGGCGGGAGTTTTGGTATTACAGTTGTTTCTCAGTGGGAGACATTCCCATAAAGCTCCCCCGGACTTGGACATGGATATCATTAAAGCAGGTGTCTTTGTTTTTAAGAGATGCTGGGGCTCTGATGTTTCTTTTGTGTCTGAAATGAGTGTAAATTTGTCAGTAGGGCTCCTCTGGGCTGTTTGACTTCTTTTTATACAGGCAGAGCCACCTCCACAGGGCACTGCCGGCGTGAGGAGCGGTGAGTGCAGAAGGACCAGAATAGCCCCTGAAATCCCATACTATTTAGTAAAAAGCCCCTTTTGGCTCCGAAGCAAACCTCCACCTGTACACAAACCAACACATGCCTCCCTCTCCTTTTTTCCTCCTTTGGACAGAGCATCTTCAGCCAAACAGACCCTCATCAACCATCTTTTACTGCTTGATTTAGAGCAAGTGGTAATGGGTCACTGCATCCCTGGGAGCGGACTGTCTGTTCCTCTCGTACCTCGGTCCCTCCTCCCTCATTGTCCCCGAAGGAGCCGCCTTGAAGAAACAACCCCAGCATGTGCAGAGTAGACTGTGAGAGGCAGACTCGTCTTTCGGGGCTGGGTCCCAGCAGGACAGTTTGTTGTTCAGTCTGTATATCACTCCATATGGACCACAACATGACAACCCCATCAAAATATTTGTGAGGAATCGCTTCCTCAGGATCTTACGTTACACTAACATCAACGCTTTAGAGTTGCAAAGGGACAGTGGGGGTTATGTGTTGCTAGCTATAGGTCAGAAAACATAACAATCTGAATTCCTCCTTTTTTTCATTAAAAAATAGCAGCTTAGAGTTAACAGACTGTTTCATTATGGTTGGGGCTTAGGAAGGAAGGACTATCGTGCCTTTGAAGCAAACGGATTGGTGTCCATAGGTCTTTGCTTACTCAGATGTTGGCATTGCTGTTGGATGAAGGGAAGGGCTGTCCCTCAAGGATGGGCCTTACCCTAGGAGCTGGAAAGAGTTTCCCTTGGTTCCTGGTGATCTCTGTGGAAGCCAAGACTGCTTCACAGCTCACAACTGTTTAATAAAGTTCTTGTCAGTGTCACAAACAGGTGCCAACCTACTGCTCGGTTCAGAGTGTCCCAGATGTGGACACTTGGCCGCTGCCAGATCTTGGCATAAGGGACTCATAAATCTGTAGGTCTGAGGGGTGACACCTTCATGAAGGCACCTCATGCTAAAGCTACCCCACATCTCTCACGGTTGCCCCTGCATCTGATGTTATTTCTGTTCCTGTCTCCAACACGTGAGGTATGGTTAGGTCTAAGGGACAGACACTCTCTAATCCCAGTGCTGCTGTGAAAGGTAGGAGTCTTCTGCCCAAATTTATGTGTCTTCAGTGTAGCCGTTGACATCTGAGTTCATCATCTAAATGCCTGCTACAGTCTGTGTAAAGGACCAGCCTCACACTGGCATTATTCATCCAATACCAGGGCAAAACAGCTGGGTTGGGTGATCTGTGCTTCAGGGGTGCCTCTTGTTTGCACTACAGCAGACTCCACACACTTAGCTGATGGACATCTAGTGCAGGCTGATGCCCTAGAGTGTCCTCCATGGTCTTCAGCTTCCAACATAGGAGGACAATTGTGTCCTGTAGGTCTAGGGTCATACCTACCAGCTCCAAGAATTTATAAATGTACCGTGCAGAGAGCTGACCATGTTTCTATTCTGCACTTTCTTAACTTTTCCTCCTCATATCTTCAATTTTTTTTTCCCCTGCATTGTTGCTTGATTTAGCCCTGGTGAAGGAACAAAACAAACCATTCCTGGAGTGTATCTTGACTCGAGTATGGGCTCACCATGGAGTCAGACCTCCATTTCCATTTTTTCCATGATTCCCTTGGGGCAAAAGGGAATAGGTGATGGGATTCTTGGCTGTTACTGTGGCCCCTGTCACAACCTCCTGGAAATAATATAACCTCAATTTCCTTATCTGCCGCATGGCAAAGATAGTGCGACTTCGCCTGGGGTTAGCAGCAGTTCCAACGAACCTTTGTACAGTGTTTAGAGATATTCGGCTGAAAGGCACTACAGAGCTATTAAGTAGTGGTGTTATTTATTGTGCTGTCCCAAGTGGGTCTCCTTAGCAATGTAGTGTGTAAGTAGTGTTATTCTAGCACCCCCGTTGACATGCAACCTACTGCACTCCCCACGTCCCTCTGGAACAGAGCATCCTCCGTGCAGCTTCACGGCACTGCAGGTAGAGCGCTCATGCTTGTCTTGTTTCATAAAACACACTTGCCTGCATTTTTCACTCTCCTAGGATGGTTTTGGCCCAGGAAATCCCTTCGGTCCAGTGGAATTTGGTCAAGGCAGTACAAAATGAAGTTCTATTGAGCTGCACTTCTGGAATTGGACAAGACTCTGATGCTCTTGAATGCCGTGCTGTAACTCCTCAAGGGCATCGGGATATAAAGTGAGAAGTCTTGGATCCTTTACAATTTCCTTATTGGAATAATTTTTTTTTTTTTGTCTCATTTACTTTCATTACTTTTATGTTTAGTATAAGGGAGAGAAGCAGGCACTTGGTGATGCAATTCATTTAACTTACTGACAAAGTCTAGGTTGAGATACGTCCTAAATATACTCTTGATGACACCACCGAGCAATTCAAACCTCTGATCTAGAGGAAAGTTTCCTACCTTTTTTTAACAGATGCCACCATCAGGACAGGTGGTGGTTTTGAAGTCACCATGAGTTTTAACACATGTGGCACTGGTTGCTCTGGCCTCTGTGCTGGGCTGAGTACCATTTTGAAGTGGTTTGCCTTATGGCTGTGATGCACACGCTGCGTCTAGGGACTGCGGCATACAAAATACAACTGGAAACCATGTGAAAATGTGCTTTCTGGAAGAATTTCCAGTACTTCCTACTCAGATATTTCTAGACAGCCTGGAAACACCAGAGGGAATTACCCTTCTAGCAGAGTTTCAGTGGACTCAAATCCAGACAGAAACTAGAAAGGCAAAGAATGGCAGCAAGAAGAGTCTGGTCGTTATAGATTTACGTCTCAAAGTTGATGGCTTGTTAAACTGATTTATTTTAAGATTGTCCATTGTTTTCTGGTGCACCTTTAGAATTCCCTTGGGTTTTTTGTACAATTTGTCTCATACAATCTGCTATGTACATCACCTGCCCTGTAGAAACCAGCTAATAGGATAAAAATTAAGCAGAAACTCTTTAGGTTGAAATCACTCCTTTCTTTGAATCTGTATTTTTATGTAGAAACAGGAACATAATTTCTTTGGAGACCTTCAGCTGTCTGTCAAAACTAGTGTGAAAAATCAACTGGTGGAGAAATCTGGGGGTGACAGATAGATGACAGACTGAATGACCATGTAAATCTAACTTCCAGAGGGGAAAAAAAATTATACCATTATCATATAACAAAATGGTAAAGTGAACTCACAAGTTCAATCACCCTCACTGTATTTCCTATACTGAATGGAAAAGCAAATTCTGGAAAACCTTAAACCAGGTCTGAATCTGGGGATTGAGGCTATCTTTAAATTAAATTTATTTTTTTCAACCAAGTCTTGATTAGACAAATATTTCATAGATTTTTGAAACACTTCCTTTAGTGCCAAGTGTATCTAATTTGTCCATCTTGTGCTCATCACTGAAAGAAATTTGAATTAGTTGTCCAAGTGGTGAGGGAAGGAAGGATGTTACAGAATTCTAACCATTGAGTATTTAGCGAATATCCTAAAGCAAAGCAGTAATGGCCCCAGTGCAGAGCAGGAGTTATCCTGGCAGAAGGTTTAACGTACACAGCAGGATTTTAGCAAGGAATCAGTGTTCTTGGAGGACTGGGGCAGGGGCATGGGATTGACCACAGAAACCAAGAGTACAAATATTTCATTGCCATGTCCCTGGGCCTGATAAAATGGGAAAAGGCCTGATCCGGGGTATGTCATCTGTTCTGGAAGACCAGTAAGTACTACTACAGGTTTCTTCCTTGCAAGGAGGAAGAGAACAGGCTAGGAGGCAGCCTGGGAAAGTGGGAGAAGTAATACTGCAATGGCTAGAGACTTCAGACATTTGGGTTGGAAGGAACACCTTTGGGGAGACCTTAAAGGAAATGCGATTTCAGCCCAATACTGGCCATCCAGAAGTGTTTCAGACTTAGAAGTAGAGGCAGGCCTCTGCAGTGATTAGACCCCTCCAGGTGGTTTCCCTCCTTCCTGGGACCACAGTCTTCATCTCCAGCAATGGGAAATGTGCTGGGTGCAGAGGGCTTTATTTAGGTGCTCAGCAAAATGATGTTTGGACAGATAGGATTACGTCGTTGCTCCTGGTATGTGAAGTTCATACCTTGCGTGGCACATTTATCACCCCCTCTTCCCTCTCGGAGGAGGGGGAAGGGAACAGTAGGAGGGAAAAGAAAGTGGAAGGCAGGAGAGGGGCCCCCAGACAAGGGAGGAGGTTGTGTGGGGTGCGTCTTCCCAGCTTGAGTGATTTATTTTTCTTCTGGGAAACACTGAAACTTCCAAGTCAAAATTAATGGGACAAAAACGCGTTCCAGGTGCTCAGAAGTACAAAAAGTACAATAAATCAAAGCGCTAGTCTAAAGGAAGAAGCTCGCAGCCAAGGGAGAGAAAAACGGGCGGAAGTCCTGAAGCTGTGTCTCCTCTGATGTGTCAGATGGTCTCCAAGCTCCCGTGGTGCAGTGGGGACAAGTTTTGGGCTGCACAATGGGCTTTCTTGGGCTGCTCCAGCCTGGTGGTGGAGGAACCTGATGGTGTCTGGGTCTGAAGTGCAGTGAGTAAGACATGACACATCTGGAGAAGGCCAGAGGGCCAGGAAGGACTGAGAGGAGAAACTGGCAAAGGCAGATGACAGATTCGCTGGTCCTTTCCCCATTTTCACTCTGGGACCACAGAGCTGTAGGCCAGCTCTCTGCTGACACCCTAGTATCCTCCAAAATTACATTTACTCAGCTCTTCTTGAAGAGGTACAGAGCCAACCTTAGGGCAGATGGCCCCAACATGACATCTGGATCTGGCTCCCAAATTGCCGTGTTGATGGTAAGGAGGATGAGGAGTTGCATTAAGCTTAGGCTTTCTACCCTTGTGCAGGGAAGCACAGCTCCATCCCGCCTCACTGATGAACCCATGTCAAGGCACATGTGGTTTCATCTCATGTGGGGAGGCAACACCTTTGGCATCAGCAAAGCGCTGCAGAGCGTGCTTAATTGTAAGCTCACCGACCTTGTTGCCCCATGGCATCCAACATTGGGCATAGGTTTGAATGTGCTGCTGATGTGCTGAAGGGATGGCTTCATTACCAGTTTGTGACCGATTTCCTCTGCTGCAGGCTTCTGGGCAGCATGGTTAGCTCGCTTGCAGCTACTGATCACCAAAGGGGCTTGTGGTCCAGGGAAATGCTGGTCTTTTTCATCTGCAGCATTCACTTCAGAAGAGCTCCCTCTGTGCCCACAGTCCCAAAAAAGCTGACCTTGTTCTGACATCTCTGTCGATATTTTTTCTTGTTTTGTTTTATTTTTAACCAAAGAACATGTTTCTCAAGTACAACCAGGGTTTTCATTAGAAGAATTTGCAATGTCATGTGAAAAATGGGTCATCTGAACACTTGAAAAATGGAAGCAGCTAGACTGTGGTTTTCTGGAAACATTTCCCCATTTTTTCCATACACCACCTCCACCATTTCTTATTATTTCTTATTATTTATTTCTTATTCTTCTTACTAATTATTATTATTTATTATTATTTCTATTGTGGCAATACCTAGCAACTTTGGGGCAGCTCTGGACGGCGCTGTGCTAGGTGCTGTGCAAACATACAGGAGAAATCCAGCCTCGACTTTCTTTTCTATTCATCTCAATCCATCCTGGGCTTGGCCCCAACAAGCGTAATATCAATTAGTCGACTTGCTGACAGCTGTAGTGCACAATGAGTCAGTTCCCTACTTTAGATGAGCCATTGGTCAATTAAACTAATAGTGAAAATCTCTGGGCATAAGAAAGGAAACATTTATGAGCTAATGTAAAGTGTGCAAGGGCTAAAGTGAAATAAAGGGCCTCTACAATTATAACAGGGGAAAATGAGAACCCAGGCTCATTAATAAACAAAGAGCAGGATGTAATTAATAAATGCCTCTAAACCGGCCAGAATATGGAATTCCTTTCTAAATATGTCATTAGCAAGAAAAATAAAGAGAAAAATTAAGCTGATAAGGATGGGCTTGGAAACCTTGAAAGTATACAAATCATAGGTTCTGGCTGACATTTATCCTGCTTGTTAAAGGGAATTAACTAAGGAGTTAAGGAATCACTATGGAGCAGTGGAAATGTGCCCACAGGATAGAAAACCAAATGATGGTACTTTGTTTTTATATATGGCATAAGTTGTCTGCTTTGCTGGTTGTGGTACAAACACAGCAGAGGGAGATGATCCCTCGCCAGAGGGGATCACACCACTGGTTCTGGTCCGTGACATGATCCCAGGGTGAGATTTATAATGTGTAAAGTGCAAGGAAAAAAAGAGATTTCTTGATCTTCCAACCTCTGGGGGAAAAAAAAAAGAAAGAAAAGAGCTTTGCTACGAAACAACCATACTGGTCAGATTTGTAGCAGGGAATAATGATACACAGAAGGGAAGCACATTACGGTTTAAAACTACTTCTAACTGTCAATAGGTCAGGCGCTTCACAACTTTTTCATGTCTTGGGCTTCATGTTCACACTTGTTTACAGTGCCTCTTTGCTGCGTGGGCCCCAAAACCTCCCCCTTTTATCTTCTTGAGATGCAACCCAGCAGGGGTGTGGAAGGATCCCACCAGCCCCAGATGTCCAAGCGCTTGAGTAGCGCTGCCTGCTGAACTTCATTTGCTCATGCGCCTTGATGAATCCAGGCTCTGGCCAAGAGAGAGGCATACGTCTGAGAAACCTGAAATGGGCAGCAGATGCAAAACCTGGCATCGGGGAACGCCTGATGCTGACTGAGAGATGACAGGCTTTGAAACGGAGGAGAGGCGGCTCATGTCGGGTGCGGCACAGATGGGGGAATCCGAGGAGAGTTGCTTGGGGAGGAAGAGACGTGATCAAAGAGATACTCACTCAGGATGAATATCAGCGGGATGGGATGGCGTTTGTCAAGATCAGAGGGAAAGAGGTTCCTGCACAAGGGTTCAGTGGTGCAGATGGGTTGGAAAGGGCAGGCTCCAGAGGCAGCATGTGTAAGGCAACGAGCCAGAATTGAACATAAATGCAGGAGATGATCTGACTCTGCACTAGTTAACATATTTAAATCAAGTGGTTATTTTTCCCTTTGAAAGGCATGCTCTTGCTTGAGCATGAACTATCAATCAGTGGCACGGAGTTCTGCAGTCAGATTGGCTCCAGGGAGACCATGTTGTGGCCTTTCAGTACTCAAAGGGGGTTTATAAGAAAGATGGGGACAAGCTTTTTAGCAGGACCTGTTACTATAGGACAAGAGATAATGGTTTTAAACTAAAAGAGGGGAGATTCATACTAGATTTAAGGAAGAAATATTTTATGCTGAGGGTGGTGAGACACTGGCCCAGGTTGCCCAGAGAGGTGGTCGATGCCCCATCCCTGGACACATTCCAGATGAGGCTGGATGGGCTCTGAGTGACCTGATCGAGTTGGGGATGTCCCTGCTCACTGCAGGGAGTTGGACTAGGTAACCTCTGAAGGTCCCTTCCAACCCCAAACTGTTCTATGATTCCATGATTGCATGATCATAGAAATCAACCTCTTGACTCCAAATCTATGCATTTGATGAAGGTCAGTGCTCTGCTTTAGTGCTCCTTGTTTTTTTCCCATTTTCTTTTCACTGGGAGTAGAATCAGCCCCACAACTGTCTAGTCCAGCTTTTTCCCAGTACACAACACAAGTGACAATATTTTGGCAACCTATTTGGGATATTTTTTTTAGCAGTCTTGTTCTCTTTATTTTCTGGACTTTAATATACATGTCAAATCTTCACTGCAAAATGCAAAATGTAAATAAAAAGGCAATTTAGACGGGTAATATACAAACCTAGCAGAAGATGGAGAAGAGAGACAGTAACAAATAAACTTAAATAAAGAGTCAAACTCTTAATAAATTACATCCGACCACCAGACAACTGCAGCAAAGCAGCCAAATTAGCTGCCATACCCTGATGCTGATAATCTAGATAAAATATTAAAACAAATCTGGACCAAAGAGAGGCTCTCAGCAACAGTACAACGGTTTGCTCTCTAGCCGAGGCAAAAATAACATGTAATCATTTAATACAATTTCTTCAAATAAACTTCATTTTGAGATAATGACTTCCAGATGGATGAAGGTTTATAAACATCTTTGCCACATGATATGTTCCCACTGGGTAACGGCGAGGGTAAAAGAACAATTTAGGCAGTGGGTCTATACCAGTAAATCAAATGTGCCCAGTGCTGATCTGCAGCCCCGAGGCCTTCAGAGGCAAGGAAGGGCTTGTGTCCATATTGCTGTTCCTTCTTGCTCTCCAGAATCTGCTTTCGAACTGCCCGTCTGGCCTGTGCTCCCTCCAGAGCTGTGCGTGGGAGGTGTCCATGAAGCCATCTGGTGGTCCAGACCTGGGTGGTGCCAAGAGCATCCTAAAAGTTAAACCACTTGGAGAAGGGAGCTCTCATGCCTGGGAATAATCCCAGGTGCTGTTTGATTTACGCATACTTTGCAGAAGACCCCACAACTCTTTCTGCACCAACCAATACCCTCCTTGAAACTACTTTGGAAGCTCATCCAAAGCTTCAGGGCTGGATTATCAGGCCCAGCTTTGAAAACATGGAATCCCACATAAAAGATCAAGTCACAAATGGTCATACTTAAAGCTATGGCAAGAACCTGTTCAAGATGTCCATACAGTTCGTCAGCTAATAGCCCAGCACCTTTTTGGATGAAATACTAGCCTTGAGGTCCTTGGAGCCAAAGCTGCTAGTGAGGCTGTCAGTGTTACACATGTATTTGATTGCCTTGTTGGGTTGGGGCCCTGCAGAATCAGCACGAGGAATGTGAAGGAAACAATGGCACTTCACGCTTAGCGTGGAGAATTTTGAGTGTTATTAATTATTTTTCATTTTGCTGGTTAGCATTAAGAGACAGAGGGCTGAAACAAATCCAGGCAGAAATCAGCCACAGTTATTAGTGTCTCAAACCTTTGTCATGTAGGCTTCAGTCTGGTTAAAACAACAGAAAAAAAGAGAAAAACTAGACATGTTTCAGATGCAGGCCCCCAAGGTATGTGGGATTTTAGATAAATGACCTGGGTTGGATCCAGTGCTAATTATTTCCTTTTAAATCCTCTGATATTATCTTTTTTTTTCTTTATTTACAGGAGATTGTTTGTTTCTTTTGCCTCAGTTTTATCCATACCTCCCGCCATGACAATACCTCCATAGATCCCACAGCTGAAATCTAAATGATCCATGGAGACAGTTGGATTTCATCAAGGACCTCATGGAAAGCTGACATGTATCTAGCTCGTCCTGCTTCTTTTTCACCTGGTAGGTTGGAGGGGAGCCCCCAGCTTCCAAGATCCCACATCTTGGGCAAATTGACAGCTGTGGAGCTACACCAGAGGACCCCCAGTTCCTAAGCTCCTCTCTTCCCCAGAAGCCCCTGCAGTCCATGGGCGTCTGCAAGGACCCCCATGTTGCCAGGTCCTCTGCAGCTCATTGGCCAGGACGCTCTTGGCCTTTCAAAGCAGGAGCTGTGGGAATTATGTAGCAAGGGTTTGAAGCTCCAAAGTTTCCCAGTCCCTCAGGGTTGCACATTTCTGGGGCTCTGGGGCCGCCCCTTGGTGGTGAAGGGGCTCTGGGGATTCTTTTGCCCTGCTCCACATAGAAGCATGAAATCCACCACATTTTGAGCTTCTCAGGTAATCACTGAAAGAGGAGATAGGCTTTGGGAAGAAATATGTAACTTCGTGAACAGACGTAAGGCATAGAACTTGAAATGAAGGCTTATTGGTGGATTACACCCCTAACTGGGCGTGATGACATGGTGATACCCAATATGTCTCCTCCTGATTCTGAGCCACAGATGCTCATCAGAATATGGCATCACTGCAGAGGTTTGCTGAGAGAAGATCAGAAACTCATTTTCATAGAATCATAGTATCACAGAATCATTAAGGTTGGAAAAGATGTCTAAGATCACCAAGTCCAACCATCAGCCCAGCACCGACATGTCTCCTAAACTATGTCCCAAAGTGCCATGTCTACACGTTTTCTGAATGCAAATTTTAACACATATTTTAATATATTTCATGTAAGTGGAAAACAAGGTAAAGGACAAAAAAGCATAGGATTTTGGTTAAAGGCCCTGCACAATCTAATGGACTGCAATGTTACTGAATGCAAGAGTTGCTGGGTAGGACTGAAGACCTGGCTTCATCCCATATGAAGCAGGGCTAGACCTGAAGTGACACTGTCTCCTTGCTCAAAGTTATGTATACCACGGGCTTCACAGGACGTTGATGCAAGGGATATAGGTGCCACAGTGGGTGCCATGTTTCTAAGCTAGCTGTCTCAGCTCCAGACCTGAAGTTTGATGGGCCTGACAGCAAATAAAAGGATAGAGTGTTTTATACACTCAGTGACACTTGCCTATTCCATGGCAAAGGGCGTCAGTCCAAAGGCAGCTGGGGATTCCTGGATATCTGAAAGGAGACTCTAATAAAGCTTTTCAATGGATGAATCTCCTTTCTGCCAGTTTTCAGGAGCAGCTCCAAAGGCTGCAGGTCTGGAGCAGCTAAAAAATATCTGCTGTGCTCTCCTCAACTGAGGAGACAACAGAGGCTGTGCCAGCTCATCTGGGGCAAGATGGGAGCTGTGCTTCCAGTCTGAAATGCAGAACATCACCAGCTCCCAGTCTGACCCCATGCTGAAATTCAGGACCATGCACAGATTGTTTCTCGAAAACGTTTAACTTTGGCTGTATGAACAGCCGTGGATGAGTCTCTGTTGCTGGTTAGACATCAATGTGTTTCTCATCAGTTCATATTCCAGCTACATTTAACAATCATCTCATTAAATGTTAAATCCTGTGTGTTTTCATCTCGAATCCTTCATCAGACTATCAGCTCCACTGCTGCCAAGCTGGATGCCAGGTCTTAGGCAGGTGGGAGAAGCCACAAGCCTATTGTGCTGCCCTTGAACTATACATCCCAGCAGCACTGTGGAAGTCTTGCTCAACCAGCTCTGCATGCCAAAATCTCCCCAAGCTTCCTCCTTCACCCTCCAATGACACGGCAGATGCTTTTGGACACCTTCCCAGTTTCATCAGGTCAGTTCTCAGAAGGCTGGAAATCTCTGTTTCCCATATAGTCCCCCCAAAATTATAAACAAATATCATCTGTGTTGGAGCTGAGCAGTGGAAGTGTGTATGTCCCGTTATAGATCCTTGTTTACATTGTTACTGGGAGCAGATTAGGTGGTTTCATCTTTTTAAAATTTTCTTAGTCTTCTTGCATGTCCCATGGTTTTGCAACATGGAGAAAATACTGTGACCCCTTTCGAAAAGTGGCTTGGAGGGACCTCAAACCTCCTCTACTCTGCCTGGATTTTCAAGCCAAAGGTTGTCTACCTTCCACCCCAACATCTCTCCTATGACCAGGATTTCTCTTTCATGCCCTTCTCTCCAGCTAACCTCTGCTGGCTGTTAATTCCCATTCTATGCTGGCATAACAAGGGTGAGTATTGACTGTAATCAACTCCGCTCTGTTGCAAATACCCTGGATGAACTCGTTCTTGTGTGTCTTACGCTGCTTCTCTCTGCCATTAGAGACTTCACTGTCCCTGCAGTAACAGCAAGCACATGAAGATGTGGCTTAATGAGTATACAGCCTACCCACTGTACTTGCTAATCAAGCCAGCGTCCCAAGAGCTGGCAGAAGAACTGAATGCTCTTGCTGAGTCAGCATGTGGGCCATGAATATTACTTTCCATAGAATTCACACTTAACTGCTGCCAAGTCTAGGCCAACTCTTCAGCATTGTTGAAACCAGATGAGTATCTGGATTAAGGTTCCAGTTGGAGGGGAGAGTCCTGCAGAGCTTCCTACTTGCTTGTTTTGTTTTTCACCAGTCAACCACTAAGCCCCAGCAGTGATCTTTACAGTTGGGAAAGGGCTCAACTGATCCGGTTTGTGCAAGAACCTTTCAACCCAGGAACTGGTGCATCTCCTGCCCGCTGAGTCAAGCGTATTACCGAGCGGAGCGTGCTGTGCTGTTGCAGGGGTGGTGGAAAGGGGAGGGTTAAACTCTGCAGGTCTGCCGTGGCCTTCAGAGAGCCTGGGAGCACGGAACGGGTGGGTGGCTTTGCCTTGTTTTGTTTTCGTTGGAGAGGGTGATACTGATTTTGTTCTTGCCACTCACTGTGCTACCAAAAGGGTCAGAAAGTCAATAGCCAAACTTTATTGGAGACTAGGGGGGAAAAAAGTGGTGTCTTCTGAGCCATCAACCAGCGCGTGAGATTCACAGCCAGGTGATGGAGCCCGGCGGGAGGGCGTGCGTGGTAGAGGCGGCATGGCCAGGTCATGCTCCGAGACTGACTTTTACGGCTGTCAGCTAATCTCTCTCTCTTTGGGGAGCTCTAGCTCATGTTACCAGCGGTAGGAGGTGAGAATGACCTGTAACTGGAGGCAGACAATGGCCCATAAACTGGATCTCCTGACAGCTTGGTGAATTCAGTCTCTTGCCCCTTGAAAGGAAGCACATCGAGGGCAGCTCCTTCTTGAACCAAGTGCCCCTGTCCCCTTTCCAGAAGAGGGAGGTGTACAAAGATGTTGTGTCTGCGGTGTTAGGACCTGCTCTGTGTTTCCCCCATAAAAGCTTTTAATCAGAAAATTCTACTGTGCCCAAAAAGGTCCCTCAAATTCAACCTTTTTTCTTTTTTTTTGATGAAAATTTGCCTCTTACAGTAAAGCTTCATGATTTCTCAATTCCACAGAAGAATATACTCCCAAAACCGAAGACAGACAAGTATCAGCCCTAGAAGAAGTGATCACCCCAAGCCTGGGGAGGGCAGGGAAGCTGCTAATGCTGCTTTACCAACTCCTAATGGGACCGTTGTTGCCAGTTTCCCGCAGTGCAGATGGTTGCCATTCCCACTAATCCGGGGTAGCTTTTCTTGTTCTCTTTCTAGTGGTGTTTCATAACGTATAGGGAAATATTCATTAGAGCAGGAGGAATGGAAAATTTCAAGAACGATCTGATAAATTCTCCATGAAAAATTTATCACAGAGAATGTTAACAGAGGGAAATTTCATGTAATACCTTTCTTTTGGGGGAAAATGTTCATTTTATAACTAAAAGCTTTTAGTAAAAACTATTCCTACACCTTTCCCTGCCGCTGTGCTGGTGTTCCTGCATAAACCCGTCAAAACATCTTGTTTCAGGCTTGTGCATCCTCAGGATCAGCGAGGATGGTGTCTTTGAAGTCTGTACCCCACAGTCACTGCTGGTGGGAACATTGCCTCTGTCCTTCAGGGGGACATCACATGTGGGTGGGAGTGACCCAGAGATGGTTCCTTCTCATGAATAGGCTAAGCCATATAGGTCTGCCATACCTTGGCATGAGGGAGTGTGTAGTAGACCTTGGATTATAGCTCCACTTAGCAGGGCTGTGCCTCGTCTTGAGCCCAGACTGCTTTTAGGCAAGCCATTGATCAGGTAGGGCTTTTAGCTGAGCTTTGAGGTGCACCAGGGAACAAGTTTGGTGCATGCTACCCCTCATGCCCTTCTCATATGAGGAGCAGGGATGACTCACTGTGCCCAGCCACCCTCTTTTACCCCCAGGAGCCCCTGGGCACCACGTGGCTGATGGTGAGCAGTGAGTTGGCCAGAAGGTCCTTGGAAGGTCCACGGTTTTTGGGCCATGGATATGGTCTAACACTACACGTTTGGTATCGTTGATGAAGTAGGCAGGGGTACTTCAGTCTGGGTACACCAGTGCGGCCATGCCTCCTAAGCTGCGTGAATATGGTGGTAAAGGAGCACACTGCCTTCAGCCTGTGCTTCGACGTGGGCTCTGTCAGGATCACAGGATGCAGCCCCTGCTTCTGTCCCAGCTTTGACGTCAGCTTTCTGTGTGACCCTGGACTACCCTGCTCAGCTTCTTTATCAGTCAGACCGGGACAATAATGACTGCTACCTCACAAGTGGAGTTTACGAGTTTGCCTCCGGACCCACTGGCCAATAGAGTGTTATGGGGCAGTTGGGGTCATTAAAGATCTGATGGAGTTGGTTTTGTGTTTTGCCGTTGCAAGAGTACACGGGGCATTACCCCAGGCGTCCTGGCAAACCTTCCAACTTCCTTTCTGCTGTCGTGATGAAAGGGGACATGTCAGCCCTAGAAAATGCGTGTTAAGCAAGAAAGAGGAGACTTCTGGGAAAGGACTTCTTTTCTGCAAAATTAGTTTTGCTGAGTTTACAAGGTGTCGAAGGCTATTAATACTGCATGCTTTGGTACCATGAGATTGTAAACAAAGTTTCAATATGCCTTTCTACAGAGCCATTTATCAGCCTCCATCTTTTTCCCCCTGGCTTTTTTCCACTTCCCCCCCTGTCCCCCTCCCTTCATTCTTTTGCTTTGTCTCCTGGACTTATTCCCATTCTTTAGGTTGTCTTATTAATTTTCCTCTTTCTCAAAGAAAAAAACATGCTTGTGGGCTGGAGACTTTACAACATTCTCTCATAGTCCTGGATTTAAAACGCCTAGCCGGGGGTCTATAATGTACTGACATGGAAAGACTAGACTTATTATTAAACCAATAATCTAGGAATTTTTATGAACTTCAGAGCTCTGCAATCTTTTCTAACCACATGGCACGGGTTGCTGAGGTATTAGCAGCCATCGGTGAAAAGCTACTGTGGCTGGACACGCCAGCTTTGTCAACACCTGGGAGCAGGGCTGCAAAGATGAATGAGCCAAGGAGGTGGGTGGAGAGAAACGGGATGCACACAACAGCCCTAGGTGAGACTGGCCTCTTCCTGCTAGGTTTGTACCTGATGCATTAGCCAGGTTATACCCCCAAAATATAAATAGCGGCATTAGAAAATATCTTGAATAAAATGGGGTTGCTAGGAGTTGGGGTGTACACTTGCCTTATTCTGTGCTTCGGCCACTGCTACGTACCAAGTTAGACGGATCCTTGACCCAAATCAATGTGCATGTGTTCTTATGACAGACTGAGCTGGTTAAGAAGAGATGCTGCTACACCTCTTATTTTAACATATTTTCTCACAATAAAGACTAAAAGCCAATGATCTGGAGTATTTGTCTTGAAGGCCTTATAAGGACTGATCTTTTAGAATCATAGAACCATAGAATGGTTTGGGTTGGAAGGGACCTTCAGAGGACATCTAGTCCAACCCCCCCCAGGCCATGGGCAGGGACATCTTCAACTCGATCAGGTCGCTCAGAGCCCCGTCCAACCTCACCTGGGATGTGTCCAGGGATGGGGCATCGACCACCTCTCTGGGCACCCTGGGCCAGCATCTCACCACCCTCATAGTAAAAAATGTTTTCCTTATATCCAGTCTAAGTCTTTTAAGGGTGTTTATGTTGGGCTGGTTTAAGGATCCATCTAACTTGCTATCTAGGAGTACCCATAGTACTTTCCAGCAGCTGCAACACATGGAGATGCCTTGTTTCTTACAAATATCTTTGCCAGGCAAAAGCATATTCAGTGTACGGCATTCAGATACGAAGTGTATTCAGTCAACATTCAGAACCACTGCACTGCTCACTTTGCTACCCAGAAAAATGCAAACCCCTGGCTTGACGCTGCTCGTTACATTCCCAGAGCATAATTTCAGCAGCTGCGTGAAATTCTTTTCTTCTTGCTCCAGACACCTGAGCAGCTGCGTTGTTTGGTGCTAGGCAGCCCCATGTTTCATTCAGGAGGTGGAAATACCTTCCTGGTGATCTGTGCATGGTTTTGCAAAGCTTTTTAATGTCCTTCAGGGTGAAAGCTGCCACTGGAGAGAAAGAGACACAATTATTTGAGCTGCAGTTTAAAGCAGGCAGTTGACCTTCTGTGATGTGATTTATATCATTGTGTGAGCTGCCATCATATGAGATGGTTTTTTTCCACTGCAAAGCATTATGATACCTCCACTCCCCGCATTTTTTTGCCTGCCTGTCAATCTGCTTATCTTTCCATTTTATTTAATTAGAAACACTGGTTTTGACAATGCCTCTCCTCAGAGATTGAACACTCCAGGCCGGTCTCCATGTATCTCAGGTGGTAGAAGTGCATTGGCTGCCCTGAAGTCACCTGGGGGAGAACAAAGAGGAGGAAAAGCTCGCTATCTCCATGTGATGGATTACCAACCCATCCCTGGGATATTCCAGAGAGAACAGACATGCAGCCCATGCTGAGGATGAAATACTGGATCCTATTATAACAGGAAAAATTAAAAAAAAAAAAAAAAAAAGGAGAACTCTGGATAATCAGCACCAGCTGCCATTTGCGGGGTACCCCCATCCTCCAGGCAAGCCACATCTGTGATTCATGCCACATCCCACGTTTTTTCCTGCCCTTAACATCTAAACAATATGACATGTTCTGCTTTAGTACATGCATATTTCTTCCTTACGCGTGAGTTTCCGGCTGCTCACCCAAGATGTAACTCATCCACGAGGAGGACGATGGACGAGGGTGAAGGGGGAGAAAGTTTCCGGCAAGTGTCTGGATGGGAGACATGCATCTTCTTTCCTGCGTCAGCTCTGTGTCAGAGTAATTGGAAGCAACAAGGAAGCACTGGAAAACGCTGTCATGGATCTTAAGCCTTTGTGGGAGTCACTCCTTGTAATATATGGAGTGCTTACAAGAAGCCGTGACAACTCCAGCGCATGGCTGACATGCTGAGTCTTTCACCTAAGCCACTGAGGCAGGAAAAGAAGCTGAAAACTTTCATGCAGTCACAGGGAGAAAAGTCCCAGGGTTGTTTTAGAGGAGAAGAGGGGGCAATGGAGTCACTGCAGTTCCTAGCTGGGGAGGCCAAAATTAACTTGTGAAACTCAGCATGCGCTTGCTAAGGTAACAGCAGATGGAGTTTAGGAGGTCTTTCCTAGTCCCATGTGCCTGAGATACTCCCCACTGCTGGCACAAGGGAAACAGGCATATTCAGCTGCAACCGCAGGACAGCTGTGCCTCTGCAGGGGCACAGCAGGAGCTCCTTGAGAAGTACAGCATAGCCACGGCTCTGCCAAGAGCTGGTGAGTACACAGGCTGCCACTCCACACGTATCCTCACAGGCTGCCCCTGCAACATCCCACGGACCGACATCACCCTTACCAGGTATTGGCGGGGTTTTCTTTCTTTTGGAAGTTTTCCTTCTTGGAAGGAAAGTGTTTTTTCCTTCTTGGAAGTTGTGTCTCAGCTGATGTGTGGTTTTTCTATGTTTTTGGTGCTAGTCATCAGCCCAGACCCTGCTGCAGCCTGCTCCGCACCCAGAAATCTTGGAAAACCGTCCATGTGTAGACTTCACCATTCAGGAGAAGACGGACCTATGAAAAGTGGTTTTCTCCACGGAGGAAATCCCATCTTCAGGCTCAGGAGCCCGAAACCCAGCCCAGGGAGTCACCCCTTTCCACCTAGTTACTGCATACGGGCAGCAATAGAGGACCAGTGCCTGGCATCCTCTTGCTTGGCACCAGGACCAACCCAACACCAAGGAGATGCCATGAGACAGAAGTACTATGTGCTTGTGTTAATCAGTCTCAGTGGAATTTTTCTGCTGTAAATTTTTCTGAAGGCTGTTTGGCCTCACCTCACCTTTAAACCTTATTTAGAGTTTACAACATGAATATTTAATTTGGTGTACGCTCATTCCTTTGTAAGGACAGCTGCTGCAGAGGGTGAGCCTTATGCACCACCAGTTTGCTGCAGGCTTTTGGGCTGAAAATTGTACTGTGTGGTCCTCCAGAATCACCCCTGCTGCACCTCCCATGAGCACTGGGTGCTGGGCACGGCGGGAGGGGAGTTAAAACGAATCCGCTCCAGGGGGATGAAAAGGAGGAGCTCTCAAATAGAGTGTCGCATGCTCTGGCTGGGCTGTAATCCCATCCAGGAAACCTTATGCCATTCCCAGTCTCATCCTTTGATCACTTCTGGAAAGGCGGTGGATCTGGGGCGTCCACTGATGACCTGCTGCCGGGGCCCAGCAGGGTGGATGGACAGTGATGAATTGGTCTGAGGTAAGATGTCCTACTACAAAACACATGTGTTGCACATCTTCCCTCCCTCCTGTTCCTTGAAAGCTGTTGCAGGAACTGGGTTTCTCCTCTTTTTGGCTTGGAACCAGTAAGAAAAAAATACCTCAGGGGAGGGTGTGATTGTGCCAGTGTGCTGGAGTGATGGTCAGCAGAATCGGTCCCCGGATGGGCGTGCAGCAGGTGAGTCAGGCTTGGGAATCACAGCTTCACTCCTGTCCAGGGCTAGCTCTTGACCTCTGCAAGGACAAGGGATTTCTTCCTGTCTGCTGCTAAATGCCTTCATTTTTATAGGGAAAAAGGATATTTGCAGCTTTGCTCCTTTACCTCCATGCAATTTTATCCTGATACTGTGACTCCAAGGGGTTCATCTCACGGCCAGAGGTAAAGATGCAAAGAGAAGTCCGTGCCAAGGGGACTCTGTGTAAAGGTGTTGCTGTCTGACTACAGTGACATTATTTTTGCTGCAATGAAGCCTGTAAGGTATAAGCAAGGTCAGGATGCCACTGTTATGCATTAGGCGTGTAGGCTGAGACCCACCAAGTTTGTTATCTAGAAAGATATGACAGACAACAGTGGGGAAAGAAAATATTACCATGGGAAATGAGACACAGATAAACTGGATTTCTTGAACAGAAGCTTCGAGGTTCGAATAGTCTAGGTCTCCAGTGCCATCCCAGTGCCTCCCTCTGGTACTTGTTGTCCTGAAATTATTTCTTTGAATTAATGGGTTTCCATAATCCCTTGTGTTATTGCAGCTTGACAAGTTCTTTCACTGCGGTGCATGGAGGCTTTTGCTGTTGAGCCATGAAAATGATCAAGGCAGGCGGGAAACAGCTAAAGGAGCTAAAGAAATGTTCTCTGGGGGATGTGGAGAAGTGGTCCATGTCTGGGGTTATGCAGGAGTCTGAAAGCGGTGGGAAAGTGTTATGGTCACGGACAGCAATGCAGATCTTGAGGGTGCAGAGGAAGGAGTGCGCTGCAGAAGGGCAGTGAGGAGCTGGGCACCCATTCCAAGCCCCAAAGACTGTCAGCTTCTATTGAGAAGAAACAGCAGCAGACCCCACGCAGGCACCTTTCTGGCAGGCAGATGTTTCTATTGCATGTTTGGCAATCGTCGAGCGCCGAGGTTTTGGCGAGGGGATGAGTGGAGAAAAATAGGCTGAGTGAAAGCAGAAGATGCAGCCAAAGCCTGGTGAGGCTCAAGTGTCCACGTGCACTTTGGAGACGTGAAACCCACCTCAGAACACATGGCTGTAACTCTGTTGGCATGAACACCCACACACACCACCTCCAATGGCAGATGTCTTCAGAAGAGTTACCCTGAACTGATAGGTAACACAACTAATAATGGTGCTAGGCAATTATTATCTTCCATGTATCCTCCACTGACCTCAATGCCACTTTGTAAAACCTCTTCAGGGTCAGGGCTGACACTTTATTATGGGCCCGTGCCTTGTCAAGCATGGTGAGACCTTCAGTCGTGACTGGAACATTTACATAATGATCGCTGTTTCATGGGATTTGAACCACAGTACTTTGAAAAGGTAGGGATAGGTCCGAAGATCCTGGCCATGGGTGCCATTTGTGCTCTCCCAGAGGGGAGCAACCAACCCCAGCTCAAAATGGAGAGAAGGTCAGTGTCAGAAGAGCAAAGTTTCTGGTTTTTGGAGGGTATTTTTAATCACCTAAAGACTACTAGAAAGATCCATTAATACAAATGAGAAGGCAGACACTGGTTTTACTATAATGTGCTCAAAGCAAAGCTGAATAGCATAAACTTGTATATTGATACTAAATGCATTTAATTTGTATTTTATTTATATTAAAATCAAATATAATAGTCAATAGTAAGAAGTCATACATCTAAGGTTTTTGTAATCACTTCCTTCTATAATTTTTCCTTATGGTTTTGCTTTGTGAAACAACTGACACTAATTTCTTTCTAGCAAAGGACTCAAAGGACTGCTAAGAAGTTTACAGGGTCTTACCGGTCAATCAATCTTTTCATGGAAACCTTGGACTCTTGAGCCTAATGTATTTCTGAGAAAGGTTCTGACATGGTGTCTGAAATAGCAAGGGCTTGACTCAATGCCTGCGTCTGTGCAAATATATGAAAAGTGCCCAAGATTGCCCTGTGACTCTGAGGCCATCTGGCATGGAAGAGCTTGCATCCACGCTTTTAAATATGAATAACCTGCAAACCTAGGTAGCTTCAACCAAACTGCTCATTGGGAAAGGTTCTTGGCCTCTGTTAGATCCCAAACCACAGGTGAATGTGTTTTCATGCCCAGAAGTGATCTCAAACACTCTTCATGAGCTGGCACAGAAATCAGTGTTGACTCCAGAAGCTCCTCAATGAAATATGTCCTATTTAAGGTCCAGAGTGGCTGGACTCTTGGACAACACTCACTAGCATGGTGCTTACTTTCTTGGCTGGCTATAGCACAAGGCACCACATGTGCCGTGTCCGGGTGCACAGGGTGGTGTGTCAACTCGTTACAGTGTCACTGGTAACATTTATTAACCCAGCTCCATGGAGTGGGAACTGTGGGAATGTCTTGGGTTTCACTAAAAGCAGGAACAAAACCTTCACCCATTACAAACCAGAGGGAAGCATGAGAAAACCAATGACAGTGCGAAAGTGCTTGTGCTGGAATGATGTAATGAATTCGTTTCCCTTCTCATTTCTGTCTGTTTTGAGAGAATCACCCATGGCACCTTCATTCTTTCTGACAAGTTAATGCTGGGCCTGATAAATGAATCTCAGTTGCACTTCGTGGACCTCAAAAGCAGCTAATTAAAAAGCACGTCCTCTCTCGGCTATAAGCTCAAGAAGTACAGGTGCCTTACAGACAAGTGCCCGCACAGCCTTTGTTGTTGCCTGAGAGGAAGAAATCTTTGGTACCTTCATCACGTATTATTCATAGTGATCCTTCCTGAATTGCTGTGAACAAAACAAGATGGATTCGTCTCCACGCACTGAGTTGCAACTGAACTGAATTTTACTAGAGGAGTCTCAGAAACTGTGGATTAGTTGAGTGGTATCTTTTTGTCCCAGGTTTGCATTTGGTTCTTGTGGTTTATTTTCCTTGTGAATTTCCCATTCCAAGCACTTTGCAGGAACTCTAGCTTTTGTTCTCAGGTTGTCCTAGGACAGTGATGAATTGCAGTAACCAAGGGTAGATGGGACAGGTTTTAAGTCCTGCTAAAGAGAGGTGCAGGATAAAGTCTACATTGCCTAGGAGATGATGATGGTGACCTTTTCTGGATACAACATGCTCTTGTTTTCTGTTCTGGAGCTGCTTTGTATGCCCAAGTGCAAGATGAGGTCTTGGAGGGGGCTCCCGGTACCTCTAACAGGAGGAACAGCGTGGCAACTGGGCTGTAAGGCAAATAAATTGCAGGAATGTGGCCTCTGCTGTGCTTCCCGCTCCCTGCTGGCCTTTGAAGTGAAGGAGCAGTCTGGGAGCCGAGGGGAAGCCTCCTGCCCAGCAATGTGGGCTGATACCAAAAGGCTACCAAACTTGTGATAGGAGAAGAGTGGGGGAGAAGAGGGGTTATGTTCACTGTGAGACAATGCTCCATGGCTGTTCTGAAAGATGACAGCTACAGCAAGTCATTTATAATTTGTCGGAAATGTCTCCTTCTGACTACCCTTGCTGAGAGGAGGAACAGGAGCAGCTGTTGGCCTCAACCCATCTCATATATTATTATCTGTCTTCGGGACATGCTAGCAAGGCTTGGTTGTTTTTTCCAGCATGAAATGTAATGAGATTCCTTGAGGTTTTGCTAACTCAGTCTTTCATCATAGAAGGAGACATGGCTATGGGCAAACGAGCTGGAATTTTGTCAAGGGAATTAGTATGTGCTTAGAGAGACAGGACAAGGCATGAAATGATAGATACAGGACGCTGTCTTGTGAGGGTCAAATTATGGCCACTCCAGGCTCAGCACTGAGGGTAGGAAGAGAAAGAGGGAACTATTGGAGCATCTACTCTAGCAACATGTGCCCACAAGCTGTGTTGCAAGCCTCCAGGTCTTTATACCACCTCAGCCTACCACCTGAGCTCTCTAGTGGAGGAGACTTTGAGCAGGTTTGGTAGCCTGCCTGGAGGACAGATCATGTTTTGGCAAGCTAAGCATACCTCACATGGGTGAAGCTAAACCCACTGGGCCACTTAGGTTCCCAGTGGATGTCGCTTAGATCTGGAGTGACTCTATGGGCTGATGGACAGCAGTGTTGGGCAGGAAGACCATAAGCCATGGTAAAGCTTGATCTTCACTTCAAGTGGTGGATGCAGCTGGTAAAGACAGTCTTCACAGCGCATCAGTTCAGAAGTGAGAATAAAGCTTCAAGGACTGCCAATCACAAAACCCACTGGGGCCAGCACAGTCTCTGGGGTGGGTATAAGTGATGTTAGCACTGTCGCAGGCCTGCAACATGCAGCTGAGAGCAAACATCACCGTCCCAAAGGGACCACCTGCATATGTGTACTTGCGCAGCCTTTCAGAGCGCTCCACTGTCACAAGCCCTCAGGCAGCAAGGCTTCCCTGCCACCCTCATGCTGCTGAGCAAAGACCTAACAGCTTTTGTGCCACCATTTCTGACCAGGAGTGAGACAGCGGAAGGGCTGAATTTAGCTGTCCTGTAAGTGAGTGTAACCCCCACAGGAACGCGTGGGAGCTCATCACACAGCTGAGGTTAGCCAACAGCACAGACATCAAATATTCAGCAAGAGGGGATTATCCAGGGTTCCCCCTCAGCAGTTTTTGACTGTATAAAAAGGGCTGTAAAGAGGAAGGGAATAAGCTCTTCTCCATATCTGCAGGGAACAAGGCATGAAGTCATGGTCTTAAACGGAGCCCTGGGAGAGCTCTGTTAAACTTGAGAGGCAAGCTGCTAACAGTAAAGCCAGTTAAGCACTGGTGTGGATAGTCTGGGGAGCCTTTGATTCTTGAACCAAATGAGGTCTTTAAAAACAGATTAGACAAACATCTGTCAGGAGTGGCTTAGGAACAGCTGATCCTGCCTTGAGGCAAAGAAAAGGTCTTGATGACCTCTTCTCATCCTTCCAGCCCTCTTTTTTGTTTTTATGATTCTGTGACTTGGTTTTCCTGCTAATCTGCACTATATTTCATGCCCAAGAAATATGCTACTGTCTCAAGACCGAAGAGGTGAGCGTCTTACAGCACAGGTGGGCAGCAAAGGTATTCAGCAAAAACCTTCTGCAGAAGTTTCTTCATCACTAACATGCTCTTTGCATCATCCTCCAAAAGAAGCACCCTGATGCTTTGGCATTGTTGGCACGATGTTTTGATACTGCCAGTTGCGTGGTGCTATCAGCAACCCTTTATCAAGACCAGATCATGGCCCAAAGTGTTCAACTTCTTTCCTGCTTTATGAGACCACTTCCTCCTTAGTAGGAAGAGTTAAGGATGTTCCCAAATGCTCCTCACTGAACAGTAGCTTGAACTTAAGACACACACTCTGTTTTCAGTCACTGTTAGTTCAAATCACCTTTGTGTTTTGAACTTGGATGAAGGCAGGCCAAGGTGTCGACATTAATTACAAAGCATATCTTCCATCATCTTTTTTTTTTTTCAAAGGAGTGGTCTTAGAAGAAAAGTTGTTGACCTGAACACGGGTTGAGGTCATGGCATGCAAGAAACTATACCCTGAAAAAAAAGGAGAATCTCTAGCACTGATAGACATGACAGGCAGGGGAGAAAAGAAAGAAAGGGTTATTAGCCTTATTTTACAAATGGGGCTTTGATGCACAACAGGTTTTCTTCTTTTAGAAAAGCTGACCCGACCTTCTTTTGCAATCACAGTGGATCTCGGGAGGGGCTTGGGCCGGAACTAAGGGTAACGTTAATGACATCTAAGTTTCAACATGTAGAGAATAGTTTGCAGTCTGAACTACTCTTAGTTAATTCCCTTCATTGTCCATGGAGACAGAGGCAATTCCAGAGTTCAAGTCGTCTGACTGTTTTCATACACTGACATTAGCAAACTGATGGTAGACTACTTTAGTCATCTACTGGAAAATGGCATGGATAGTCTTGATGTACCTATTTGTGACCATGGACCTCCACAGGTTGGCTATGAATGTAGAGAGACCGTATCTACTCATAAAGCATAGCTTATTTTTCCCCCTGGTTTCTATTCCCCCATACTGAGGAACCCCTGAAACTGCTTATATTGCTTATGTAGGGGTGCCTGGCATCTAAAATCTGAGGGGGAAAGAAAAGTGAAGATGAAATATGGAAAAAATGGTAGCTATCGGTCATTTTACAGGCAGGGGGTCCCACAAATGGGGGATTCATGGTTCTCTTGAAGGTCATGTACACAATCAAGTAGAGTTAGTCCCCAGCTATCCGAAGCCCACTGATGAAGCAAAACCCAGTCCTTTCTTTTTTCCTTCCTTCCTTCTCTTGATGGTGAAACTTTCCAAGCCACAACTTAGAAGAAAGCCAGGGTGTTTTCAGGAATGATTTTGCATGGTCGCTGTTTGGGGGGACAGGACTGTTTGGTACCAAAGGACACCGTGAGCAGTAAGCCTCTAATTCTAGACCACCCCACACCAGAGCCATGCTCCAGGAGTTTGTTGTGTCTCTGCCTGTGATCAGGACCAGATGCCACAAAAATAGCTCCAAGAAGCTCTGAAGTAGGCAAAGAAGAAAAAAAGAGACATCTGAAGAAAGTTACTGAACCACCCTGCTATGACTTGTATTAAAAAAAAAAAAAAAGACTGAAACAAGGTGAAATGGAGCCAACATCTGTAGGATGCCTGAGCCGTGGCAAAGGGATGGAGTTAATAACGTGGAGTTTAAAACATCTTCAGGTTACCTCAGGATGGACACCCCAAACCTCTGAGGTACCCAAAATTGCTCTGCATTCTTACAAATTATGGCCAGTGCTTTTTAATCCCCAAGTTCTAGTTTTCTTTCTGCTTTCTCACACATACTTACAATTCAGCAAGTGGGGAAGAGCTAGGCAGAGCCATCAGAGCATAAGCGGATAATCAGTTGGGGAAAGAAACCGAATTTTTGGTGTATTCAGTTTCTGTCTGCTAGATAATTTTTTTTTCCTTTTTTTTTTTTTTTTTAATTGGTTTGGGCCAATATGAAAGAAAACATTAGCAAACCCCTCACTGATATATGTCTCAGTGAGTCTGAAATGGCAGCTCCCATTTCCTATGTTTACTGTTGCTTTTGATGTTACCTAATGAATGTAGATCCTCTAAAAGGTTCTCTTTAGGGGCTTTAAATCTGGAAACCATTTGACAATTAAGCCAGAAGACGCAACGGGGTGTGTTTTATGGGCCCCATTAATATGTGCCCGGGAGGGGGTGCTGCAGTGTGGCCTCTGCCTTCACCCACCCATGCCGTGTATTAACCGTCTGATAAAATTCACTCCAAGTGCTTTATTGCTATGATATCATTAAAAAAAAAAAAAAGTGGGAAGACGACAACAGTTTATTGTTCTAAGGGAAAACTCAGCCAAGATTAGAAGACAAAAACAAATTATGACAAATAAGCTTCCCTCTGATCACTCCCCTAACACACATAGGAAATACCAAGCCTGCTACTTCGGGGTGGCCACCACGCTTGGCAGCATGAGCTGTTTGCAGGGCAGCAACGAGGCTGTCTCTGCTTGCACTGTAGGCAAGACTTGTCCAAATGTCAATAACATCAAGGGTGTGCTCAATGTCCCTCAGTGTTTTGCCTTGCGTCTTCTCTGTCTGACGTGGACATGGACCATGGCAGGAAAATGTTTTCAAAGGCTTTGAATTGGCGGGTTTAGGACTAATCTGCTGCAAGGTGTTGAGGAGTCTCAGTTTCTGCTTCAGCAGGTGCTGAGGGCATGGGCACCACGCACAGCTGAGGTCTTCGTTAAGCTGCTTGCTGCCGTGGACCAAAGGCCAACGCCAGCTGAAGGACACATCTGGCAGCAGCCTGCCTGCGACGCCTGGGAAGGTCATGCAATGTTTCTGAGAGCGGTCCTACCGACGAGGACAAGGTGGGTGAGGTGAGCAGTTCCAGCACTTGTTGGGTTATATACTACCCTCTTTTTAAGAGACCCCAGCTCTCCAGGTGAAATCCATGATGCGGTCCCAAATCTACTGTGGAGTCAGCTCATGATGTAGGCAGTGAGGTGTCTCTGTAGCAAAACTAACAACAAGATCAGGCGGAGGCTGCTAAATTCAGAGATGGGAGGACTTCACTCTCAGGTGGACCCTTCTGCTGGCATCACTTTCACAACCTGTGTTCCTCCAGAGTATTATTTCCATGAAAATACACAGTGGGAAGAGAGGCAGGAGCTTTTCCAGTGCAGTCTACTCTGCTTTGTGGCTCCTAAGGTACATGGCTGCAGACTGTTACTCATCTTCGAGTTGAGGACATGAATGAGCTTTCTGTCTGGAAAGCTTTCAGAGACGTGCGGAAGCTGGTTCTTATAGAGCCAGCAAAGGGAACCATCAGGGCAAAGCATGCCTGAAAGGAGAAATTGAAAACAGCCTTGGAAGAAAATGTGTATACATGTGGCATGACATTTATTTATTATCCCGTGCTGCAGAGCTCTTGCCCAAGCAGAGTTGAAAGCTTAGTGAAAACAGTGGATTTTTCTAAGCTCTACCAGGATTTAGACCCTCCAGCAAATGTATAAACAAGGAACATTTTCAAAGTCTTCTCCTGTTAATGGTTATTCATAACTATTTTAGGGACCTGCTGTTCCATCTGACTGACAGCACTGAAAAGAAAAAGGATCCCAAATGCAGTCTTTCTACTCCATGATTTGCCTAACAGCTGGTCATAATGCAAAGCCCATTTTCTGCTCCTGCCACAGCTGGTTTGACATCTGTGTAAGAGAGGAGAAGCAATGGGGGTCGATTGGCCTTGGGAGATTAATTGCTTTTGCTTCCCATGGCTCTGAGAAAGAGAGTGCTGGACCAGGTCTTGCTATACAAGACAAACCCATTTCACTGTTCCCATCAGCACAAATGAAATCCTTGGTAGCAAATTAGGAAAAACACACTGATGCCTGACTTGAGAGAGGAACAGATGTAAGAAGACACAGAATGCCAGGACCTGGCATCCCCACCCTTGGCTAAGTGAATGTGTCTGGGAAAAAGGTCTCAATTTTCCTGCACCTCCATCTGCCCCCCTCACCTGTGGATGATCATTCTTCATCACCCTTAGAGGAAGGCTGCAATTCTCAGGTCATTGGTATTGGATAACCAGCAGCCTGGCATGAGGGAGAGCTGATCTTGCCTTAGTGTAGTGGGATGGACTGGGCAAAACTTGAGGTTTCCGCCACCCGTATATTTTGTGACACCATAAAGATATCTGGAGGTGGAAGATTTTCTAGTTTTGACCTTTCAGAACAGCACTAGGACACTTTAAAAGGTTGCCATGGTTTTTCCTTTTACTCTCTGTGGGCATTTCAGCTTCCCAGGCTAGAAGTCCAGCAAGTTTTCAGTTGTTCAGGAGTTATTCAGAACCAAGAGCTGAATTTTGTAAACATAATGAGTCTGGTTTTGATAATGGGCTTAAAACACCCCTCCAAAAATGCTGCATGATGTACCATGAAGTCTAACCAAGGTGCTAGGACCCAGGTGCTCATCTCTGTATACTCAGAGCTTCAACACACCGGTTCCAGCAGGCTTTTTGCCAAAACCTTGTAACAGTACAGTTCCCTACACGTTTTTGCTTTCCCCAGCTAAACCCAATACTGGGAACATGAAGGGAGGATCTGCAGGTAACTCCTAAGGTATCACATCCAATATTATCAGACTGTGATATGCTGGTGAGCGATGACTGGTTTGTGCCCTGATGTTCAGCCATCCCTGCTCCACTACACTCTTCTGTGGTTGATGCCTTCTTGTTTATTCCCACAGCACATGTGAAGTCTGTGATTACAGGAGATCCTCACCCTTTCCTTCACTTGGCTCCTTACTTCTAGCAAGAAGCACATGAAGCCACCTTGCTAGCCTTATATTTGCATCTGAGGTGCTTCTGCTATCACCAAAGGTTTAGCTTTGACTGGCAAGTGAGAAGAACCATCCCCATGTGATGTGCCCCAAACACCTGCAGACAAACCTGGGTCTAGTCCCCTCAAAGTCTCCGAAGCCCCCTCCCTTCCGTGTTCTTTTCCCCATTCTCTCCCAGTTGTTGTCCCACCCACTGCTCCAAATGTTATCACCACAGAGAAGGATTAAGTTGCTCTTTCTAGTGATCAGAACATCTTTGGATCCAAAATTTACATGCTGGCACTCACTGCCAGCTCTCAGTATGGGTACTACGGCATGCCAAGCACACCTTAGGGTGACAGCTCTGGAGAAACAAGGCAAACATTTCTCAGCCTCTCAACTGCCATTTTTTTTGTCAAAAGCAGTCGGCTTCTTGCATTCACTTATTTCTTTATTTATAACAGGGGAAAAAAAAACCCTGCACAAGGAAGGGAGACCGTTTGAAATGAATTCCACAGAGGTTTCCTTCTTTGCCCTTGACTCCACCCCTGGATAATGCTGAGATGATGTGAATGCAAGGTTTTATTAAAAGTAAACCAGCATTATAGGAAAGGAAGCCACGAGTTGTTGTTAATGCCAACCAAACAAACCTGAGCATTAGGCAATATAAATATAATCTACATGATGATTCACATATGTTTTCTGTCTATTTGCTATAAAATGCAACACCCCACTCAGTGTATAAAACAAAGCACCTTTTTCTGTTTATATGCAGCAAATGTTTGGGTTTCTTTTTTTTAATTTTTTTATTTTTTTAAATTATTATTGTCAAATCAGATGTGCTTATGTGGCTTTCGGCGGATGTTTCCATGACCCAACCAAAACTGTTAGGTTGTTAGGCTTAATCCATCAGCCCCATGAATTGTGCCTGAGGTTTTAGCTTAGCACAACCTTTTCTCTGGCTTTCTGTAAGAAAAGTACAAATATGAAATAATACAGCCATGGCTTAAGAAGGAATGTCCTGTGGCCTGTGACTTCGTGCTGAAATACCTCCAATCCGATGTTCAAAACTCTGGCATTTGTGCCTCGGAGCTATGCATGTTTCATGCCATGTTCCTCATCAAACGGAGTGTCAGATGGGACTTCACAGAATGTCTAAAAGTGGAAAAGATGTGTTCAGCTCAACCCAGCTGTCTGACCACAGTTGTTTCCAGTGACTCAGGAGCATGTGCCTGCCCAGCCAGTGACTGCGGAGGTGATGGAGCTGGAAGCAGGAGTGATGCTATCGTAAAGCCTTGCCTGAGTCAAGCTCTGGATGGACAAAACCCTTCAGTAATGAGATCCAGCCATGGCTGTGTATGCTGCCTGCCCTTCCCAATGCAAAGTAGAAATGGCTTGAGTCACAGCAGTCCAAAATGAAGCTTTTCACTTCATAATTCACCCCCTCAGACAAGCAGTTACCATGTCTCAGCTGAGACCATGCTAATTAATACTGTAAAGATGCTTTGCATCATTTGAAGCCATTGTCTGGCCGTCAGGACTGTTGCCAAAACCTGTGAACTTTCTAAACATCCCTTGCTCTGCTGGGGCCAGATTTTCTGACATCAGCCTTAGTACATCAAATCTCCAAGGAAATTTTGAAACTCCATAAGAACTTGGAACTATTTTTCGTCAGCTGCAGTACAGCAAAGGCAACCCGGCATGATGCTCCAGGGGTTTGTACTGGTGGAGATGCCAGTTAGGAGGTAAAATCTGTGCGTGGACCAAGCTTGATCATTAAAACATGGTATGGGATGTAGTAAATGTTGGTGTGCCCTAAGGGAAAAACAACATCTCATTGTGGGAATCCATCTCACCTAACTTTAGCAATGGGATTAATCTCAAGTAACTGCAAGTGTTTTCAGTGTAGATATTCATCCCTCAGTTGAGCATTCAACAGTAAATGGGTATTTAGTCAACACTGAGAAAAAAGAGCAATACTAAATTATGTAAATTAATTAAATAATAAATAGTATGTATAAAATATGTATCTGCTTGGCTGTGTTGCCTGCTAAAACTCCATTGGCTGTATTGACCAGATTTTGCACCATTGACTGAGTGGAAACCTAGATTTCTGTCTCAGAGGATAGCATGCACTTTGTAAACATAAACCACATATTATAAATCCCACCCTATATGTTTACATTGCAAGGAATGATATGTTTGGGCTCTTTGCAGCCAATGGAGGGAAGCAGACACTTGCAGCATATGTTTCATCTTATCTCAAGTAGATATGTTTAAAACAGATTAAATGATCTCTGCTACACGTGGCCATTTCTCTCCTTCGACTAAAACAAGAGCTACAGGGCGTCCAGCTGGGATGGAGGCTTCTACACCGCAGACGTCCAAACACGGGCGAGATGAATCCCACCCAATTCACCTCCTCAAGGTTGGGTTGCTTTTCTACTAAATTTCACTCTATACTTGCATTCCTTCTTGAAAACTGCTGTGTTACTGCCATGGCTTGGCTACTCCCCTCTCCCCCAGCTGAATTAAGAACGAAAATCAGCAACCACAGGCTAAGTCTTAAAGCACTTCAGGATATATAATGCAGTATGAATTTAAGTTATTAGACAACATCTCCAGGAGCCACCTTAGTTTGACTTGACAGAGCTTTGTGTCTTTCAACATCGACATTTCTTGGATTGTGTCTCCTCAACCTCATGATCCAAAAGAAATTTCCAGCTTCCTTTACTCATTCTTTGGCATTGGGAGAAACTCATAAAGCGACGTTAAAAAAAGGCATTCCTGTGCGAGCATCTGTGTTGGGGTGGGTGTGAGTATTTGTATGTGAAATATTTAATAAACCATTGAAAGACATGGTAAAAGAAGATGCTTTGCATGCCAGATTTGATTTCTTTTGAGTTGTTTGGGCCCGGCAGTAATAATTACAGCAATCTTTGCTTTCAGCTTAGAGAGTGGGTGTGAACAGGAAGGAAGGAAACAGAACTTTTATAATTACACTAATAAGAAAATGAGCTAGTTTTATATGACATTATGTTAAGAGCTTTTGCCAGTTCTGTCAACAATGACCTGTCATCGTACCTATTCTTCTTTTTTAGTTTTGGGCACCAAACCTGAGTTTCTCAAATAGTATGGAGATTAAAGTCCTTGGATGGGGTGGATGGGAGAGGTGAGCTTTCTATGCTGTGCATGATAAAGATGCAGGAGGGAGAAAGTGGTATTTAAATTTCAGGTCTCTGTTGGCACAAATATAAATGGATGTAAATTGGGCCGTGGCTACTTCTGAAGTGGAAAAATTAGCAGGTGGCTTTGAAGCATCAGAGGAATGAAATCCTGGAAAAGCCTTTTAGTAGCATTGAAGGTGTGAAAGGGAACATATGGCAGAGTACCTGTGAAAGCAACATTTTGATCAGATGGCTCAAGAGGTCCCTTA
Source organism: Phalacrocorax carbo (assembly GCF_963921805.1). Lineage (NCBI taxonomy): Eukaryota > Metazoa > Chordata > Aves > Suliformes > Phalacrocoracidae > Phalacrocorax > Phalacrocorax carbo. The sequence continues at coordinate 215,346,471 of NC_087513.1, read as the reverse complement.
GTCTCTGTAGTCTTATTTCATGCATTGAATTATAGCATAATGGTTTTCCTTTCCTCCTGGCTCCTCCCTTAGCAATTCCAAAGGGACTCTGTGAGACATAATCCTGAGAGCTTGATTCTTTCTCTGTGCTGGGGTCTGAACTTGTAGACCCTTAGCATTTCCTTGGTGTTGGAAGGCAGAAAATGGCAGTAGTGGTTATGCAGTGCAACTACTGGCATACTAAGCTCTTGAGCACCATGGCCCTTGAGCTCCTCACTGAGGCCTCTGCACGCACAAGGGTTGCCCTTGCACCATGACCGTCTATACAGCGGATACATCTGGTCTTGAAGGTGGCCTAGAGCTGCTCTTCAGAAAACAAGATGCAGAGGTCCCATTCTCCCAAGTTCAGCTAGACTTCCCAAAAGAGCAGTGTATGTTCATCCACTGTTTTATGGGAGGACTCAAGGTTATGTGCTAGCCCCAGAGGCAATTTTTGAAACTATAGAGAAATAAAATTAAAGGCACCTCAAAGCATTACTTGGCTTATCTTTCTGGACCAAGGAAGGATCTGCTATAACTGCACCATTCTCAGCAGAGACTTACCTTAAACGTCTCGTTAAAGACATGGTCCTTAATGACCTGCAGTGTCGGAGACTACAGAAACTCACACAGCTGATTCCAGAGTCCTGCTCTCTGCTAGCAAGTTTTTCTTAATGTCTAACTTGAATCATCCTTGCTCCAAAGGAATCTCCTGATTTCTTGCCATGTCTACTCAGTATCTTGACTATGCAACGCTAAAGGGAAGATATTGTTCTCTCTGCTATAAAAAAAAGCCTTTATTGGTTTATTTGGGCCAGAGTAGGACATAATAGACATCCTGGGCCAAGGTTTCATCTTGAGAAGTCATTATAAGCAACCATTAATATCCAGGGAACAAATTACAGCTGTGTGGAAGACAGAGCACAGAAAGGAAGAGTGTCCGTGTTGGGCACCAAGGATCAGACTGCGATGGCCCTGATGCCATAGACAGGCTCTGCCTCTTGCCCTCTGCGGATGACACAGCCAGTGCTGTTGATGAATTCAGCAGCCCATGATGGATTTTTCTTTTCCTGGAATTACTTCCCTTTATGCCTCAGTTAGGAGAAAGCTGGGCACTCATGAGAGCCGATCTGCTCAGTGGTCATTCCAGAGGTCCTGAGCTTTCTAAGTCACTCCACAGATGGCTGGTTAAAGGGAGACCCTGTCTTTCCTAGTTAAATTTATTTGCAAATGCTGAACATCACCCAGCCAGGGCTTAAGTAAATTTTAAAGTATTTTTAAAAAGCAATGTATCCATTATCAAATTTATCATTTGAATGTGTCAAAAAACATAATGGAGGAGAAAAGGGGGTTGCTTTGCACTAGGACTTGTGCAGAATTTATGGTCCACGTTCTTCATTAATGCGATGGAGCCTGGGTGGCAGACCTGGGATTCCCTCCTGCTGGGTCAGGACTTTTTTTATTTACTTGTTTTTTTAAAGGAAGAGGGCTCAGAAAAAAAAAAAATGCCTCCCCTTCAGAGAGGGAGCTGCATTCAGTAGCAACCAACGGGCCAGATTTTGCTCTGCAGTAATATTCCAGGTCTGTTGAAACTGCAGACAGGGTGGATGCAAATGCTGAATCCCAGCCCTTGGCCACAGTGAACTAGGCACAACAGCAGGAATGTGCTGGGACTTCGTACACAGCTCTTGAGCTAGCCTCCAGCCTCTCCTCTCTCCCACGCGCTCTGAGTTTCTTCCCCATCCCCTGTAGGAAGCAGGGTCCTTTTCACAGCCCTTTCTTCCTGCCCTTTCTTGCTCCACTTGCTTTGGAACCTGGGAGAGTGCCTCTCCTTGCTCCAATGGCATGGAGGAGGGTGTCCTTAATCAAGCCCAAACCTGCCTGCTCAGATGAAAGCATAGCACGATGAGCATGACAAATCCTTCTTCTCAGCTGGTATAAATCCATACGTCTCCTGGTTCCCCAGAAAGTGCCCAGAGAGGCTCTGTGTGAAAGATAAGCCAAAAGTCGACACTGGAAGCTTGCAGAGGAATTTTTGGATGGAGTGCAAACAATCTGGTTCACATCAGCCCTCTAGCTTATTCATTCCCCTATCAACAACCAGATGTTCAATGCACAGCGCAAAGGCTGGTGAGTGACTCTGTCTTCCTGGCTTACAGGAGCTGCTGTCTGTTTGTCCTGTGGTAGTGAGTGAAGTGTTGTAGGTCAGCGGGGAAACAACCAGAGTAATGGTGTTTTCAGGGACCCTTTTCAAAAGCTGTCTTGGCAGGCATCTTATGTGCTGTATCTCTCATGCAGCCCTGAAGAGTTCAGCTGCAGTCCAGAAGGGCCATGTCCATGTGGGAGAAGGGGTTTTCCAGCTCCAGGGCAGCCTAATTAATCAGTGGGATTGCAAGGAGATTGAAGAGAGCCTGGTCATGACTCTTTAGCCAATATGAAGTTTCAGGCTCAAGAGATAGGCCAGGGGAGTTGGGGTCCAGCACCAAGCTACCTGAGAAAGAAGATAAGAAAGTTCAGCTGTATGGACACTGAACATGTTGTGCCAATCATGCTCAGGGACGGAAAATTGCCCTTAGCTTATTTCATGGAGCCAAACAGCTGTAGGTATTGGATTGTTCAGTGTGGAGCCATAAATCCTGCAGCACGTGGGCTGTGGAAATGGGATGCTGCTAGGAAGCATCTATCCCATGGCCAGCCCTTTGAGTTGAGACACTGCCCAGTTAACATTTAGAAGCAGGTTCCCTCATTTTTATTTTTTTTTAATTTTCCCTCCTAAAAGTTCTTTTCAGTGACCTATCTGACCCCTTATCTCCAATCTTTTCTGTCCCCTCCTTATCCCTATCACTGCCTTCTGAATTCAGGGCCTGTACTTCATACTTCACTGTCTTTTTCCCCTCACCAGTGCAGAACAGCACTCTCCCAAATCCTTGCATATTCTGGTGGCTCCAGCATGGATGTTTGTGCATGCTCTAGGCTCAAAGTTAATAAGAAACTGTGGGGTAGTCGCTGCAGAATGGCTGGTACGTAGTAGTTTGATGAGTAGAAGAGTTCCGTGGACTTTGGACATGTGAACTCCAAGCTGTTGCTTGGGCTTTTTATGCTTAAGCCCAGCACTGTGTTGTGATGTTGTGGGTTCGCTTTGGCCGGACACCAGGTGCCCTCCCAGCTGCCCTATCACTCCCCTCCTCAGCAGGACAGGCAGGGAGAGAAAATAAGGTGGGAAAAACTCATGGGTCAGGATAAAGGCAGTTTAATAAAGCAAAAGCAAAGGCCGCGTGTGGAAACAGAGGCAAACAAAAGATTTATTCTCAATTTCCCATCAGCAGCCCACGTCCAGGCACTTCCCGGGAAGCAGGGCTTCAGTACACATAGCGGCTGCTCCGGAAGACAAATGTAATAAGGAATGCCCCCCGCCCCCTCCTCCTGTCCCTTAGCTTTTATTGCTGAGCAGACATCATATGGTCTGGAACATCCCTTTGGCCAGTTTGGGTCAGCTGTCCTGGCTTTGTCCCCTTCCAAGATGTTGCCCACCCCCAGCCTACTGGTGAGGGGGTTTTGTTGGCGAGACAGCCTTGATGCTGAGCCAGCACTGCTCAGCAGTAGCCAAAACACCGGTGGGTTACCAACACCTTTATAGCTACCAACACAAAGCACAGCTCTGTGAGGGCTGCTGCGGGGAAAATTGACTCCATCTCAGCCAGACCCAACCCAAGGGCCAGGCACCATTGCAAGAAAGTAGAACATTCCCAGATCTATCAAGGATTATTTTTTTTTTTTCTGGGGATTGGTTGCAGAAGTCCTGAGCAGAGGGGTGCCAAAGGCAGCTCTGCCCAGAGCCTCTCCTGGGCTGGGCCCCAGGTCAGAGTGGATCAGAAGCTGAGGCTTTCGTCTCCAGACAAGTTTGATGGCTAAGAGATGTAGTTCCTAGACTGAGGGCTGTATTATTAGCCTCCATCCCTCACTTCAAGTGCTGGAGAACAACCTGCTTCATTTCTGAGATGGCTTTTTCTCTCCCTGGCTTAAGAAGCACATTCCCTTGCAGACAGCAGAAAGTCTCTGGGGACTGTGGTTTTTGGAAATGTGTCTGAAGTGCCCAAGTGAACATGTGGGAAGACCATAACCCTCCTGCACTCATCTGCTTGCCTCTTGCACTCCGTATATTTGTGTTGGATACGGGCCCTTGCACCAGAAATCCTCAACCTGCTTCTGAAGAACTGCTGGACTGTAAGTTGGGTAACACCTAACAGAGGGGTGAATCCCACAGGAGAAGAAAAGCTTTCCCAGTCAGGTTCTGAGATGCTACTAGTGATATTGCCCATGTTTTAGTCCAGACTCTAACAATTAAGAAGGTGTGGTTTTATTTATTTGTTCTTGCACTGGAGATTGGAGAGTGCAGAAAGAGCTGCAAACAGACAATGTGCTATGTAAGTGTAAACAAGCTTTCTGCACACCATCCAGACGACTTAGTCTTGCCCCAGCATGGTCATTCCTGTTAGTCTGACCACTGAGACTGCAGGAATGCAGAATAGACTACTTGCTTCTAACAGGCTCCTGAAAATAGGGACTCACCATCTAAAATACAAATAAGGTATTTTATTTTATTTTGTTTTATTTTATTTTATTTTATTTTATTTTATTTTATTTTATTTTATTTTATTTTATTTTATTTTATTTTATTTTATTTTATTTTATTTTATTTTATTTTATTTTATTTTATTTTATTTTATTCCTCCATTCCTAAGGATGGAGGAGGTAAAGCCGTATCTCAGTGACCTTTTGGAGAACACCAGATGATGGCTGATGTCATGATACCCATTTACTGCACCCCCAACTGTCTAGCCAGCACTGTACAATCTCAGCACAGTGTCTTGGTCCAGGCCCAGGGCTTTGAAATCTTCAGCTCAGCCTTATGGGCTTGTCAGCAGCCATATATTGTGGCAATGATGTATTCACTTGGCACTGGCCTTCTTGTTCCACTGCTGGGGTAGCCAAATGTGAAGGCAGTTTTCTCAAGGTGGAGTGGAAGCATCAAGTCCTTCTGTGTTATCCAAGCTCCGGTAAATGATAATCACAGATTCTGACTTGGGTTTCCGTGTCACGAACATGAAATAAAAAGAAGGGTGGCACAGGAGATGAGACACATAAAGCTTGTTGCCAGATAGGCTGTGTTGGCACAGCATGAGAAATAGTTTATGTTAGTGGGAAGTCCAAACACACTGAGCCTTCTCTTTGTCATGCAAAGTAGCCCTGAAGACCCCATAAGAAAATACACCTTAACAACATCACTGTGTCAGTCCTGCCCTCAGGTGGTTTGGAAAGGCTTTCAGCTAGCAGGGGCTTTTGCAGCTTTCGTAGCCCAGAGGTCTGGAGCAATCCGTCCGTGCAAATTGCCCCACAGCCCCATAGCAAGTTGCTTTCACAGTCTTTGGGCCTGGTGGCTTCCCAAAGACGAAGGGATGAGGAGAGAAGCGTGGGAAGTCTCATGGTAGCATATTGTCTAGGAAACCTGAATCCAGGTGCTAGAAGGTTCTCATTTCATTGTAGGAAATCAGAGAGTACAGGTGGACTGTCATGGCCTTTTCAACCTCTTTTCCATGCATCTGCAAGTCCAAGACTCATCCCACCTTGCCATCAGCCTTTCCAAAGTCCCATTTACACAGTTCTGGAAGACTGGAGGGATGAGAAACCTGACGTGTAGGACAGCAAAGAGCTAACTTGAGCACTGGAGCCCTTGGCCCGACAGAAGTCATTCTGTGGATCAGCTCCATTGCTGGAAATGAAACTGCTTGTCTTCAGGCAGCCCGTCCGGCTGTATGACCTCAAAGCAAAATGCCTTCATAACCTAGACACTGATGACATTGAGCAGTCCATGTGGCAGGACTGCCCAAGAGCTGTAGAGCTGGAAACCCTACCTCTCAAGCCATGTTGACAGGAAAGAAAAAAGAAAAAAACACAAATCATCAAAGCACAGAGGAGTGAGTGGAATAAAGAAGCTGTAGTGCAGAAAGAGACAGATGTTGCACGAAGAAGTTGCACCACTGAACACACCATCCCTGCTGTTTCCTGCGCTGGGGCGCTTGGTGCATGTGCTAACCATCATCATCGCCTCTTTCCTCTCCCCTGTCTCCCAGTTATAAACTGGGAACACTTGTGAAAAGAAATCAGTCTGCTGGAACAAGCTACAGGATAGGTCTGAAAGGCGAGATGTTGCAAGGCTGAAATGAGGAGGAAACAGCACTGGAAAGCAAGAGGGACCATCGTGCCATGCAGCTTGGAAATCAGCACGTTTACTGACGTTCTTTCTTCCCCCAGTCTTGTAAGGCAAGGATTTAACGTGCATGTCATCAGAGCTCGACTGTAGTTAAACCGAGTGCAGCTGAGGCTGGATAGCTCTGAGAAAAGCAAGCAGGATGATCAAAGGATACGCGTACATCTGTGTGCGTGTGCTATGTCTGTTACCCTGCAGCCATGTACAAATCTATGTGTAGGTGGGAGAAGCGGTGTGTCTATGTAGTACCTACTACAGTGACCCCCTAATTCCTCCTTGCCCCCTTAGCCACTGCTGCAATGGAAATTCAAAAATCTTTCAATTTCAAATTTTCAAAATTCAAAAAATTTCAAAAAAAATCCAAATTCATTATTTAGGAGACTGTTTCTCATTCAGATCTTGGTCTGAGTCTCTTGCCTGTGCATGTTGTGATTTAAACGCCCAAGCTGCAATAGGAAGTGGAGATTCAGTTACCTAGTGGCTCGCGAGCCCCAGCTGAGAAGGTCATTCGATATCTTTACTGTCCCAGTAGCTCTCAGATCCATGCCAGAGACTTCCTAGAAAAAAAACCACAACAGGTTTCACAGCTGAGACAGACAGCTGAGCTGGCTGAGTGGCTCATGAATGTGCTAACTGGCATTGCTCCTCTGCCCGTCCATCTGGCCGGCCGCTCAGGCTGGCGGTCAGCTCTGGGGGCAGCAGCAGAGCCACCTTTCAGAGGCACGCCGCCTGTGCTCTGCAAGCAAGCAAGGCGTAAAGCTTGTCTACGTTGTCCTCAAAGGATGTTCATGTACTTGAGGCAGTTCTCCCTTTTGTTGTATTAACTGGACGAAGGAGTTTCTAAGCAGACGAATAGGTTTTGGAGTTAATCATTATCTTTTTAATTTCTGACTCTTTTACTATGTAAGAGTTAACAACGAGCTGTTTCACTGAAATCCATGGAGTAGCCCCAATCTAAGTAGAGAAAGCCACACTCAGGTACAAGAGAGTGTGTTCTGAAAACCCCCCCGGGTCCATTGTTTGTGCTAAGAGAAACAGTGATGAACAAGGTTATTGCTATTGTAGATCGGCATAGCTCCAAAGATTACATCAATTTCCATTGGCTGGGGTTCTCTGCCTCAGCCTCACATAGCACCATGCGCAACCTGTGTTTGCTGTGTATGTCCAAATTCGGACAACCAGCGATGCCAGACTGATTGATTTATGTATTTTGCTTGTATAACTCTTACGATTGCTCTTCATTGTCTATGCTGGGTTTGTGAATACTGTGAGTCCAAAGTGTCTCTTCTGATCAGTTTAAAGCTACCACATTTTGACCCCTCAGAAAGTTATTTGTTCTTCTAACACATGCTAAAAAGCCTGGGCAGAAGTCCTCAAATGAAAACTGACATCATACTTATTAGAACAAGCTTTCAGAAACTAATTCTGAGCTCGATATAAACCCAGAGAAGTTCAGACCATGGCTCTGCAGTTAGATCTGCACAACACCTGGCATAAAGCCCATCAGTGCTGGAGCCTTGGGATATTATTGTCACATTGAATCAAAGATGCACTTAGCCCAATGATGGGAAGGAGTTTTCTGTATCTGTTCTGTCATGTTGGTTTAGGAGTTGAGCTCACAACCACGACAGCATGTTGCTTAGATGTTGATGCATAGCCCTCTTCTAGGAGGCAGATGCGTGTGCTCCCTGAACGCCTTCAAAGACTGTTCCAGAATTTTCTCCCTGGTTACTTGGAAAAATTCTAGGGTGGGATTCATTTCCTCTAGCACAGATATCTATAAATTAGATGTCTAAGTCTCACTTGTGGCTTTTGGTACCAACGGACAGAAGTAAACAACTGCAGAAGGCAACTCTCTTGATGGTGCAGCCTGTACACCAGCGTATACCGAAATGGTCACCCCATGTGTGGGTTGTCTTTCCTCCAGTGCAGATGTGCACAGACTTGCACACCTAAATACAGGGGGGAAAAACCCCATCTTTAATTTCTAGTCCGAACTTGCTCAGGTCTATGTAATAGCTGTTTCTTTTTGTGCCAACTTTTCCTTCAGCTTGAATGTTTTTTCTCCTTTGCTGATGTTTCTCTCCCAACGTAAACACTGCCAGGAACACTCAGTCATGACAGTTCAGTTGCTGGAACATCAATGGCAGAGTTTCGGCTTGTGCCAGCTGGGATGCTCTCAAGCAGTGTTAAGGATGTTCCTGAAGTCAGCACAGATCATGGACTGCCCAGTCAGCAGAATGGATATAACCACCCTGGACATGGTTTATTCCTCCCTGGTGGATCTCAATGTCAGAGAACCATCTTGGGAATGTTTAATTTACTAGTCTATGAACCTACTTGTTTTCCTTAGCTGAATGAACCAAGCTCTTTTGCTGCTGTTCATGAGATGCACTCTCTTGTCCCTTTGCTCCTTTTCAACTCTTAACTCATCTTGCTTGAATTTGGGCGACCAGAACTTTACAGCAGCTTAGATGATGTCTCAGCTGATCTCTGTGCAATGGTGTTAACACTTCCCTATCTCTACGGCAAACATCTTGCCTGAGATACATGACAACTGCAGTTTGTTTTAGGAATACTGTGCTCAGATAGACTAATTCAGGTCTTTTCTCCTCTACCACTGGTTACCTCGAACCAATGAGCTTCCACCTTAGTCTCTAAGTGCAGTCTCTTACTCCTTATTGACAAAAATTCACCCATTTCTCTCATTCAGCCTTTCTTCAAGGTCATCCAGCTCTTCCCATATCATATTCTGATCCTCTTCTGCAACAGCAATACAGTCGCTCAAGTTTGTGTGATCAGCAGATCTCATGACCAGGCGCCTACTTTTTTTCTGCCAAGTTCATTAGTGAAAATATTTAATAAGATTGGTCCCAGGACTGATTATTAAGGAACACGATGGAGTTTCTCTGGATTTACTCAGAAGTAACAGACAGCAAATGTTGGCCCCAGATGGTATTTTGTTCAAAACAAAATAATGACTTCCATCTGTCTCATCACTTTCCAAACTGAGGTCTGTGGAGCACTTGCTGGTGGTCTGTGCAGTGCTGGCTCTTTGCAAGGTGCTGGCTTCTCCTTGTTATTTCCAGCTGCTAAATTCTACTAAATTAAGCTAAAGCTTACAGTAAATGTTTTCCTAATATTATTTTCATGTGTAAGTAACTGTGGGAGTTGCTGGCGGGACCATATGTGATTGGAAGGGGAGCTCACCTGTGAGATAATTCCTGAACTGGGATACGGTCCAAGCAAACTAAGACCTAGGGAACGTCTTATCTGTTTATTAATAAAGACTGTATTATTTATGCCACAGTAGCACCAAATACTCCTAAGCAGAGATATGAGTACAAATAGGCTGAGCCTTGCACAGGCTCCTGCTGTAGGCAGTCCTCATCTCAGAAAGATTACAGGCTGGTATACCACAGGAAGGAAAAGCAGAGGACAGGTGAACAGAGGAAGAGGACACATCCATCTAGGCACAGTTACCTTGTCACAATGAGACTTCTTGTTTCCTCTGCAGCTGACGTGTAGCTATCATACCACGCAGCTGCAGGTTTGTCTGAATGTGCCTGGCACACCCCAGTCACAAGCATCGGAGATTTCACGTTGTTCATAGCATCTTTGCACACCTTGAGGGCCCAGACCGCAAATGCACAGGATTTCATGCACTAGGGCCTATCCAGGCACCTGCTGCTGTGAGGATCATAACTGAGTCCCCTGGAGAAGATGGAAACTCTTGGTAAGAACTTGTAATACCACCCTGGTACCTGTCCTTATACAGGTAGAAGAGGGGATCAAGTGCTAGACAACTTCTGCCTTAATGAGTTACTTTCTTCTTACTGACACAGCTGCTGAAGTCCCAGGCAGAGGAGCCAACTTGATCATTCGAGTTGAACCAAATCATTGACTAACTAATGGACTGAAATCCCACTGAGCTTCTCCAGAGCTGTGGCTATCACCACCAGCAAAGGCAAACACCCTAGACTTCTGGTAACAGGATTAAAAAATTATTCCCAAGAAGAAAGACCCAACAAGGTGCCCTGGGAAGTTCCTTCTAACTAGATCCCTCCAAATTTATCTTTCATTTCTTGGAAGAAAAAGCTTCCATGTGGAAAGAACCTTAAATTGTCCCACCTTTTCCTATGGATTAACTAGGGCTGCACATTCATGGGCCTTTGTACTTAAGAGGGGATGAATAAGATGACTAAATACAGGTTGAGCTGGTTTCCTTATAGACAACTGAGACAAGCAAACAGTTCTTTGATGAAATTCATCTTCTTCTGAAGCAGAAGTCTACATAGGCCAGACAATTCATGAGCTGAACGTGCTGACTGGTCTCCATAATAGGTCATACCAGAGTAGGCTTTAAGAACAGATCCGATGACCAACTCTGAGAGTGTCCTCTTCCCTCCACCATCTCTAGCAATAGCCCCGAGTGACCATTTCCACAGTAAGTAGCTGAAATGGGGTGGGATGAACTCAAATTTCCATGTCCCTGGGTGTTGGAAAAAAGGGATTGTGTTTTGTAATCACTGTGCAGAAAGGTGGCCAGAAAAGAGACAAAATAAGCCGCTCTGTCAGTCTGCAGTGCATGGCAATTTTCTTGACCATATGGCAGAATATCCACTGCATGTTACCGACCAGGCTGCTGCAACATCATCTCCAAATCCTGCTGGTCTCCTAACGAATTTCTTCCCCTGGCCCGTATCAGCCTTGGTGGATCCCTGTGAGAACAATCAGGGAAGTATGGAAATGCAGTGGCACAGCTATGTTCAATCGCAACATCTGGAGCCTTTTTCCTAGCATCATCTCTCTTTGCAAAGCCTCTAGAAGCTTTTTCCTGAACTGAAGTTGCAATGATTGTACTGAGGGACACTGACAACCTCTGACAATGGGGAAGACCCAGAAGAATGGTGCGAAAAAAGAAAGGGCAGGAAGACTGAGGAGCAAAAGTAAAGGGAAGAGAGAGGTAATGCCAACAAATCTCTATCCAGAAGACTTTTTTACTCTGGAGTCCTAGAACAGACTGATCAAACTGCAGCCAGTGGATCTGAATTAATGAAAGATCTGTCCCGTGGTTTCACTGGCAGAAAAGGACTTTCTGCTACAGAAAAGGGAGGTCAACTATTACCTGAGCTTCCATGGAGTGATTTTGGCAGGATCACTCAAATGCAGACTGGTTCTGGGTTTAGCTGATGTTGTCCTCAGTTGTCAGCCGTCAGGCTATCATCTTTCTGGATACTCAGCATCACTCTAGGAGATTTTCTGTGGTTAACCTTGAGTGAGCAATACCCGACCACAGTTAGCAGATGAAAACGCAATCCTGGAGCACCTGTTTTGTCTCTGTGTAGTGCCAGTGATGGTGCACAGCAGGTTTGTTTCAATGGGGGTCTTTTTGATTCAGCTGGACATCTGTGCTGAGTGTGCTAAATACCTGCACGCTCTCCAGTTCGTAAAATCTCATCTTGAGAGCCTTTCCCAGTGTTTATGATGCACGAAGTTAGGCATGCTCAATGTGGGGGAAGCTACCTAGGAATAGGTGGGTTTTGTTGCTGTCCTTGATCAGGCCTGAAATTAAAAACCTCAGGAGTCAGTGCAAATGCTCCTCTTGAGTTCAACTTCAGGCCAGGCATCTAATGGACAAGTGTCTGGTTCAGAGGAAACACAGATGGACCAATGGGAATGTGGGTTTTGGCATGCAGATGCAAGCTGGATCTGCAGAGCCTCAGGGCTGGGTAGGTGTTAAGTCAACTGTGAGCCAGAAACTAGCCCAGTGAAGAGCCCACTTAAAGTGGAACCAATCATTAAATACTAAGTCCCATTGGATATATCAGCTTGGATTTGGTTATATGTTCCTAAAACCATGTGGATTCTAGGTAGGTAGAAACATCATCTGGGTCTAAACATGTCTCCTTGCATGAGACTGTGTAAGCTAAGGGCTGCTGAGCAGCGGTGCTGGTGCACCCCACCAGCTCTACAGGACCCGCACCGCAGTTCATGAAGGTGTGCATGTATCAGAGACCTAGATCAGGATGACATATGTGCTCACATTAATCACCCTTTCATGGTCCTTCCCTTGTTTGTTTTTTCACCACCAAGAGAAGATGAGATGTTTTAGTGCACCAGTCAGACCAGCCGGATGAGCAGCACTGGGAGACATGTACCACTGTCCTCCATAGCTAAGCGGTGACTATCAGCCCCTCATTTTTCTGAATATCAACCAAGTTCAAAAGAGTTGGATGTCATCCACATTCCCACTCATTCTCTGGACATGGTTGAAGCAAGACTTCCTCGCTTAATTTCCTTGAGCCAAATTGTTTGCACTGAACTGGCAAAAGATGAATCCCAGAGCTCATACTTTGTTTTGACATCTGTGTTAGCAGCGTGGTGGTGCTTTGGTTTGGCACTGTGTGTCTGTAGATCTCACTCTGCCTGTGTCTCCTCATTGTTCTTCCATTTGGTTTTTGCAGGCCACTAGAGCTACGTTAAGAGACCCAGACCTTCATGGTCCAGGTTGCCAATATTTCCACCTTGTCATTACCGAGCTGATGATATGGCATGATCAGCAGAGGACACTGAAGCCCCAACAAGCATACATGCGGAGCAGTGTGCCCATTGCCTGTGCATGGCCTGATTTGCTTGAGACATGCAGCAGCTTCCTGCAGGAGTAATCTGCAATATGACTTTTCCTTGACCCAACAGGGCTCCCACACTTACCATGGGTCATAGAATCACAGAATGGAATGGTTTGGGTTGCAAGGGACCTTTTAAGGTCATCTAGTCTGACCTGCACAAAGCAGGGACATCTTCAACTAGATCAGGTTGCTCAGAGCCCCGTCCAACCTGACCTTCAATGTTTCCAGGGATGGGGCAAAGTACCAGGGAAGAGTCGCCGGAGCAGACGTCAACAGGGTCTGATGCTGTCAAGGTTTATCAAAATTACAGCAGGTTGATTAGCCTCTATCAGAGCTCTTCTGCAGCTGCCGCAAGAGAGGGACAAAGGAAAAAATTTGCTGGTAATGCTCCAAAATCAAAGCTCTGACATAAATCTGGGTGCCTGACTTCTATGCAAACTGACTTACAGGACAAAATTAATCTGACCTAACATAGGCATCTACATGAAAGAGGCCTCCATGCAAGCTAGTCACCCCAGGCTCCCTTTATAGTCAGTGAAGAGAAACAGAGCATGGTTCTGACCTAATAGAAATGTCTACATGAGGCTGAGATGAATTGCACCTCAGAAGTGCCTGTTTTCCTCTCTTGACTCTAACGTCTGGGGAGCACGGGGTATGCAGCTCAGATGGAGATGTCTGCAGGCGTGGGGCTGGAAAGCCAAGTAAGATGGATTTCACCACGATGAATTCCCCCGGAGTGACAGTGAAGGCGCTTGCCGGCGAAGCATGCCAGATCTGAGCTGTACTATTTTAGGAGTTAAGTGCATTCTTTGCACTAAAAGGAAAAAAGACTGACCAGAGAGGGGGCAGCACACATAAAAACAAACTCACTGTCCTCAGAGGCAAAAGGAAGGCAAGTGCTGTCCTAGAGCTGAAAACCAGAAAGTACTTTGTGTTGACCCAGCCTGACCTTCCCGGGGACACTGGCTGGAGAAACACCACTCCCCCCAGCTCAGGGTATATAAAACCCAGGACAGACAAGGAATGAGAGGAAGGAGATGCCTTAATGAAATATTCTGGTCATGCAGTGTCTTGTGATAACTCACTAACATGGTGCATTGCCAATTGCATTTTAGAAGAATAAAACTCTTCCCATTTGCAGCTCCCCCTGGACATTTTTAATCAGCTAATTTCTCCCAGGGCTACCCAGGCAGGCCAGAGTTCAGGCAGGATTCCCATTAGAAATAGGAAAGACCTGTCTGATCACTGAGTTTATCCAGCTGTGTAATTTGCAGTGAATAATGACCACTGGGGCTTTAGCAAATTGTGGGGGCAGTGGGGCAAGGGAGGGAAGTGACAGCTATGAATCATCACAGGCTTGCTGGCTATGGAGACTGGTTATGGTATTTTTTATTGATGTGGTTTCTTTATATATGTTTATGTATGTATTTACACAACTCTGGCATCTTTCTGCTAGATTACCCTGATATGCTTTTTCCTTCAGGTAGCAAATCCATAGGCAGAGCTGGTTTTAGGGGAGAAGATACCTTTTGGGACCAGGACAGGTGCAAGCCTTTTTTTAGGATAATTGCACTGCAACTGGGAGTAAATCAGATTAATTTCTCCTTTGCATGGAGTATGTGAGCTCTTGGCCAGTCATCCCAACCAAGGCCCTCTGGAAGGGTCTCTTTTCCCAGCAACCCCAGAAGAAGCCTCGAGCAGCTGCCTGCTTACCTCAAACAACCCAGTAAAGCAGGATGAATCACAGAATCCCAGAATCAGAGAATCCCAGACCGGTGGGGGTTGGAAGGGGCCTCTGGAGCTCATCCCGTCCCACCCCTGCTGGAGCAGGCACACCCAGAGCAGGGGCACAGGGCCGCGTCCAGGCGGGGGGTGAATGTCTCCAGGGAAGGGACCCCACAGCCTCTCTGGGCAGCCTGTGCCCCTGCTCTGGCACCCGCACAGGGAAGGGGTTTGTCCTCATGTTCAGGTGGAACTTCCCGTGTTCCAGCTTGTGCCCGTGGCCCCTTGGCCTGGCGTTGGGCACCACTGAAAAGAGCCCGGCCCCATCCCCCTGACACCCACCCTTCAGATATTTATAGGCATTGATGAGATCCCCCCTCAGCCTTCTCTTCTCCAGGCTGAACAAGCCCAGGTCTCTCAGCCTTTCCTCACCAGGGAGATGCTCCAGCCCCTGATCCCCTTGGCAGCTCTGCGCTGGCCTTGCTCCAGCAGTTCCCTGCCCTTCTTGAACTGGGGGGCCCAGAACTGGCCGCAGCCCTGCAGGTGTGGCAGAGTAGAGGGGGAGGATAACCTACGAGAAGTTTTGATTCATGTGAAAGGTGTCTCAGTTCAGAGCCTGCCCTGTGAACTTGTGATTAAAGGTCTGCATGGTGTAACCATCAACCGATCCTTTCTCTGTGTTGTCCTGCAGAACAAGGATAATAGAGTCCTTCATATCCTGGAAGGTTTTAAGGCCACATTTCAGTGAACATGATGAGCTGTCACAAGCTGTCACCGCCGTGGGGAAAAAGTACCTCACCACCTCCTGCCCCAGCACAAGCAATGCTGGGTGTTGCACCAGGTCAGGCAACCAAACTGAACTGAAGTGAAAACTTCTCTTCCTGAGCTATTTTGCAGGAATATCAATCCCTGCAACAACACAAATGGTTGTGGTGGCTCCAGGGAACCGGTGGGGGGGGGATGGGGACAAGCATCCATGGCAGGAGGAGCACAGGACTGCTGCTCTCCAGGGCAGCGCTGGCATAACGTGCTCACTGCACAGCTGCGGTGTTTCTGCGCTATCTAAAGGCACTATAGCCCTGGGAAAACCAGGCATATATGATATTGCTATTATTTTTTCATGGATGTCAGTGGTTCTTTCTTCACTGTTTGCAATTTCAGAGCTTATGTTTGTGGCCTCAGTAAGCCAGCCTACGAGAAACTGTAGAAAACAATGTGGAAACTGAATATAAATGAAAGTGAAGGCGACTGGAAATCGGCCAGCATAAAACTGGTGGTGATCAGCTTGCATTCCCCGAGTGAGCTGAAAAATGCGAAACGAGCATTGCAAAGTGACACAGGGAATATTCCCCTTTAAACATTCATTATTTTCTCTGTGCTATAGTTGATAGTCTAGAAAGTAGCTATTTTAAAAACATTTTTGTCATGAGATTGGCCCTTTGAAAAGTTTCAAAACTTGGCTAATTTGAAGTCTCAAAGCTGCTAATGAAAGAGCACTCCAGGTGCAAAGAGGAGCTGGCAAAGCAGAGTACAGATACAGTCAATCATCTCAGAACAAATGCATCTGGAACAGGATCTTAAAATCAAATAATAGGCTTATGGCATTTCTCTTGTCATGTTGTAATTAAATAATGAGGTATTCTGTGCAGGGTGGGGGGCAGGATTCTTTTTGCCCCTTCTAACAGTCTGCGAGTGCTCACGGCTCACATTTCTGTATTGCAGGGCGCAGCTAAGGCTGCTGGGTGTGAATCAGTGATTGTGGCTGGTTCCTTGCAGTTAACGCCCTGCCATCCTTTGGCCCTCCTGGTACTTGCATGGTTTGTTCACATACTGTTTAAAAGAAAAATAACACGACATCAGTGGGGGCACAGCCTCAGCTAACATCAGGGAGCCTGTCTCTGCCAACCTTGCTTTGCCCTTCTTCCAGTTATGCTGTTTATAAGGGTCAAAGCCAATTTAGTTGTCTTTTTGAATTTGTTTTTCAGTAGGCTTCAGGACCAAGTTAAATAGTTTGGGTCCACCAATTACACTCCAAAGGATTTTTGCTTGTTTGTTTGTTTGCTGCTCTTTTCCTCCAAAACAAAACATGAAAGGAACATAAGAAAATGTAAAAGGAAGAAATTTTATTGGACTTGAATGGGGCTGGAAGAGCAGCTGATATTTCAAGCAAAGACAGAAAAAAATCATCCTCAAAACCAAGCTCAGATGCCAGAGAATTTATTGCATTTCCCCTTCCAAACAAAAGGATTGTATTCAATGACATTCCTCCAGCCCTGATTTGTGTCAGCAAAGTTGCGTGTGAAGTGCATTTGACAGAGGATATTTTGACAGGAAACCTCCCCTGCACACCTCTCCTGCCTTACAGCCCAAGAAAGGAGGGACATAAAAAGCCGCTGAGATGGATTCTCCAAGAGCGTCTTAACGTGGCTCTGGAGGAAAGGCTCAGCTCTGGGAGACCAAGCGTGTGGTGAGACTGCACCTTTAATGACAAAAACAAGGCAAAACCAAAGAAACTTGGACAAGCAGGAGGAGTTCTCCAGGCAGCTTTTCAGTTTTCGCCAGTTGGCCTCCTCTGCACATTTTAATTCCTGGGGGACAAGTTTGCCTCTGGTGGAAGCAGGCGATGGGTCACACATACCCAGTCTGAACTTATCATTTGTTCTTGTTGTTTGGAGCAAGAGGAAATCATCAGCGAATCAATCGCAAAAATGGCAAGTCATCAGTAATTTTGGGAAGTGCAGAGGTCTGGTAGATCAAGGTGAAGTTTTGAGCACAAGACTCATCCGGGCGGTGTCAGCAGCAGATAACCTCCTGACACCGACCTCTTGCTGTGTCTCTTCAGTCAACACCTCTGACCATCACCTGCAAGATATGACCCCCATTGCAGCAACCCTGCTAGATAAAAACACCTCTTCGGCAGACACTCAATTTGTAGATAAGACAAAAGAAAGTCCAAAGTCAAGTGGGATGGCTTCAGCATCCAATAAATTAATCAGCTGTTAATACTGACAGAAGGTGACGTACGCTTCTCCCCACACAGGGGTGTCTAAGTTTCCCTGCATAAACCTCTCGCTGGAAGCGTCTCCTTCCATTCCCTCCAAACTATTACTCTCTAAAGACTTCCTGATGAAATGAAGATTTTTCCACCTAGGCCTTTAACCCCGGTCTCTATCATCTCCCTACTTAAGCAAGCGGGTAAAATGCAATGCCCATGGGCACTGACAAATCCTTTGCTCTGCACATAACAGAGACATTTCCCATCTGCATCTTGAAATGGTCCGGAAGACTACTTCTCTGAAGTGCCCGACTGGTCCTAGTGAACCTCCTCTTCTTCACCATGCCATACACCCCGCAGTGTGGCATGGTAGGGCACTCCATGGAAGAGTACATGGACTTGAGCCAGAAGAACTCCAGCACTCTCAAAGATGTCCCAGATCCCAGAGATCTCACCAAAGGACCTGGAGGTGCTGGTGGGCAGCAAGGTGACTCAGAGTCAGCAATGTGCACTTGGGGCCAAGGAGGCCAACGGTGTTCTGGGGTGCATGGAAAGGCGTGTGGCCAGCAGGGCGAGGGAGGTTCTCCTCCCCCTCTGCTCTGCCCCAGTGAGGCCACACCTGCAGGGCTGCGGCCAGTTCTGGGCCCCCCAGTTCAAGAAGGGCAGGGAACTGCTGGAGCAAGGCCAGCGCAGAGCTGCCAAGGGGATCAGGGGCTGGAGCATCTCCCTGGTGAGGAAAGGCTGAGAGACCTGGGCTTGTTCAGCCTGGAGAAGAGAAGGCTGAGGGGGGTCTCATCAGTGCTTATCAATATCTGAAGGGTGGGTGTCAGGGGGATGGGGCTGGGCTCTTTTCAGCGGTGCCCAACGCCAGGCCAAGGGGCCACGGGCACAAGCTGGAACACGGGAAGTTCCACCTGAACATGAGGAGAAACCCCTTTGCTGTGCGGGTGCCAGAGCAGGGGCACAGGCTGCCCAGAGAGGCTGTGGGGTCCTTCCCTGGAGACATTCACCCCCTGCCTGGACGCGGCCCTGTGCCCCTGCTCTGGGGGTGCCTGCTCCAGCAGGGATGGGACGGGATGATCTCCAGAGGCCCCTCCCAACCCCTGCCACTCTGGGATTCTGTGAAATCACTGGCTGGTGAGAGCAAAGAGGTTTCCCTCCCTCTTTATATTGGAAGGGCCACCTCAATTTCGGACCAGAAAATGGTACCACAACTTTTGAAATCAGGTCTGGATCAAAAGCATGCAGGAAAAGCACAAGGTTTGAGATGACTGGAGGCACTGTCGACCCAGGTGATGGGTTGCCAGCTGCCAAAATTCAGCTAGGAAACTCCTACCATCTAAGCAGCTACTGCCCAGGAACTTTGCTGGGCAAGGTAACAAGATGGTCAGTGGGCTACCTTTGAGATGGAATATCTGGTGCCCTCCAATAGGCGCTATCCTGATGTCTGCTTCAGTCTGCATGAAAACTTGATTACATGAATACCCCTGCAGAAATCAAGGCATGAGGTCACACGTCTTCTGGGGGTTTTGCTGTATCAACATAAAGTCTATGGTGCTGTGAGATGTTTATGAGGTGATACCTACACCTGGGAGGCATGAAGAGAGGAAGAAAGCCGAAGTGCACAGGTAAATAGCCTTAAAAGCTTGCCAAATTCACCTTAAAAATTTAAGTCATTGATATAACACCACAAATTGCCCCTGTATTTGCTAGATGAGTTTCTAAAGATCTGTACTACTGTCTTTCAGACATTTGTCCATTTTTTCACAGCAGTTAAATTAGCAATAGGAGTGTCATTGTCACCAGAGTGGTGGAAAAATATAAGAAAATGCTGTAGCCCAACTTCTAGAGAATCACTAGAGGTAAGAAGCAGAAAGAAAGGGGAAAGGTGAGGATGGAAATACGCATTTTGTGTCTGAAGTCAGGTAACTGGCTTCTATCTAAGAGTAAACAGAGACAAGACATGGTTATGGTTCTACAGGGAAAAGGAAGGAAAGGAGAAGAACACCAGAGCATCACCAGCAAATAAAAGCTACTGGCTGTGAGATGAGATAATATCGTCTGGGGGAATCCAGTTATGATCAGCATCTGCTTTGTATTCAGTTTCGCTTTCACCAATGTCTTCACTGGAGATGGTTAGAAAAGTTGTCTTTCCAGCCGTAAGCGTGTGTGGGAGTCGGTGCTCCAGTCCGATGGGTGTCAGCCAGGTGGGTGAGGCTAGAGGCAAGGCTCAGATTTACAAGTGATTCCGGTTGCCTTGCAAAGGGCGGACAGCTAGGAGGGAGGTGCAAGTGTGCTGCTTTGGCTGGAGAATAGATGCAGGATGCTCTGATCTGTACATCGTCGTGCTGGGAGTCAGGAACTCCTGCTAGCTCTGGCAGTTCCCTCTTCAGCCATGGATGTGTCGATGAAGCAAAAATGTTCAAAGCTGGCAGCTTAAGATACAGACCCCCACAATGACATGGCTTGAACTTCAAAGGAGCTGAGTAACCAGCAGGTTTCATTTGTTTTGGCAGCTCTGCAATGAAATAATAGGAACTGAGTACCCGAGAGCATTTCCAAGAATTTGTTTTGCTTTCTTTACCTTTCTGCCTCAGTTTCCTCCTGGGTAAAAGAGAATTATCCTTGCCTCTCCCATGGGATCAAAATGAGGAGCTACATGTGAGATCGTAAGAAAGGGACAAGTCACATTTTTGGTTTGGATTTATGGTCCAAAAGGGAAACTTCTAGTGCAGGCAGTGATTAGTTAAAGCTCATGACTGCAAAGAGAAGCAGCCCTGTCTTGAGTGACGCAAGTCATGGTGAGAAAGAGTTCCCTTTCCGTATCCCATGTGGCATGGTGGCAATGGAGAAGGTGTTGCGTTACTGCAGCACCCATTTGTGGCTTAAAACACGTGACTCGAGTTACTACACTTCATTTTGCAGCTGCGACAGGTAAAAAGCAACATGAACGCTTCAGAAAGATGAAAGGTAACTAGGTTTGCTGCTGTGACCTCAGGGTGTAGTTTCATATGGAGGGACTAGTCCTGAGATGTGGATAGCCATTGTCTTAGGCAGCTGACAAAATGATCTCTGGCCCACTTGTACAATTTTGCCCGGTGCCGTGCTGAGGAATCCACCAAAGCAGAGAAACTCCCTGAAACACGTGGTGATTTCGTCTCGGGTGGGCAGAAAACAGTGAGCTGCAGACCCGAAAACAACAAAGTTTTGAGGAAGATCAGGTCTAAAGCTAGGTCAAAAATGAAATGGCTGTGCCATACCTCTTAAAAAGCCACACCAAACTCTTGGGTCTGGACATACTGGGGTTCTGGAAGTGTTTAACAATTTCTAAGGCTAACCTATGGCTTTTGCTTTAAAAAGAGACTTTTCCAAGAGCTGAAGAAGCAGCACTTTGGCCGTCTGTCAGCTTGAGAAGCCCTGTGTTTCGTCTGTCTTTGACTGGAGGGAGAAAATGAAGGCGTAGCAAGACAGTAGCTGTGCTGCATCCACTGGGGTTGCTGAGCCCCAGTCAGCCTGACAAAATACTGCAAAGGTTTCTCCATTGATCATGTCTGGCTTTTTTTGCCAAGCAATGGAGAAGAATGATTTTTCTCTCTGACTTTTGCCTCTCCAGAAATTCATTTGCAAACAGCTCAGTGGGCAAAATGCCACAAGCAATCACTCAAGCCCCAGAATAAGCCCCCAGGTTAGGGATTAGTGAGAAATTGCCTTGCAGATGAATGGCTGAAGAACCCAATTAACCAAAGACCCTTCTTCAGCTCAAGGGCTGAGCTGTTTGGTGGTGGGTTAGGTTAAAATCTTCCTCTGCCTGCTTGTAGCTCTTGGTACATTTATGGCACGGTATTTGATGGGAGGGTGAGAGGTGACACCCACAAAAATGTGCCGCGGGTATGTGCAACAGAAGTCCTAACTGACAGAGGTGTCCACTGAGCAGAACTGTCTTACAACCATCCAAGAATGAAGACCATCAAAGTGAAAATAGTCACTGCTTCTGGTTCACTTTGTCTCAACAGCAAAACAGCCCCCACGACTTTCCCTTGGCACAAAGGAGCGCTGTGATCTTTGCTGTGCTCTTCCCTCAATAGAAAACCTGGTTGTGTAAAGTGGGAGAGAGGCTACACCATGTCTCCTTTGGTCTCATGCTGTGTGATATGGAGAGACGAGCTGGGAGGCTGATGGTCATCTCCCTCTCCCATTCCTTCTTGGGGACAAGTTCCCTTCTGCCTTTTTTTCCTATATCCTAAAATTCATTGGTAACTCCATGTCCAGCATGTGAGACAGTGATGTCTCAGGCTGTGGGTTGGGAGATATGGTGGGACAAGGTCTCCTTCTTGGTTGCATCCAGGGTATACAGTATCTCTGGACAGGGACCCTCTAGGCAGTACATCGGTGTCACCATTCTTCATGCAGCCTAGATCTATCGTGGTCTATATGAGAGCTGGATACCTCTGGGCTCAGCTTTTCTGTGATTCCAACCTCAGTCAGATGGCAGTGTTGAGTGTTTAGGTACCTTTGGGGGAAGGAAGCCCTGTCTGAATGCCTGCTGTTACTTTCACTGCCCAGAGAAAGCTTTGGGTTATGGTAGGGAGAAGGCCAAATCTTACTCAAATCACAAGAGGGAGAATTTGGCAGCCTCTTCCCTCAGCACTCTCCCAGATGTTTGTCATCATCACGAGACACCGTCCTGGTTTGGCAGCGCCTGCTCGGGGAATCCCCATGGGCCTGGGAAAAATGGGGCTGGGGGATGTGAAGTAGTGTAGGAAAAGGCTCAAAAAGTCTTGGGGGGAAGTGGTACAGGTCAGAAAGCGCTGAAACCTGCTGCATACTTGTCTGAACCTTCCTGCTCTGAGCAATGAATTCCAGGCTCCTGGAGTCCACCAGCTGCCTGACTCACCTGAACTGTTTTATTTGTAAGATTTTGGGTAAATGGGCAAAGGCACGAGAACACCCTTGGCTTGTCCAAACCAGGACGCTGTCCCCAGCCTGGCACACTACTTGCCCTGCTGCCAAGCAGCCCCAGAGAGCGTGGGCTGGAACAGAGGTGACCACACTCTTCTGAGGGAGACTTGATGTGTTCAGCCCGGGCAAAATGGGGACTGGAGGTGCTCTCAGGATGGGTGCAAGCAGGTCCCACTCTGGGGCATTATAGGCTTGTACAGAGGCAACTATATGCCCAACAAGGAGATGGCCAGCACATGACAGAGTGGGCTGGGAGCTGGGTTTGACACCTGCAGTCACCACTGGTGAGAAGTCTGGATGCCATGCTCCCAATGCGTTGGAAAAGGACATGGTCACGAAGGAAGGGAGATGGGAGTGAATGACTGATTTACAGCCTGACTGCTCTGGGAGGTGCAGAGTTGCTTGGTGAGGGCTGCTTTGGGTGAAGACCTGACTTATTTCTGTTGTGGGTAATGTCCTGGGCAAAAACTGCACCTTAAAAAAGAAGGGGACAACTAATACAAGAAACTTTTCTTTTACTATTTAGCCTTCAATCTGCACAAAGAATCAGTTTTCAGAATCACAATGCTGAAAATCCTACCATGAGGAGCGAGGTGGAGTTTTAAATTTCTTTTTTGGTTTTATATTGGAGATCCATTTGGACTGCACGTGAAGACCCTCAGCTTGCCACACTCCCATTCAGGGACTACGTGATCACATCCCACAACACCTCACCCAAAATAGGTCACAAGCACTAGGGCCATGTTGAGGAAAACATTTAGCCATGTAGTCTCATCCTTCCTTGGTCCAGGGCGTGCTCAAAACGTAGGTTTTTGTACATTCCTGTCTTGAATTGTCACGTTCTGTACTATCTGTTGGTAGACATGAGTGGGGAGCATAGTTAATGCCAGAAAGCGTTTGACCTTTCCTTCCTATTTCCTTTGTAATTTTATTCCCCTCTTTCATAAAATTCCATTCTGCTTTGCTCTTTGCGATCAGATCCACCCAGGTCAAGTGAACAACAACCACCAAGATGACAGCTGCTGAAACCATCCGTCCTATTAGTCTAGCCCAAATGTACATGCATCATTCGGCGTAAAGTCACTCCAGTCCATCAGGGAGATTTAGTAATATAATGAGGGGAAGGAATTAAATCACCCCCTCATCCTTCAGGGTTTCCAAATAAACAACAAGAAGGGAGATGGGGTTTTGGTGTGTGTGTATGTGTGTTAGGGGTTTGTTTGTTTTTTTAAATGGCTTTTTTTCCCCTTACTGAAACAATTCAAAAACCAGAAAAAAAGGTTAAAAAAAAAAACAACAAACAACAAACCAACAGCAACTAAACTCACCAGTTTCAAGGTGGGTTAACAATGTGCAAAGCTCATGCCAGAACATGTGTTATTAGCAATTAAAAAGTCCTTTATTTGTCTCTCTGGGGAATTTCTTTCACACTCACTTTTTAAAAAACTATCTTTATTTGTTTCCTTTCTCTCTCTCTCCCCCCACCCCCCTTCTCTCTCTGTCTCACACACACAACCAGATCACTTAAATAAAACAAAGTTTTATATTCATTCCAGGCAGGGATTCCTGCCAAATTCTGTGCCTCCTTTTTCTCCCCCCACTCATTTTCTTATATACAGACCAGTGATGAAAACACAAAAAAATCTGAAGCCTATGAGGTGACAGATGAACAAGATGTAGAGGCAAATTATCCAAATGGTGTTGCGAAGGAATGGCTTTTACTGGCAGAAGAGAACATATTTTTGCAAAGGTTAGAGGAATTTTTCTGTTTCTGTTGGATTTTTCCAAGGCTGGAAATTTTAGTTTCAAGAGAAGACTGAGATCCTGCATTTCAGCTGTTCCAGATTATTCTTTCCCTCAATTTGTTGCTTTGTTTGTTTGGGATTTTTATCAACAGTGAGGATCAGTTTATTTTATGTGCAGAAATCTCATTTGCGTGCATTTGATTGTCAGACATGCGAAGGAGATTGGCATCACTGACAGCAGGGTGAGGAGAGTGTTGGCTGCAATTTGTACCCGGAGCTTTGCTTCCAAGGACCACCTTGCTGCCTACAGGGTATGGGACTCATGAGATGCCAAAGAAAAAGCACTTTGGGGTTGTGAGAGTCTTACATTTAAGGGAAAGACCAAAGTTGGAGAAAGGGGGCAGAAGCTTGGGAGCCAAGTATTGGAGTGGTGATGATACTGGGCCAGATACTGGAGAGAGCAACGTGTCTGCAAGTTAGCTACTGGAGGGAACTGGGAATCCAAGCCAGCTATGGGGCAGACCCTTAGGTCTGGTGGTCAGCTGCTGATAAGGCCATGGGTCTTGGTCAGCTTCTATACATCTGTCTGTGCATGAGGCAACTGTGAGACTGGAGCAGCTACTGGGCAGACTGTGTGCCTAAGGCATATATATATGTGCATATAGATGTGTATATTTGCCGCCAATGGGCTTTCGCTCTATTTACCCAGAGGAGGTGAGGCCAAGACACTGTTTCTGTTTGTGTGAGTGCTGTGTTTTCCATCTGCGTTGATCTGTATGGCCAGACATGCTTATTCCTTATGCATGGATATGTATATGCGTACATATGTACTGTGTTTACGTGCATGTGCTGGGCATGGGGATCAACGGGGATCATGGGGACATGGAGTTGCAGCAGCCTCACCCCCATCAGGCTACGAGATTCAGCAGCTCCTAACATTTTCTAACCATAAGCTGACGTTGCAGTATTCGCGGCTGAATGAAGATGATTGTTTTGGAGCCGCCTATACCCGTGCATCCCGCCCTTGATCGGTTATTGTGTCTTATAGCATCTGTGGAACTGGCAGTGGATGTCACTGGACTCTGGATTCAACAGGTTTCAGATCAGCCCAAGTTTGCAAAGCATCCTCATGCATGGGTCCTAACGGGGACTTCTGGCCAATGCAGCAGTATAAATATTAAACGATACAGATGGCTTCTGCCAGCTCCTGTCATAGCACATAGGGTTGAAATATCCACAGCAGAAAGTTAGCTCATGTTGCAGCAAACTCCACTTGACGTAAGTGGACAGGACATTCATGCTGAAGCTTAAATTATTGTTTGCCAAGTACTTGGACTAAAGAAACTACCAAAGTGCCAAAAATGATGGTTTATGGCCTATTTCTAGTCTCCTTTGAGACTATAGTCATAAAAGAAAATGGCACTCAGATGACAGGAAGTATAAGAGGAGACTGAAAATTGAATGACTTAAATCAGTTGAAACTCAGGAGAGAGCAAGAGAGGGTGCTGATTGCTAGCAAGGGTGTGGAGAAGTAGAAGCAGTTGTGCGTGGTACCACTTGGGTAACAGCCAAGGTCTGGTCTAAAGCTGTAGATAAGAGCAAAAGGAAAGACCTGAAGGCAAAGCATCTCAGACAAAGAAGAATCACAACCCTGCTGAATTTCCAAGGCATGGGAGGAATGAAATGTTGGAAGAGGCAACGGTAAATGTTCTTGAGCTCTGCTCAGCTGACTCGGAGGGAACGTAAAACGCCCAGAGGAATCGTGATTGTGATCTTAGAATGCACAGAGAATTTTATTGCAGAAAGCTAGAAATAATTGGAAGAGTTTGCAATTTAAATTCATCGTTGCTAAGCCTCAGTAGGATTAAAGGGCAGCACAGGCCAATATGGGGCCTGAAAGGAAGGTGAAGATTAGCATAGGAAGAATAATTTGGAGGTCTCTGAAAAGAAGCAGAAGCAAGTTCAAAGGATAATTCAATAAACAAATAAAGAGATACACCAGGGAAAGAGCGGAAACACATGAAGAAGGAAATAATACTGTGCTACACAGACCACTAAGGGAAACACATTGTTTAAGAGTATTTTAAGATGAGTGAAGGTAGATGGATAGGCCCTCTCAGTGTGGGGGGATCTTGAGTTGCCTTCAGGGGTCTCCTTACAAAGGCCTGAGCTTGCAAAGAAAATTTGAAGAATTATACTCCTTGAGAGTCATGTACTGGGGATATTCCAGAAGGCATGTTTTTCAGGATCATGAGTTTGGAAAGCCCCATGTCTCCCTTTTCCTTTATCAGGCTGTTAGATGGCAGCAGGTGATTTTTGTTGACTCACCAAAACCTCTGGGTAGCTCTCAGCACATGACATTTGGGCCCTCATGCCTGGAGAAGTTCACTGGGAAGCTGTGGTGTTCCAGTGCTTCTCTTCACAAAGATCTTCCTGGCCAAGAAGTCACCCCTTTATGCAGTTGCCCGTTAATGCTCACACTCGTCCTCAAACACGACCTCGTCTCAAAGCTGCCTTGTTCGTGAGGAAAGGTCTGACTAGGCCACATCGAGGCACTTCTGGGGTTTGCAGTCCCGGTTTTATTGGGGTCAGGACTGGTTTTTTGGTTGTCTGGAGATCTCCTGGGGTTTCAACAGAAGTAGTGTGAGTCTTTGTGGTACTTTCTTTCAAACCTGTCATCTGTCAAGCAGATTGGAAAATGGTGCAGGGGAGAAAGAGGTGAAGGGGTGAAGGGCTGGAAGAAAGGAGAAACAATTTCCTTTTTTTAGACATTATTCAGATAACCACTTTGGAAGTGACTGTTGTGGCCCGTGACTCAGAAGGGAAGAGAAAGGCACAGCTTTGCTTCTTTCCAGCTAAGAAACTGGAAGGGTGCTGGCAAGCAAGTGGTCTCCCTAAAGTATAGGGAGATGACTTGTTTGAGCTTTGCAGGTTTTTCTTCCTTGAACACCATATTTGTAGGATCACTGCCAGAGTTAGTGCTAGTTATCTGAGCAGATTCCTGGTTTAAACCTCTCACTACAAACCATTTTCTCCATGACCTGTTTTTTTCAGGCCTGCAGGGCATTTGTCCAAGCCTCAGGAGTGGGGTTCATCCCAACAGACTTTAGCCACATAGCAGGCAAAGTTGTCCTGCACAATTGAGGATAGACACCCACAGTGGACAAAAATCATCCCATTTAGAGATGAATCTGTTGTTCAGAAAGAACCTGGGCAACTCACGTGGTCTAGATGCCTGACTTCTGGAGGTGATTGAAGTTAGCAGAGAAGTTAGGCTTGCAATGCCGGAAAGCAGGCTAAAAGGGAAATATCTTACAGCAAGAAACATAAATATTCAGTCTGCTCAGCCACCAAGAGACAAATCAAAGTATGACTTGATTACCATGTAAGGTATCCTGTGGAGGAGAATACAAGTTGCCAGGGGCTCTCGTGCAGTGGAGAAAGCAAAGCTAATGTGAGCAGATGTCTCATAGACAAGGCATGACAAATTCAGATTATAAAGCATGGACGTGTGGAAGTAAGTGGAGTTAGTGCTGGGAAAAAAAAATACCAAAGGAAGTGGAAGATATCTCGTGTGTCTTTGAAAACAGACAGGTTTCTTTGCTCAGGACAAGCTGCAGTCAAACACAAATTACTGGGCTTAATATACAGGTAACTGGGTAACATTAAATAGCCTGCAATATACAGGTCAGATGAGCTAATAGTCCCTCCTGGAGTTACACTATGATCTAAAACTGTTTATTAATCTAAAACTGGTCTGTCTGCAGGCTTTTTGGCATGTTTCTGTGTTTGGATATTAGTCTGAAGCGTGTGGATTTGATTACGATTGCTGAAAGGGTCCAGAACCAGAGACGGAGGCTTCTTTTTCTATATTTTTTTTTTCTAAAAGCATGCAGCGCACAACAGAAAAACCTTCTCCTTTTGCTCCAAAACATAGAATATCCCACTCCCTCAAAATATTCTTTTTTTCAAATCTACAAAGCACAGTACTCAGTCTGGCAAATGATTTTAGCTGTTTTCAGAATTCTTTTATGTGTGAATTTAGTGCTGTTCTGTAGTGTTTCTGAAGGCCAGGATGAGCAAGTGGAGGGATGTCCTGAAAATCCATCTTGCATTTAAAGAGAATACAGACATTCTTTTCTGGGAAAAGGAGCCTTAAATGAGAAGCAAGGAGTGATTTAAAAGATTTTCTGTCAATAAAAGTATCTTCTGGAGGTGTCGTCAATGCAACTAGTTGTGGGAATCACTCATCACTCAAACAGAAGTGGACGTCCAAGCAGGCAAAATGCCAGGGGTACAAAATCACAGTCTGCTGACACTCTGTAGAAACCAGAAGACAAAGGAAAAGCAAGATGTGTCTTGTCCCAGAAACACCTCCTGCATCTTGTGCTGATTTCATTACTTCCTGGGGTGGGCTCATGATTTTTTGGATGGCTGTGCTGGATAGTGCTGGCAGGTGATGACACCAGCGCCTTGAAATACAGGAGGAATAAGAAGTGGAAGGAAAATGCACGCTGTCCTTAGACACAAAATATTGCGTTTTGTCTCAAGTCTTGGGAAGCTCTAAGATGTTGGTCCTTGTACAGGAATGGTATATCAGTTATTTGTAGATGTTAAGAAAATATATTAGCTATAAATATGGTGTGGACTAGGACTGGAGAAAGGAGAGCCATCTATGCACATGTTTAGCAGTGTGAAGATCCCTCGTGCTCTGGAGTTCAGTGCACCGCTTCCCATCACTCCAGAGCCAGAGATGAGGTAGCAATGCTTGGCTGTATATGAAGTTTTGCTTTACAAAAACAGGCAAAGGGTTTCAAACTGAATTTTGACTGATTTGGTTGGGAGAGGGGGCAGGCAATGAGGGGCCTGCTTCTAAGGTGGGTTATTTAACACCTCCTGAAAACAAGGCCCCCAGAAAGTCTTCTGATGTAGATAACCAGAGTCACCTTGACGCTTTGGAAATCTGAGACTTGCAGGGTAAAACTCAGTCTCCACCTCTGCCTGTTGGTATGATGTTGTTTTAATGCTTTAACGAACACTTGGAGCGCACCAGCTGTGGATGGATTGAGGAAGACTTAGCAACTCCTGTCATGTCACTCAACATCCAGCCAGCTGACCCCATCCCTTGAAGTAGAGGGAAGCATTTTTGCTGCATCACGCTAGCAACAAGAGAACAAGGTAACACAAGAGAATAGCTCCATCCATCGTTTGGCAGTCAGTAGTTTAAGTCAATTCCAAAGCTGCTTTGATATGGCCTTTTGCGTATGATATGCCACAAAGAATTTTCCATTCAGGGAGGCTTCATTTTCTATCATTTAAATTATACCATTTCAGCTCTCACCTGGAAGTGCTTTGCAGATTTTTTTAGGTTAGAGCTCCACAAAATACCCAGGGCATCTGAGGCACCCACTGTTGGTCATTAAAACTGCTGAGCACCCCTAGCCCCAGGAGAAAGCAGGAGAAGCAAGCAGTACTCAGTACTTTGGAGAAGCTGACTTTTACAGTAATTTGCCTGTGTTGGGGCTATAAATACAACCTCCCCTCTCCTGAGGCTCTGCAAGGCAGCCCTTTCCCCTCCTCGAAAAGGGCTGTAGGTGTTGAACAGTTTTGGCTGAAGCCTAGGGTCAGTTAGCCTGGTCGGTAGATAGCTGGCTCCCGACCAGAAAACACAAAGTGGACGTAAATGGCAATTTCTGTAGCCAAGGCAATTTTCAGAAGGGGAGAGGAAAAAGCAGTGAATATCAGAGTGAGGTACAGTGTCGGCTGAGATGGAGAATGAAGTTAAAACTGACCTTCCTTCAGTAGTGATACCTTAGGATCTCTTTAAGCCACCCCCATGTGTTGGTTTTGGTTGGGATAGGGCTAATAATGGGGCCGTGTTTTGGATTTGCCCTGGAAAAAGTGTTGATAACACAGGGGTGTCTTAGTTCCTGCTGAGCAGGGCTGACACAGGGTCAAGGTCTTTTCTGGGGGAAGAAGAAGGAAGGGGGGGCAACGTTTGGAATGATGTTTGTCTTCTAAGTCACTTTCCTGGAGATGCTGAACACCTGCCTGCTGATAGAAAGGAGTGAATTAATTCCTTGTTTTGCTTTGCTTGTGTGCGCAGCTTTTGCTTTACTTATTAAACCATCTTTATCTCAACCCAAGAGTTTTCTTACTTTTACTCTTCCGATGCTCTCCCCCACCCTACTGGGGGGGAGTGAGCGAGTGGCTGCGTGGGGCTGAGTTGATGGCTGGGGTTAAACCGCAACACCCCATCATGCTGGAAGCTTTTTAAGGGGTTTCTTAGCACACAGCACTTTCTGTTTCTCCTTCATCCTAAAAGCCTAGCCGTTATTCCAATGAAACCTCTTAACTAATTAACATTCAGCTCTGCTAGGTGAACGTTCATCGGGGCTAGGGATCAGGCCCACCATTTTGTGGTGGTCCCAGCGGTTTCGGTTTTGTGCAGTTTGCTTTTCCTGCCCAAAATCTTACATTTTGACATATTGCTTCAATACAGTACATTTTATGACACCTTTGCTGGAGGGCCAAAGGCCACATTCCTTCTATCTATCCTGCATGCAATTTTCATTCGCTTGTCTTCAATGCATTATAGAAATTTTTCTTTCTCTCTTTTTCTTTCTTCTTTTTCCCCCTCTCCTCCAGGATATTGTGGGTTATTACCTCAATCCTTTTTCAGCTGAGGAAGGTTTGAGGTAATGACCTGAAACTTCCTGGAAAAGATCCCCAAAATCCCCAAATGGAAACCACATGCAACATATTAGGGACCCTCATTGCATAAAGAAACATTAGTTCAAGTAACGAGAATGTACATTGATCAGCTACTTATGTACCAGCTGGTATAAGGCATGTGTGATCAGCAATGCACAAGGACCGGGTGGGGGGATTAGTTGCTCTGCTAAGTTATAGCAAGAAAGGTGTCAAATATATATTCTCTTTTAGGAAATCATTTCCTTAATCACCATCCTTGCAGCTGGGACGGGGGATCTGACTTTTTGTGGTAGCAAAAACCTGGAAGAGATCCACAGAACCTGCATGACGCCAAATGCTGTCGGGTTATGAACTCACGGAGCCCCACCGATGGTTGCTTGATGCTGTAGTATCAATGAGGAAATGCCTGATAACTTCTTATTGTTACCACAGGGAGAAAAGGGTTTCTTTTTCCTCTATGCCCAGTTAAAATAATTTCCTTTTTCATCAGTGACAAGAAAACGCATCACCTCCCCCTCTGCACCCCTGGCAATCCCATAGTTCTGCAGGGACAGATAAGAAAATTAACTCTATCCCAGCTAAAACCATGACAGGGTCATGATAAAATAGCCATTTTGGCCCGCCTCCGGGAAGGTATTTCAGCTCTTGATTTCCACCAAAGTCAAATGCAGTCATAGAAGTGAAGGCGAGTTAATATCGGGTGGCTCTGGTCCTTAGGTGCTGCAAAGCCATCTCGTCATCTGATGCAAATCTCACCGCGCTCTACCATAAGAACATGACTTGTGCTTTTTTGGAGTATTGTTTTATCTAACCCAGATGATGCAGGTCAGCCCAGAGCCCAGTGCTATCCATTCTTCTTCCAAACCAAGGACAACCTCCTGCCGCAGAAAGGAGCAAAGTATCAAGAGACCTGGAGGAGTTAGAGCAACTTGGGGGCTGCAATCCAGTATCACCCGTCACACCTGAGTGCGAAGGTGAGCTGTGACAACTGATCTACCCTCTTCCTGATCTAGAGCCCTCCAACACCCCAAACCATGGCAGAAGAAGGAGCCACTAGCAAAACAGTCTGTGAACACAGCAAGAAGATGCTTATGGTGGGGGAAAGGACCCTCATATTTAGCTTCCCTTCCCCTCTTTCACTTCCAACAAAGCCACACTAGATAGCGTAAGTTAATGAGAACAGAACAACGACTTTTGAAACATGAAATCCAGACAGTTGCCAACTCTCATGACTTCATTGTGCATGTCATGATGTTTATAGTTTTTCTTGAAGCCCCAGTTCCAGAAGCTGAATATTTGGGCTTTCATTTCTTCTTCCCTTGGGGAAAAAAAAAGAGAAAAAAAAAAAAAAAAAGAAGAAAAGAAAAGGGTTTATTTTAGCCCTCATGAATGTTGAAAAAGCTAGAATATATGTCCTGAGTACGGCTAAATGTGCCAAAACCAAGGAGTCAATGGAAAAGAATCCAGAGTACATTAATTCTCATGATTTCTAAGCCAGTCTCAGAATTTATGAGCCTGCTGCTTCAGATTCATCACTTCTGCATGATTGGCAGGGGTGCAATGGAATATAAGAAGCAGCTGAGAGGAAGAAAAGAAAAAGGCTAGGTGTTTGACCTGGCTCTCCATGGTGGAGTAGGCTGGGCAATTATTTACAGTAATTCTTCTGTGCCTCAATATAGTATCCAAAATCGCCTTGCCTGTCACTTTTGCAGGTCAAAGGTATAAATGCCAGGCTTGAATTGGAAAGAGTTTGATAACCTGTTCAGCATTTTTTTGAATATTATCCCACTTCCATTTTACTCCGTCTGTGATTTCCATCTCTTTTTTTCTTTTTTTTCTTTTTTTTTTTTGTTTTTTGCCTCCTGCCCAGCAGAAGATTTGCAACAGGTCTTTGCCCCAGGCATGGAAGCACAAAAGAAGTGGAGAATAGAAGGCGACCTCATTTTTGTTTTCACAGGTTTCCTGAAAGAAGAGGTTTGCCATCTGGGTGGAAATCTGACAAAACATCACAGGAGGGGCTGGGCCCATCAGCCAAGCCGAACAGCTGTGGGGAAGCTACATGAAAACCGAATCACTTCACTGGAATAATTTATTGTGCCTGGCTTGTGGGGATAATAACAGAAAGAAATTCAGCTCTTTTATCTGCTGTTGCAGCACGAAGTCCCTTGCCAGACATTTGCAAAGCACCATTTTCAAGCTGTGGTGAGAGCTTCACCTGGGACGTTGCGCAGGAGTCAACTAGGAGGAGAAATGGTACGTGGTGCCTCTGTGGCTCTGTAACGTGGTATCTCAGGGCTTCACAGTCCATTCCTTCACCATATCCTGCTGGTGAAGTCTTATTAATCATCCTGTGTTAGTCCCAGGTTGTTATTGCCCAACTAGAGAAATTTTTGACTGGTCCTCGTGGTGGTCGTGTTTTTGTTGGACGAAAGTCACAGAGGCAAAAGCACTGGCCTGATGCACTGCCTTTGGAGGCTGGGACAGGGGAAATTTCAGACCACCTCACCTCCTCTCTACCACCAGGAATGTAACCCATAGGGCTTAGGAAGACTTCTCGTCACTTGGGTCCTCCTGAATTTGAATGCCTACAGGTTACCAACTGGGTCCCAGTTCTCCTCCACCTGAAAATAACCTGCCAGACTGTGACCTCTTTGCCTTTGGGTCTCGAGGATACAGCACTGCCTACCTTATCTCTTGGCTAGGTGCACGCTCAGATGATTGCACTGACTTTGTTATAAATCAGTGGTAATTTACCTCTGTACTAGACGCTGGCAATTAGCAGTGAAAGTACTTCAATCAAATCAATCAGAGAAATAAATAGCAGTGAAAAAATACAGAAATAAAGTCTGCTGAGAAACCACTTCCAATCTGACAGAGTAATTCTCACTCTTTTTTGGTAAAAGTTGACTTAACTTTCAAAACAAACCAAAATCAGACCAGTATTACTCACGCAGTCTAAGAAGTGCTGGTAGAAAGGGACCTCTGGAGGTCTCTCACCCAAACAAATGAAAGCAGCACTATCTGTTGCCTGTTGTGCTCACCACTACAGAAAATGGTTTGGCTTTACCCACCTATATTACTCTTTATCAAGTAGTTGGAGGCTGCTTTTAGATCCCCCCTTAAATGAGCGCAGCTCCCTCAGGCTCTCCTTGTAGGTCTTGCACTCCAGGTGTCTGACCATGTTGGTAGCTCCACAGAGCTTTGTGTTTCTGGTTTTAAATCTCATCTGGAAGGAAGGTGGGCCAAGATAGGGGCAATGCAAGGAAATCAGAAAGAGCCTTCCCTCGCAGGAGCGCTGGCTCAGCTTTGGGGCCTCGAGGAATTTGCACATCTTTGAAAAGATGCTGGTAAGTGCAAGAGCGGATTTACTGGGTAGGCTGGGAAAATCCATCATCTTTTCCCTCTTAGCGCTGCCCCATCTATCACACATGCAGTGCTACAAGATGAGGAGCCAGAATGCTGCCCTTCTTTATGTTACAGCTCCCTGTAGCCCTGGAGCACTTGAGCCTGAATTCAGAGGTCTCAGACTGTTCCCTGGCAATGGAGCATAACACACAGCATGTAGCTCGTTCTGCCTTTCCATTACAAACCTCTTTCAAGTTGCATGTGACTTTGCCACACTTCAGCAATTCAGCTTGACATTTCCTATGCTTCAGGCTGATTTCTTGGTGTGAAGCTTTCACAAAACCCGTCCCACAGCTTGTGAACATCAAGTGGCTTTGCCAGCATCTTTTTTTTCCCCAAGTCTTTCTTTTTAATTTCACAGGGTCAGATTCTCGGCTGGTGTCTACAGTTCACAACTGCTATGTACCTAGGCCAGCTGCTGCTGATATCTAGGCAAATTGCAAACTGTGCAGAAAGCATTATGTTTTCATGGTACTGTTAATTGTCATTTAGACATGAGCCTTTTTTTTCCTTTGTGAGTCAGGGCTTTCCTGGGCCGTGGTTGCAGAGAGCTCTGGTCTATGCTGTGTGATGCAAGGCCTGAGAGCTGGGGAGCATCACCTGCCAGTGTCTGACCCAGATTTGGCACAAATAGTGCCAGAATAATGCTGACGCTTGGATGGTTCTGCATGATGCTCCACAACGTGTCTCAGAGGCGGTGGGGTGTCTCATCTGAATAACTCCTGCACAAGTACACCTTTATTTTTAGTGCTTTGATTTGCAATTTGCACTTAAAGTGTCTTGCTTTTTCTCCCAGAACTCGATGTGTAACGTCTTCACCAAGAGCTGTTTTCTCAGCCCAGGTACTGTGGACTCCCAGAGAGGAAAGTCCTCCTGGCTCATTGCAAGGGAAGATCTGGCTCATTAGCCAAACCTAGGCTTCCACATGGCTCCCCTGATGCCAGGATTAGGACTTGCTCATGGGTGACAGAAGAGTCTAAATCACAGTATGTTGGTTGACTTTCCAGTTTGCCTTTCCCAAGCAGCCTCTTCTTTTGTTCCCTTCACTAACCCAAATGAGATATTTCTGCTCTGGTTTGCGCAGCCAGAAAAACATTCATCTTCTTTTCAAATAGCCGTGTGTCATCTGTTAAAAATAATCTTGTCAAGGCCTGTGCAGGGCTTGAAAAATGTGCTAATATTAAGCAGATTTTCCTATTAAAATCCACGTATCCCATGCAAGGTCAGTCAGTTCAGTTCGCACACTCCAGGAAAGACAAATAACAGCATTAATGACTGGACCTGGTAAAGAATTAACTGCAGTGAAGTAAGTTTCTAAGGCGGTCAAGGGGTCAGGGCTGTAATGTGTTAATTACCCACATGGGGTAGTCGTCAGGCTAAGCCCTCCTCACTGAGTGGTTGTATCAGTGTGATGTACATCGTAGGTCTGTGAACCTGAAAAGAAATCAGGTTTTTGCTGCCTGTGGCGGGTTCTTGTTTTTCACAACACAGCCCCTAAAGCAGGGCAAGTTGGGCTGGGGAAATTCATCTGTTGGAGGCACATTTGGGGTAAGTCAACAGGGAGACAGAGATTGAGGGGCGTTAGCTGGGGTCCCTCATGGAGGGACTGAGCTCTTCTGTACAAACCCCTCATGTTCATGAAGGTGGCTCTAAAATGCTGGTTGTGTCTTTTGGTATGGCTGGAAAACATAGGAAATCTGGAACTATCCCTGTTTTGCCACACACAGGTTTCTCTCAGTGCCTCTGTTTCTCAAATACCTTTTGCATCTCTCTTATCAGCAGGACTTTTGACTGGCCTCTTGCTGTGTGTCAGTATTGGAGAGTCCTGGGTTGAGGCATCCATCCATATGGCTCCTGCTCATGGGGGAGCTGTTCTGGAAGGGACCGAGTACCATGGAGCCTCTCCTCATCCCATCTGCATCACAAATCAGAGACTTGCAAGGCTCAGACCCACCCCAGGTCCTCCTCTTTTCCCTTTTATTTCTCCCAGAGGAATCCACTAGTCACCCAACCCACGAAAGCTTTCAGGGAGAAGGTATAGAAACCTCAGACCTGAAAATCTCAGGCTCATCCACCTCTCCCTCCTTTCTCCCCCCTTCCACCTGCTTAAGCCATATTTGAAAGCAATACTAAAACAGCAAGCAAACCGTATTTTCTATTCATCCTGCTGTACGGTAAGCGAAGCATTAGTGAATCAGTTTCCACTGTTCCCAGGCTGCCCAGTGCTTCCCGGGACCAGGGACCATACAAAAAAATCCCTGTCCCCCCAGAGAGGGCTCGGGCACCCGGCCCCGCTGCTGGCAGCACCACACAAGCCTGCATTGCGGCCGCCTGTTACTGCAGCTCAGTGTTGCCAAGGTAAGAGCCATCTGAAGGACTGGCTCTGCCTCAAGTACCAGACTTGCCTGGAAAGTGGTGCCAAAATTTCGGAGGGTTTTCGGGTCAAAGAGGGTGGTGCATTCGTTGGTTTTATTTAGAAAACAAGGGCTGTGCCATGGTCAGAACATGTTCGGTTTTCCATGCTGGCTTAGACGTTGCTTCATGGTGCGATTTTACAGGTGCTTCAATATTAAAACCTTTTCCGGCTACAAATGGCAGATGCTTGTCTTTCAGGACATCTCGGCATCTCCATCATCTTCACATGAAGCCACGTCAAATCATTCAGATAAAAGCTTGAAAAGGTGTCAAGAGCTCCCTTAGCTTTCACTTTGGTCTTCTCCTGCCTGTCAAGTGAGGCTCAGACCGTTGGGTGAGGGTTTGGCTGTGCTGTTTGTGGCTGTTTCATGTAGAGGAGCTCTTTTAGGGATTGACTAACCACTGTGGACACTTCCAGGTCTTAGGGATAAGTGGAGAGGGCCATGGGAGACCACCAGATGAAAGTAATTAACTGCCTAAAACCTCAAGTGTACTGGTGGGAAAACGAACATGTCCTGCTTTAGTTAACTCAGACAGCTTTCATGCCCACTCCATTTCTGTGTAACATCTTTTCTAGCCCCTTAATCAAACATCCTTGTTTTAACAGGGCTTTCAAAAGCAGGCTCCATCCTCTGCCTGCCATACGAAACACTGAGCAGATCCATCAGACAGCGAATTGCTAAAGGAGAGTGGAGGAGCGTAACTCTTTAAAGACCCAGAAAAAAATTGCTTGCTTTCAAATACAAAGAACAGGTGAGGAGTAGGAGTGTCTGTGTTGCCATTGACAGAACACCACAAATCACGCTGATTTGCACCCTTAATCCATGCAGCATGGCACGAGTTTGTCTGTCTGTCTGTCTTCCTTTCAGCATTTGGTCAGCAGGTGCAGCAGGCGCTGAGATGGATGTGTTTTTGGGTGACAACACTCTGCCACCTGCAGCAAAAACCTTGAGTTGTCCCATTCCAGAAGTTTGCTCTGTCAGGACGGCCATTCCCGTGCTTAAATTTTTGAATTGCTCATTTTCTAGGAACTGCAAGTACACTGAGCTATCTGCTGCAGGCACGTGCTGCCACGGCCATTTCAGAGCCAGCCTCAAACCCTCCCATAATTTTCTAAACCAAAGCCCTCCCTGGCCAATACATCCTTTCCCGGCAGCTGCTTCTGGGCTGCAGCCAGACCCTCGGGTGACATTTCCCCCCAGCTTTGGGAGGAAGACCTGACTGTGGCTCTGTATAGCTCTTGTTGGCCAGTGTCTCTTGACTGTCCTGTCTGATAACTGTGTCTATCCTGCTCCCTCAGAGCAAGCAGCAGTGCAATGGCCTTTGGTGTATGCCCGTTGGTGGCCCGCTTACCAGTCCTTGCTCTGGAGTTCTTTATACTCCAAGAACAACAAAGAACGATCGTTTGGAGAAAGCAAGGTATAGAAAAGTGCGGTCAGATTTTCTTCCTCGCCCTCAAATTCCCTCTAAAAGAAAAAAACCCAAAATAACAGGGAGTACTGTGACTTCTACTGAAAGATCAAAACCATGGATACCACAAGGAAGAGAGAAAGAGAGATTAGAAAGTCCTTTTCTAATTAATGTTTATATATTGGCTTGACCTTTCCCTGTACCTACATCTACATATGCAAAAACCAGATGCTTACAAGGGATCACAGCAGTCATCCAATCTGTTGTTCTGTTAATACAGACAGAAGTATTTAACCAGCAATTCCCGCACCAAGCCTACAACTAGATTGCTGGCTAACATCTATTTTTAGTAAGGCATTCGATCTTGATTTAGGGACTTCACATGATGAAGGACTCAGCACATCTTTAGATAAGCCACCCAAAGGGTTCTTTATGCTTCTTGTGAAAAGAGAAACATGCCTTATCACCCTTCTGAATTTATCTGGTCTCTGCTTCCAGTTGTTGCATCTGGTGACACTCTGGTGGCTTTACAACCTCCACCAAAACCTGCAGAGGACACAAAGGTGCGCCTCGCTGGTTCTGGCAGTTCACTTTCATGAAGGAAAAGCACACAGAGGAATAAGAGACTTGGGGTCCTTATTTACACTGAGACTTTACCAAGCCTGAGTGGAAGAAAGAATTGGACCCAAAATGTGCAACCCAGCCCATGGGTGGACTCGAGAGCTGTGAAGCGCCTCAGTGGGACCAGGTCGGGTGAGCGCCCTTTTGGAACCAGTTTATCTCCAGAAGGGTAAGAGGCAGAGCTGAGGTCAGGGCAGGCTGCAGACCTACAGCAGGAGATGCCAAAGCACAAATCCCTTTATTTTAAATAAACAGGCCGGCACCTCAGCTGGGCACGAGCCCTGCAGCCCGCTTGCTTTACAGAGATTGTGTTAGTTGACATCATATGGACTCGCAGGTCTCCAGAGGAGATGACCTCAGATCCTAATCCGGATCTCAGTTTGTGTGCATGGATCACATCCATGTGGTTAAGTCTCCTGCATGTTATTTTTGCTGATAAGCACTTGGGACAAACTTTTAGAAACCCTCTGAAAAATAGGGAAGAAGAAACCCCAAACTACAATTTAAACATAAAATATTGCAATGAAATTAACAGGGAAACCTGGGCTGAGAGAGAAGGCTGCAAGATTTAAATCTCTGGAGGTTGCAGCCAAGGAACTGAATCTACCAACAACTTAAAGAGAAATGGGGAAAACTCTCCGCTCTGAGTTTGATGGGCTTTAGCTATTTTTAGAGGAGGTGGGCAAATGTGCATTTGTATATCTCCAAAAGTAGGCAGGGAGAAAACTAAACAGCAAAAGCACACAGATAGCAGGTTACTCCATCTGCTGTGGGTTTACCACTGCAGAAGATAATAATAACTTCTCTGGAGAGGCCACTGCAAGATTGCGGTGCACTAATGCTGTCCCTTATCCCCCCAGCCTCTGCTGCTCCTCCCTGGGGGCTCACACTCCAGAGAGCCTCTGGGCTCTGCCTGGAAACCTAAACCTGCTAAATCCCTCCCTGGAGGAGCCTGGCTGCTTGCAGGTGCTTTCCCCCGAGGTGGATGTTTAACACTAACCAGAGCAGTGCTCTTGATACTGAACGGGCCGCTGCTTTCCCAACCTCTCACCCCTAATCTTCACTGGGTGCATTTGTTCTCACTGTGGGAACATTCATTGACATCAAAATTCCTCTATCAGTGTGGTGGGGGCTGAAAGCATCACTACTCCATGTGCACAGCCTTGTGGAAAGCAGCTGATGTTGCATTTGCTAGTCGAGTCTAGATCCCACTGCAGGTGATTTGGGCTAAAGGGAATTTGTGATTTAGAGCCGGGTACTTCATACCGTAGTCAGGATGTCTGTTCATCTTCCTACATGAGGATCAGAGAATCATAGAATCATGGAATGGTTTGGGTTGGAAGGGACCTTTAGAGGCCACCTAGTCCAACCCCCTGCCATGGGCAGGGACACCTTCAAGTAGATCAGGTTGCTCAGAGCCCCATCCAGCCTGACCTTGAACACCCATGATGGGGCATCTACAACTTCTCTGGGCAACCAGTACTAGTGTTTCACCACCCTCACTATAAAGTTTTATTCCTTATATGTGGTCTGAATCTCCCCTCTTTTAGTTTAAGACTATCACCCCTTGTCCTATTGCTACAGGGCCTACTAAAAACTCTGCCCCCAAAGGATGTGCAGCTTAGGTGCTCAGCCTTGGGGTGACTTCAAATTGACCTCTTCCTGCACCAGTGCCTCCTTGCTTAACGGAGATAACTTCCAACCTGTGGTACTTTGAGGTCTGTCCATGGAAGTTATCCTGCTATTCCTTCCTCTTTGCATGGGAGCAGGAATCTGCAAAGACATGGGATGAAGCACACCCCAGAGAAGAAAAGCTCCTGCACAGCACCAGCACAAACAGGGCAAACATCCAATGGTGGAAATACAAATGCCTCCTATAAAAACACAAACCAAGGGAGCATCTGAGAGAAATTGTTCCTGAAGTTTCCTCTCTGCTGAGAGAGAGACGGGCAATAAATGGTTCCTGACACATTCCACAAAATGAGCCATTACGTCTTTTTTGTCAGGTCTCACCTGTTGTTATTTCTAATGTTTCCTCTTCCCAAGACTGGGCAGTGTTTTGCATCGAGGTAATATAGTTGCTTTTGTTCAAGAACCAGACGAGTTACCCCATCTTGTAACCAGGACTTTGTCATAAATGAACAAACATCTGTTAAATTGAACTGTACTGCATGAGAGGCTTTTTTTTTCTTCTTCTAAAGAAAAGAAAAAAACACAAAAGAAAATTGAGCAGATTTCTTGAGCAGTGTGACCGGCAGGATATACTCAGGTGAAGGCAGGGAACTGTCTGGGTGCTTTAAAATTTGTAATGCACTTCGGTTTGGTGTCTGAAACAGAAGGGGTGGGGGGAAATGTTGAACAGATCTGTTCTTCTACTGGGTCGTGTTTTGCTCCAGGAGAAACATCCTCCTTTCAGCTCAGCTCTTTACAAAACAAACAAGAGCTATTAGAAAGAGATGTTTTTCAGGACAGCTCAATGAGTGCTAATTGCTTAGAGACATAATATTCTTCTGATGGCTCTGGGATTTTCAGCCACAAAGTCCCCAAAGCTCTCGATCAGGTTCTTAGTTGGTGAAACTCAATATAGCCGTCAGCATTACAGCACAACTTTCCACAGTTTGCACCAGCTGAAAAATGCTCACCCCGGAATGCTTAAAAAGAGCAATTTTGAATCAGAAATGTGTGCGTGTGCGTGTGCATGTGTGTAATTAACTCTTTGAAGTCCATTGCCATGGAAGTCAATAGCAAAGCTACTGATTTCATGGGCAGTATAGGAGTGTGAACTTGCTGCCCTGCTTTAGTGCTGTTCCCAGAAAGCTGGTTTGTATTTTCCATAGGTGAACCTCTGCCAGGTCTTCCCTGGATTCCTGGTGCAAGATTGCAACAGCGGCCCATAGAACTACAATTCAGCAACCAGCTTGTGCTACAGACAGCTTTGCAAAAACTTGGCCCTACGAAGGAAAAAAACACCAAACCAAACCTTTCCCGTCTCATCTTGACAAAATCTGAAGTCTTCTACCCCCACTTTAGGTGCAAGAAATCTGGTAGATACTTTTTGAATCTCACCTCAGAAAAGGGGGAGGCAGGGAGGGATGATAGTGCTGACCTTGTTTCTTGTCCAAGTCTTTGCTTTCGTTCTGCAGTCCCGACAGACAGAAGGACCCACCCCACTCCCAGGCTCTGGCAGAAGATGATTAGAGAGAGGCCTTAAGCGTAATGAAAACTGATGCAAACCATTTGCTGAAGGTTACCCCGCGACAGAGGCTGTGCCTTCTCCCCGAAGGAGTACGATGAGATATCCGACATCCAGCCTTATTCGTTGTGTTCGGTCAGGAACAGATCTGAGGGCAGCTAATAAACTTATCTGCATCAGATTAAATTGCCAGTCCTGCCCTCCCTCCCCCTGCCCTCTCTCCCTCCCCAGATCAGTTACACGCATCAAGCCAAATAAAGATAAATGTATGACAGAGTTCATTCGAGTGATTGAAAATCAAGATGGAGCAGCATATTTTTCATCAATGCTATCCCAGGAAATAAAGATAAATTCCCCCACTTCATATTTTAACATAGCTTATCATAATCACCGGTAATAGCAACCAAATGTTTTTCATTTGTTACATTTTAAAGGGGGCTGGGGGAACAGTTTCCTGGTTGTAGGCTCATCGAGTCTAATTTTAAGCTGGTGTCAGGGGTCACTTCCACTTTATGTTGCATTTCTGATGAGCGGTTTTTGCTGGAATACCTGGCTTGACTAAATGACTGCAAGAAAGAGCAGGGCAATGCAAGTCAAAGTGGTGACGGTGGGGAAGGAGCCTTGGCCACTGGGCTGGGATTCATCACCAACGAAATGCAAACCTTGGTCCAGAGTGGCTCTTTACAAGTATTTTTCCCAGAAAGAGGACTTTTAGAGATCCCACATTCTGCCCCTGTCTCTGACATCACCTAACTGTCTTTCCAACTACCCTGAGCTCCACGGAGCTCTGGTTCCCCTTAATTTTTAATTTTTTTTTTTTTTTTTTGAAGGGCCAACATGCAGTGGGAGGGCATCCTCCAGGACTTTTTACATGTAAGCCAGAGGTTTACTGATTGATCCCCAAGGATCTATTAGTGCTGCTCTTCTGTTCTCCCTTCCCATTTTACCCTGGGTCCCTGAGGCTTCTGATGGGATGGTGATCACTGTAATAAAAAGTGGAAAGATAAAACTTTCATTACCCCAATTAATCTGAATCTGCATAATACTGGTTTACGGTACAGCAAAGGTCACACATGGTGATGTTGAAACACTGACTCCTCATCAAGGGAGCAGCAATATGGTCACACTGGTGGAAACCTTATCTTTCCATCCAAAAGTGAGAACTCCTTCCCAGGAGCCATATGGGATAAATCGTTGGTTGCAACTCCTTGAGGAGGTGGGGAGAACGTTGCGTTAATAGGTGAAGAAATTTGGCAGAAAATAAACCCCCTTGTGATCCAGCTGGTCCTCAGATGTCAGAGGGGCTGGGGACGGCTGGGCTCAGATTCTGAGCGATACCCGATTCAGCACTGTTACTTCGCGAGGGATGCACTAACTGTACGATCACTATCCGTCTAGTCCTGCCCAATTGCGCTTCACGGTCAAATTCACTAATAGAGCAGTTTATTGAAGCAACAGAAATACACGTTCTTATTGGATTGCTGGTGATAAACGCGCTGTCTGCAAAGCACGTGCAAGTATAAAGTGCTAAAACACAAAACACAAAATAACAAGCTTGTTCCCTAAATTTCCCGGGGAATCACTTGGTATAACCAAGTGTTCGAGTCTTACCCAACAGGCGTCCCTATGGGGGGGAAGAGAAGTTCAGCCTGTCAAAGGATCCCAGCAGTCCACGATGGTATCTTCCCTAACGTCCCTCTCTCTTGCGGTCATTTTTATACTATTTTATGTTTAGGTGGAGCTTGAGTGACTCTAGTCATGCATACTTTTGTTATTGATTGGTGTAGAAATTCCTCGCTTTGATTTAAAGGTATAGACTAAGAGAAATTCAGAGCGCACGCTCAGTGAGGGGTGGTCGTTCCTTGGAGGTGGGTAACTTTGGGATGGAGTTGTGTGTTTTAGTATTATAATGAGTTTGCAATGAGCAAAGTTCACCCACAGGGCATGATGTTGCTGCGCTGGTCCGGGCATGGTTCCATGGTTCCCTCCAACCCCCGGATCTGCAGTGATTTACTGACGAGTTTGGCCATGAAGCCTTCACTTTGCTCCCTCCTACACTTATCTCCCCTAGATTAGCACACCAAGCTCCCCCAGTGTTCCTCACATCCAAGAGTGCAGGTGGTGTTGCTTAGGGAACAATCACTGAACCAATTTCCAGCACGCCAACCGCATTCCACTCTGGAAGTTAACTTTTATGAAATGTGGATATAACTTTAGCCTCAATAATTTCAACCTCAATAATCTCACCCCCAGTAATCATTCCACAAAGAAGGCCAGAGAGGTGGCGGTGAGGGTGTGAGGAAACACACCTCCAGGCCTGGCAAGAAGATGAGAGGGGTGCATCAAAAGTGGAGCTAGAACAGGAACGGGCATCCCTGTAAAGCAGGGAGTTGGGACACAGACTTAAG
The DNA here is from genome assembly GCF_963921805.1 of Phalacrocorax carbo. Lineage (NCBI taxonomy): Eukaryota > Metazoa > Chordata > Aves > Suliformes > Phalacrocoracidae > Phalacrocorax > Phalacrocorax carbo. The sequence goes on along the minus strand of NC_087513.1, from coordinate 215,301,966 downwards.
AGGACACCATATAGATTCAGGAGAGTGAAGATAATGTAGGAGGTCCATTGGGGCTGGGTGTTTTTGCAGCCATCTCCATCATGTTAGAGATAGTCATCTCCATCAGAGCTTATGGGACTTTTTCTGTTGACTCTAAGGGAGTTGTCACCCTACAGGCTGGCAAATGGTTTGCTCATTAGTTCTTTTGTTTCCTCCTCCTTCTGCAAACGTAGCCCTGACTTTTTACCAAAAAAAAAAAAAGCATCAGAGAAGAGGAGGCTAAAGTTGGGGAGCGGGCTGACCTGTCAGACTCCAACCCATAAATTGCAGTAGTTTCTAGTACAATCATAACAGCAATAAAAAGGGGCTTTGGAGCAGAATGTCTTTCGATCGCAGCAACATCTGGCGTGTTTGTGTCCTGGTGGTGGATTGGCAGCAATATCCCATATGGGACAAGAAAGGTCGTGGCTGGCCATGGGAGGGGAGCTCTTTCCTGAAGCCTGAGCAGAGAAAGTTTAAAGGTAACATCATCCAGTGATAAGCTACAATTGCCTTGCCCTCTGGCAAAACACACACGATACAAATGGAGGGACAGAGGAGAATAATTAAATCTCAGGAATGCAGCTGGAGGGTGCTGGGGCGAACCCAAGTGGCTTAAGGAAAATTTAAGCTTGAAGCCTTGGTTTTTCAAGACTTGTGTTTTGAAGGTGTTTGGGAAGCTGCATAATAAGAGGGAAAGTAATGCATTTCTTGGGATCCTGCTCAACAGACCAAGTTAAAGACGTGAGCTGGGCTCTTGGTCCCCCACCTGCCTGTGCTCCTGCCCGGTCCATGCACTGTGTAGACAAGAACACAGGAGAGAGATGGAGATGTGCAGGAGCCACGCTTCAGTATTACAGAGCAAGTCTTGAGCCCACCCCTGCTCTCTGAAGTGCCCCTGGGTTCTCTGATTTCAGTGTAGCCTCATTGAGGACACCAGGATAAATCCAGGATTCATCTCTTTTAGATAGTGGAGCAATATCAGACCAAAGCTATTGCAAAACTAGAGCTGCAAGGGTCAAATGTCTCCAGTAACATACCGTCATGGAGCAGAGATGCTGCCTGGGCAAGAGCACCCCTGCACACTTAGGGCAGGATAAAACAGGTCTGACATTGCACTGCAGTGGATTAGGAATATGCCCAGCGAGGAGGAAAGGTGGAAAGGAAAGGCTGAGGTTGGAGGCGCCTTCATCTGTTCATGTCCCCTGTATCTATTGGAGCTGGAGTTCTGCCATGACATTTGGGACACTGAAAATCAGAAAAGTGGGACACACTCTGTAGAACCTCAGAACACCAGACCTCAGCTTTGTATCTGCTCCAGAAGATAACACTGCTAATACAGTAAAAGTCGTCCCTGGGAGCTGAGGTCATTGCTTCGGCTGTATTTACTCAAGGGGAAAACACTCCCTGTTGTAACCTTATTGCAATTTTCTGACATCCAAACAAACCTGATGGAGCTTCAGTTCACCCTCCTGACCTCAGAGCGGGCAGCATGAGCAAAATGCAAAGCAGCAAAAAGCCCCACAGCTATAGATGGAAAACAAGCTATCCCCCCACCTGCTTTTCACTCGCTAAATAAAAATTTATTGCAAACCTTGCTGTGCCGTGAAGACTTTGCAACAGGATTGAAAATGTATGTTAAATAATAACAAATCCACAAACCATAAAGAGGGGCCACGTAATCTCTCTGCATCTAGTTAAGCAGAGGATTTAAGGATTGTGCTCCTTGCCCTGATACCCAGCCCCTGCTGCTGCAGGCAGGAGGGTTCCCGAGGGCTTGGAGAACTGAAGAGCGAGCAGACTCTCAACAGGGGATGGGACATTTCAGATATTTATTGACCAGCCTTGCATGGCCAAACCCACAGAGGCATTTCTGTGTCTAAATTCTTCTTTAGGCACCTGATTTCTCATTCATTTCAATAGTAAATTAAGAGCTGAAACAGGAGCTGTGCATCGACGTCTGTAAATCTGGGGCCCGCTGACTCCGGCAGAGCAGCAGGGGGTTCCATGGTGGAGCTAACATGCTGGGCAGAGACCAGCCACCATGCTGTACCTCTGGGTCTCCTAATGGCCATCGTCGTGTCTTTAATTTCCTAGTCTGCTCCAGTGCTGACGCGATAAGCACAGAACAGATCTCCAGGCAGGTGTAGGTAGATCAGTTGGGTGGCAATGGAGAATACCATGGTTGACTCGACTCTCCTCCTGTCCTTCTCTTTCTCCAGCAATGTGATGTGATCCACGTGCTCTCACATCCACTTGAAGCCAGAGTTTGACTCTATTAATACAGCATTGCCAGGGTGAGCTTGCAATTCACAGCATCCTATGTTGGCTATCTATGAGCATCCCCATCCAGATTCCAAGTGACCATAGTCCTTCAGAAATCCAGATGCTGCTGTGGATCTGAGCCCCCTACTCTACCTGAGCCGTGCATTGGAGTGACCCCGTGGAAGACAACGAGCCTTTTTCCAACCTTACTCACCCCAGGGTCACACCTCTGTAATGGCCTTAGGCCAAGTTCTCAGCTGGGGGAAACGGGCACACCTTGACCTCAAAAGGGCTGCGACTCTCTGAGCAGCTGAGGGTTTGTGCTCCTTGCTGGATGAAACCGTATTCAGGTCTGACAAAGATGCAGCAGTGCAAAACTGGTGCAAGAAAAGATCTAAATGAAGCTATTTGAAAGAAAAAAAAAAAAAGCTGTGTGAAAAATAGTTCTGCTGTATGGTGTCCTCATCTGCAATGAAATATCTTGTAACACAAAACTTAGTGAGTGTAACAATGCTTAAAGCCACTGACACCTATAGAACTAAGCAGTTTTGTGCTGGTTTTCCCTAATATTGTTGCTATACAGTACCCAAACCCTCACATGGTGCAGGCAAATGCCACATATTTCACCTTTCTTTCTGCAGTATGGCTCAGGATATGTCCCTCTTCTGTGGACGAGGAGGTAAGGGGACCCTGAAAAGCATTGCTAACCACAGAAGGAATGTGTCTGGGAGATAAATCTGCTATTGTTATTATTCAAACAGCTCAATAACACCAAAAGAAAACATGGCATGAAGTGAAGAACCTACTATGGTTCCTGCAACCAGCCAAACCAAGTAGGGGAAGTATCTTATTCCCTCCCCAGCCTCAACAGAGCACATGCACTGAATTTACAGCAACCATCCTGACCCAGCTTTGGATTGATGGCTGGGGAGAGCTGCATGTGCACTGTCTGTCGGACCAGAGGGATTTTGCTTTGAGCAGACCTACGTAGCGGGAAGCACGGGTTCACTGAGCTGAAAAGAAGAAGTGAATCTGCAGATTTATGGGTGGGGAGATTTTGCTTGGAAAAGAAAAGATGGCAGGAATGCTGGGGAGGTGAGGAGCTGGGTACCACTGGGGAGGGATGCCAGAATCCATTGGTTTGGGGTCAATGTAGAAGACTCTTGCTATCCGCTTCTGAGGGTGCTGGTTTAAATGGCTGGTTGTTGAGTCGTGATCTTAAGCAGAGGATAGAACAGACTCTGCCCTGTTTCCTGGGCTTCTGGGACACCACACAGGGAGGTGGAGAAGATGTGATGTCTGTGTCCATCTCCAAAGGGAAGCAGGAGAGAAGCTCCCATTCCTTCCTAGGCACTGCAACCCTGATGCTGCATGTGATACACAAAGACACCATAAAAAGCAGAATTTTAATAGGATCAGCTGAAGAAAACTCAACAATGTGCCAACATTCTGGGTCTGGCTGGGGCTTGCCATCACCACCAAGCCTGGGTGGGGGTCACATACAGGACATCTCCATCCCTCTCTCAGTTCTGATGTTGAGTGATTAGTCTTCGAGGCAGAGAGATAATTCAGTCCTCATGCCAGAGGAGGCCCTGTCTCAGTGAGCAGAAAAGGCACACCAGTGGTGACGATTACCTTTGAATCCTAGGCTATAATTTTTGGATATTGAGCTCAGAGCAGCTGACCTGTCATTCTGCAGCAAGACCTTGAGCCAAGGCCATGGAGGTCAGAGAAAATAAGAGAGCAAGAGAGCAGCAAATGATTCATTCTTTCAGTCACTCAATCCTCAGGAGCAATAGCTATCTCAATCTTCAGCATGGAGGCTGATGATGAATGGTTTTAGTACCAATGATAATTTAAACCATGTGCAATGTTTACCATATTACCTGTTTGCCTCCCTGCCCTCAGCTATGGGAGTTCTGCTTTAAGGATACTTCCACCACTCACCTCCTGTGTTGGGATGGATGAAACAGTACAGCATGACAGAGGACTTTCCTCATCTCCTTTCCAAAAAGCTCTCATTGAGTTGGGGTCCATTTCTCTCCCCTTAAATTGCCTTTTTTCCCTTTTCTTTCTCTCTCTCGTTTCTTAAGAAACTGCCAGACATCTTAAACACATTTAAAAATACATGTCCTCCACTGTAATCCATTATCTAAGGTTCCCATGTGGGCTCCATCATCAGAGACCGCCAGATTGATAGTGTGGTTTGCATGGGGCCCCCAGCATGGGATGGGTTGGAAACAAGATTAGTGCACACAGAACATCCTCTGTGCTTCTACCTTTATTGGAAAGGGGGAACGAGCTGTGTCAGGTGAAGGGCATGAGCAAGATAGAAAGCAATGATCTAGTTACGCAGGATAACAGATGGCAAGATGGAGGCCGGGGAGGTGGAAAGTAAGGGGGAGGGTAGAGGTTCCTCCGAAAGAGCTGAAATGGCACTATCCTTGCTGATGGTTTTCAGCTGTTTGGGTGCATCTGGAGATTTCTGCTTTATTAAAAAGGGTTCGTGTTTGAGATAGGCGCAGGCTGAAATCTGAACTCTCACACACCTTGGAGGGGTTTGGATTTAGATCTGGATGCAAACTATGTCTCGCATATCCAGGGGCTGAGAACAGAGAAAGGTGTTGTGTCAAGAGGTAAATGACGAGCATTCAGAAAGGCAAGTCGTACTACTCTTGTTACCATCGGTCAGCTAAATCAAGGGGGGTTGTTCCCTGGCTGGGCTGATCAACAGCATGTGTTTCTGGAGGAAATACACACATCCAAGTGTAAAGTATGTGTTCTGTGCATGGTCGTGTGTTAAGCTGTTCAATGCACCGTGTGCTGTGCCTCTAAAGCAACCCGGTGAAACAACTATGGCCGTGATCAGCCACGACTCCCACAGAAATTGTCACCTCTTTCCCAGAGATGTGTAATTCTGACAGAATCAAGTCGTATTTTTCCAAAGCTGGTTGTCCTCATGGTTGCTAGAAAAAGCTTCAGAAGACCAACCACAATGGCTCAAAAGCAAGAAGCTAAATGAAAAGTTTATCAAATGTATTATACTGCAGAACCTCATGGTTTCAGTGTCAAAGTCATGTTTTTAAGTGGGTAGGACAGACAGTTCTTCAGGCACTTTGAGTATCTGGAAATGGACAAATGTGCATTTAAAGAAAGCACATTTCTAACAATTTTAGGCTAGATCCAGGTAGTACATCTACCCTGACCCTAGAAAGACCTCTGGGAGCTTCTTGTGTTCTTTCTATTCTCCTCTAGAGGGGTCCCAGAAGTATTTGTCAATCATCTCCTATGATTCTTTTCCAGAGCATTTATCACTCAGTACCAGCCCCAGGAACCTCACCAGCAGGTGGAAAATTGGTCATCCTTTCCTGAATCTAGTTTTCTCTCTCTTACGTGGTCCCATTCCTTATCACTCTCCTATTATGAGCGTATTATTTCTATAACAGTCTCTAATGATGAACTTAATCAAAGCTTAATTAAATTCTACCCTCCCATTTTCAGTTACTTCCCTCCCCTTTTTCAATAACAGGTACCAAGGTCTCTACTAGATCTGGGATGACTTCCAAGGGGCAGTTATGCCACTTTGTTCCCTTGGGTCTTCTACAAACTATTTTAAATATTACTTCCCAAAATTTGATTTTATCAGGGAAGTGTCTGGCCTTCAATTTGCAAAATACCTTAAGTAACCAGACGCAGCATTAGCAAACCATCAGATTGCTGGTTTGGAGGCTGGTTTTTACAGGAGGTCTGCGTCATTTTGGTAGATACGTCCTTCAAGGGCCTTGCATGAATATTGTCTGGTGCTAGACTTGTGCCCTCATAACTTTTCCAATCCCAAGAAAATGGGCAGACTCGTTTCTCATCCTCCCAGTCTACGGTGTGGGTTCCTGCAGGCCTGACTGGAACAGCAGGGAAGTGGCAGAGCTGTACTGGGGGCAGAGTTTAGCGCTCGGTTTCTAGCAGGAATGGGGAGATTGTGTTTTACCCGTGTCATCATAGAAAAGCTTCCGATTCCAGACTGCATTAGTCAAACTCATGCTGACGCAGCTCAGCACATCCTCTGTGCAAAACCTGCAACCCCAGCTCAGGTGTGGTGAGGATATCTTGCAGGCCACCTCCAGCCTAATAGCAAGCAGATGCAAGTCCACTGAGACCCACAGCATCACAGCTACTTGCCTTGGGTCTGGTTTTCCAGCAGAGCAGGCGCATGCTTGCTTTTAACATGTCTTCATTTAACTCCCCTGGGTTTTGTCCATGCTGTGAAAAGTGGGAAGAAAAAGCCCACCTAAGACACTGAAGTGGGATGCAGGAGGACTTTGGTACATCCCTTGGCAAAGTACAGGCTGCCTGTGTGACCTTGGGAAATCATTAAGTTTATGCATTTTCCCCATCAATGTTATGGCAGTGCTGTTTCCTTACTGCACACTGTCGTTAACAGCAGTTAATGACTGCACATAAATAGCGCAGGGAGGAGAGCCTGAAGCAGGGTCAAGATGGAAGACAGAGCAATACAAAGTTTTGTCTCTTCCTCCTAAGTTACCATCTCACAAGAGGTCAAGCTGTCATGAGAGATAACCACATCAGTAGTTTCCACAGTTCATTCTCCCAGCATTTTCACTTAAACCCAAGGGAGAATTTTCTCATTCTCAATATTCTCCAATACATGTTTTATGGCCCCAGTGGAACACTGGTGGCTTTAGTGCTGAGATGTGTGACAGCCATGTGGCAAGCATCAGCTGTTTATCTTGCTGGACGTGTGCTGGGTCTGGATGGGGTCAGGTTGCTGCACCAAGTTCTCAGCTATGGAGCATTTGATGTCCTTCCAGGTCTCCCCAAGGTCCTGAGTTCAGGGAGGTCTCTGTCTTGAGAGCTCATCTGTTGAGGCAGGAAGAGGGATTAGTTAGGCTGCCTCATTTGCAAGCAAGCTGAGGCTGTTTGCAGTGAATTTGCTCCATAATCCTCTCTCAAGGTCCTGCCTGCAACCAAACACATTTGGCTACCCCTAGTGGTTCATTAATAAAGTTTGTAATGAAACACTTGGAAAGAAAGCAATAAAGTATGATCCCATAAAAAGAGGTATTGCAAAGAAGGAGAAAGGGATTCAACCCCAAATACAAGCTGTTGATCAGACCTTTGAAGGTGATGAGGCATGCAAGCGCAGCCCTAGGCGCTGGGTAATGGTTCCTCTTATTTCCTTAACATTTAAGCAGTGATTGGAAGTGGAGAGCATGGGCCCCTTGTGCACTGCGTTTACACGTAGTGAGAGATAATCTCTAAATGGAAAAGACATACTAAAGAGAGGGGAGAAAAAAGCAGGAAGAGATTTGCTTGATCTCATCTTTTGTTTCTGCCTTAGATCAAGCAAAAAGCTGAGGTCTCTGGAGTCCAGTTCAGTGACCCACTCAATCTCATGGCCTCTCCTTTTTGGTGGGGAGCTAGACAGAGGGGTACAACTGCATTCCCATATCACCTCTGAAGGGCTACAAGCCGATCTACAGACTGGCTTTCCAACCAGAGCCCGGGTCTATTCCATGGGAAATCTCTTGTGGGGTATTTCTGACCTATTCAACATGCTCCCACGGCAATTCCTGCCGTGCGTAAAGGAGAAGTGATGTGGGGATGTAGAAAGGCCAGAGAAGGAAAATTTCCTTCTAGGGGCTTATGGCATGTGTTTTTCCCTGTAGGGCCATTGCAGCACTCTGATGCTCAGGCAACGTCTGGGCATGCAGGCAGCGCTGCTTGCAGGAAGGGTTTCATGGATGGGCCTGTGTTTAAGGCACAAGGACTAAAATAGGTCTGTATCAGTGTTTGGGGTTGCTGTTTTTCTACTTATACTGTGACCATGGTCCTAGGAGAAAATCTAGGAAATCCAAAGTGGAGACTACTGGAAAAAGGAACAAAAATAAGAGAGAAATCATGTCCCTGGCACTAAATTACAGCCCTGACCCCCACCAAACCCTGCTTAGCAGCTTGGCACTTTTTACCCTGGCACTGCAATGGTTAAAAAATAAAGCTAAATACAAGCTGCTGCACTACTAGCTGCAGTAGGCAATGGCTGTCACATGCTCACCCCTCATCTGAATGCACCCACAGCTCACCAGAGGACCCAAATAAATGTTAATTGTACTCCAAAATCACTGTCAGCCCACAGAAAATGTCATGTATGAAAGATTTGTGACACAGGTCAAAAATCTGGAGAAACAATACATTAGACCACTGCCAAATTGCACAAAATTTGCAATAGGAATGAAAGATGTGTGAGGTTGAATGAAAAGGCTCAGTAGACTTACCAACTGTCAGGTTTCTCTCTGGCCTGTGCAGATTTTATTATTGCTCCCCAGCATGTAAAATTTGGAAAGGAGGGTGTTTCTGAAATATGAACAGCAGGTGAAGAAGCTGAGGACAGTGCCCTGGGGACACCGAAAGAAGTTACCCTAAGCACTGCATCAAGGGCCAGGCTATCTGACATGCACTACAGCATATGGACTGGATTTGTCCTGGGTGATGCTAAACACTGAAGCAAAGCACGTGGGAGCGCATTCCCTGGAGATTCCCCTTTATGGTCAGTGGGAAGAAAGAGGCACTTCCAGAAGAAGGGGGCTGAAACGTCCTCTGAAGTTGTCTTCATTGGTTGCAAGTAGTCAAGGGTGCTCCTGACCTCAGCTGGCTACCTGAGGTTGGGTAGAATTAGGTCTAAAATCTACAGATCTAAACATCTGTAGAGCAGAAGAGGTGGAACTGAGTGGCTGGAGGAGGTGGAGGTCCGAAGTAGAATGACAGGGTAGGAGTCAAAGGCAGGAAGATAATGGGACTGGGGAGTGAAGGAGGCAGGAGAGAAAGCTCCTTTAGAGAATTCTTGGATAAAGAGGAGAGCAATTCTTCACAGCCATCCCCAGTTGTCCAAACCTCTAAGCCGTCAACTCTCAAGCTCCCACAAGAACTCTACCAAGGGCTGTGCGCATAGGAAAAGTGAACTCCTACCTATGTGGAAGTGCAGAACAGATACAAAGTTCACCAGCTATCAATGGGATGCACAAAAAGCCATGGAAAAGAAGACAGATGGAGGCTACTTGCTGGAAATAAAGAGATGAGCTAGTCGCATGGGAAAGACGGATCAGACAGAAACGCAGCTGAATCACAGCACCAGATTTTTGGGAACAGATGCGCTCTCAGGAACACACCAGAAAGCTAGAGGTGCCTCATACTGGCCAAATGCGATCAAGGATATCTGAGGTCTGGTGAGCAGATGTTATACAGGCAAGGAAATGCTGGCCAAGCAACAAACAGAGAAAATGAAAATATACAGCATCCCCAGTAGATTTTGGAACAAACTGGGAAGGGACCTTTTCATCGCAAACCACACAGACTACCTCATTGTTGCAGACAAGTGTTCAGACCGAGGGGAGGTAGATGAACTGTCAGATGAAATGCAATAAAGCAAAGAAGCACTTCAGCAGGCACCTTGTTTGACTTGCAGTAACTTTGCATGATTTACCCAGGAAGAGAAACCCTGTCCCAGCATGTCACCCTCTGACCGTGACCAAACAGCAAAGCAGAACCAGCGGTTTTATTCGCTGAGATTGTACGGAAGGAAGCAAAGGCAGTGCCTGGTGAGTCGTTCTCTAGGGGAGAAATACTTTCACTGAAGACCAGCATGACACTCTGATTCAAGCACCAAAGTCCAAATACATGCACAGCGCGAAAGAACCAAGAGGAATGGAAAAAATACAAGATGAGAAGGAAGGCAGCCAAAGACCAGAGCTTACCTTTCTCACAAGCTGGAGACCTTGTAGAACACCTTTTTGGAGTCTTTTCCAGTACGAGACTGTTTTCTTGGAACAAAATGCGAATGCGTAAGAGCACTCCATGTACTGAGAAGGAAAGGGCGTATAAGAGAAAGCAATTCTTTGAAGCCACAAGTATATTTGCCCATTGCACATAAGAGCTACAGATGCAGATGTAAGAGATTACAGACCTACTGAGACTTGACCGGAGGGACACAGAAGGAACACGGGCCATGAGCAACAGATACAGAAATATATGCAAACTATCACATACCCCCAGAAGAAACACATTCTGGAGAGTTTCCTGTTCTAAAAACAAAGGTCAGCCCCAGTTCACTGCAAGACGTACGTGAGAGTTTGAAAATAGTCAAGGTCTTTGCATCAAGGGGTGAGACCTCTGGTCTAGCCCTCTGCTAGACCTTATCTCTGTCTTTTTCTTACTCTGTGGGCCAGCTATGGGCCCTACGTCACCTATACATTCCATAGCTAAGCTATAGACTAAGATGAGATGGAGAAGCCTCTCTGAACTCAACATTTAGTCTTGTAATTCTTCAAAAACAATAAATATTTGGCCGATTTTCCTCCAAAAGTTGTTGCTCTGAAATGGTGCTAAACAATGCATAACATGAACAGAGATATTAAAGGGAGCGTGGTGGAATGTGAACTATGGAAAGAGATTTATTACTATTACCTATTTCTATTTTCAATTTTCCTCTTAAAAAAAGGAAAACACATGGAAAAAGGGGACTTTATGAAAAGTAGCATCTGCCCAGGGGAAGGTAACGTGATAGCATGCTTATACTTAAAGCAGTTTTGGGAATGGAGGGACCCCTAATTGTGGGAAATGGTCAATAGGGGAGCACTGCAATGGGAAAGGAAGGGATCAGGTCTGGGTATTGAAATTCCCTGTTTATGCTTGAACTCTGGCATTTGGTACAGCAGATTTGCTGGAGGGCAAGTGAAGAGAGTTACAGCACAAAAGCAGAGGAAAAATGTATGGGCTGGGAGTAATTTCTTGCTAGTGTTTTAAGATTGAAGAGATTCGACAGATTCCTTCCCTGAGTTTCCTTACACCAAGCGCAGGTTTTTGGAGGCTGGTGTAGAAAAATAGCCCAACTATCTGCCTGGCTTTTGTTACTAGAAAACGCATGTCTGCCTCACTGTCAATCATGGTCTTTATATCTAAACATTATTTCCTTATTCAGTCAGAGGACAGGGTGCACCAGGAGAGTGATCATCTGCACAGCACTGAAAGCTCGCGTGGCATTTAAAAAAATCCCTTTCCCTTCCAATCTGTCAGACCGATGGACCAGAAAGGGTATCAAATTCATCAGGCCTGGCTGTGTGTGTTTAGTAGTAATGGAATGTAAAGCACATTTGGGGCTCACCTGTTGAGAAATTCAAATGAAAGTTTCCCTTCAGGCTGTCTCATTTTCACCAACACCAAAACCCTGCACGGTGAGGAGACCTGAAGAAGGTCCTGCTGTTACTCGGCGTGAGGATTGCACAGCTGGGGTGAGCTCCATTAATAAACACTGCGCTCAGAAAGTCCTCCTCTGTAGGACTGTGTACACTCCACCAGGAAAGCAAAGAGGTAAAGCTCTGCAAAACTGCAAGTTATGATTTTGCACACTCATTTGAGATACTTTGATTTTCACAAGGTGCAAAGTGGAAGTTTCGACCTCTGAAAGTTGAAGCACCCTAAATCAGCAGCATTTTTGTTTCGCCATTTTGGCCCTCTCTGTCTCATTCAACTAAATCTACATAATTAAGCAACCCTGTACCTAAAACTAGTCTTCTGGAAATTACCTTCTTGCTTCACACAGGCAAGATATGCCCGAGGGCAGCAAGCGCTGATGAAGCCTTGGTCATACAGCGGATAGATGCAAAACCTGATTTGACTTTAGTGGAACAAGGACTGGAACTAAGTTTCCTACCGGCTGCTCATTCACTGATTTTGGGTAAAACTGAGTCCCTCAGCTGTCCTTCTTCCCTTGTTGGTTTTGTCTAGCTAGACTCTATATCGCAAGGTTTCCCGTGATGCTTTTGGGCCTTCCTTGTGCTTGACAGGTAGAAGGGACTGTCCCTGCCAGCCCTGTGATTCCAGAAGTCCTCAAATGACAACCACGTGTAGCATTTCAAGAGTTTGGGCAGCTCTATTGAGTGCAATATTTTGAAATATCATTTGGAATAAAGGATCCATTGAGTTCTGCTTTTCTAAAACTGGTGGGATCCAGCATAAAAATGTGAGGCTTTCTAAAGCCGGAGCGTCACTCTAAGAGGACCCATGAGAACTGAAGAATGCACATACTCATAACTTTGACTTACACACCACCAAGACACAGGTAGAAATGAAGTTACTCTTTTGTGGTCCATCTTTGACCCATTGACGGTTAAATAATGCCTCTAGGTAGGACCCGAGGGAATGGCAGGGAGATGTGCCAGGGGAGAGTGAGGCTGGGCATTAGGGAAAGGCTCTTCCCCCAGAGGGTGGTGGAGCCCTGGAACAGGCTCCCCAGGGAGGCATCACGGCACCAGCCTGGCGATGTTCCAGAAGCGCTTGGCCAAGGCCCTCAGAGACATGGTGTGAATTTGGGGTGTCCTGTGCAGGGACAGGAGCTGGGCTCGATGGTCCTTGTGGGTCCCTCCCAACTCAGGGCATTCTGTGATTCTGTAATTCTCTAGGCAGCTCTTAGATGGGAGAAGTTGACTGTGGCCACCTACAGAAGTCTGTAGCTGAACCATAATCCCAGATGATATAAAGCAGGGAAGTTGTATTTTTGCCTATGGAGCTATACCCTGGAGATAGTACAACCAGGTCTGGTCCTGGAGCTACACCCTGCTTTGGTCCTGTTTGAACAGTTTCTCCTGTCACATTTGGAGGGTTTTATTCCAGTCTCAGCTGTAAAAAGCCTATTTCATAGCAGCCATTTTCTATAAGCTTCTTTAAAACCTCCATTTTTAAAAAGCATAGCTAGGAGCTGCCTGAAATGCAGTCACCGGAAAGCAAGCTCAGCAGACAATGTACATCACTGCACTTGTCCATAGTCTGGACAGGCCACCACCAAGAGAAAGAGGGTTGCTTCCATCTCCCCAGTGCTCTCCTTCTGCATCTAGGATGGTGTGAGGACCAGCCTGGTATTTCAGAGACCCAGGCTCAACATCCCACCCTGCCACTCACTTCAAGGGTGACCTTAGCCAAAGCACTTCATCTCCGTTCCCCTTTTGGGACAATAAAAGTAAAAGCAAGGGCTGATGTCACAAAGCATTCAATATCTGCAGAGGTGGGATCAGAAAAATTCTCAGGAACATGACTCCACTGCCCACTGCTTTTACAGTGCAAAATTTGTACCTCTGTGAAGTTGCTCTCCCTCATGTTTTGTTATCCCTTATCCCTCCAGCTGAAGGACCTAAGACACCAGGTAAGGGTGGCAGGGGCTCATCTCACCTAAAGTTAGCAACCTGAAGGATCCAGAGTAGAACCGTGTAACAGCCTGGGGCACATCAAAGCTTCATTCATCCCACCAGCCTTCACCTTCTGCCATAGATGGAGATGGATGGAGATGGGATGGAGAGAGGGTGCCTGCCTCTCTGCTCTGTCTCTAGAAGCTTTGGGATCCACACAGTCAACAGACCCAGTGCTTGGGCTCACTGGTAGAGGCTGGCTGAGCATTAGCACACTCCTAGGATGGTTTTGGCAACATTGCCTGAACAATGGCCAGAGACCATTCACTATGCATGGTTTTGGGGCAGAAAAAGGGGGGTTTAACTGTGTGGATGTGAGTCACGATCTCAGATCAACCCTGGCCTGCATTCCTTACCCATTCAGATGTAGCCTGTATGGTCAGTGTTGGCCAGAGAGCGAGCTCAGGGGCAGCAGGATTTGGAAGAGGTGTATGCGGACCCTAGTGACTGCCTTGGCCGCACAGGATGGCTCAAGGGGAGATGAAAATGCATCTTCTGCTCTCTCAGTCACTACCCAAATCAGAGAAGGAACTTAGCCTTTTTGGCAGAGAAACCTGGACTTGCCTCTGGCATGTAGGTGCCCTTCTGGGAGAGGATGGCCACGCATCACCATGCTGAGGACATCCTGGTTTTGGAGCTGAGACAGAGATTAAATTAGTGTCTGCACTTAAGGCTGAGCTTTAAATTCCACCCTGTCTGCTGCTCTTGGTCTCTTTGTTGTTCGTTGTCTTGACCTGAAGATTTTCCTGCCCTTATTTGAAGAAAAAAAAAAAAACAAATAGCTGCAGTGTGGAAAAATGAAGGTAGGTGAGAACAGCCCCCTGCCCACAACCAGCGCGATGCCGGCTTTGCTGCGTCTGCTGACATGACTCTCTTCACTTGAATGTTCACATGGGGCTCTGTGGTCCCTCTCCCTTCATTTCCAAAAAAGTCCTCTCTTGTCTGTGACTGTTGGGGTAAGCATTAACCACAACCATATTAGGACCAACAGTCACACTGGAGCTAGCAATAACACAGCTGAGTGATGACACCCTCTCTTCTTTGACAAAGGCTCCTTCCCTCATCTCAGATAATGACGGTGTTTTTTATTTATGAATGAGCACATTTCCAGGGGATGAGAAGCAATGAAGTGAGCCCAGGCTCAGCTCTCTGGAGACGCAGGAATCCACGCTAAATGGGATCCATCCCACGACTGATAGTGTGAGTTAAGCAGTTTCTGGTTTAAGTGCATGGAGATGCACGTGTTTGTCAGATACTAACACTTTTAAGTAAGTGACGACCCTTGTGTGACTTGAGTAAGCCCTGTCCAAACCCTTAAATGTTTCAGAATCATTCAGGCCTTGATCTGACATTCACTAATTGGAATAGTCTTTCTGGCAGACTAAATATTTGCAGATTCCCTTTCCCTGGTGGTGCAGGCAAGCGCTGGAGCCTCAGCACTGACATCCTCCTGGCACTGTGTCCTGGGTACCATCCCCAGGGAAGGCGATGTTGGGCTTGGACATTATCTGGAGCTGATTAGCATCAGATCTTCTGGCAGCCATCCCAGTCTTCCTCTCTGTCTATTTTATGTTCTCCCTTTTTCTATTATCCTCAATTTTTTGTTTCAAATAAAAGTAGTATTTTTCACTAGCATCAGATTTTGAGGGAGACTGAAGCATGTCAGGGGTCACTTAAAAAATTGAAGGCAATGCTGAGCTTGTTAATTTTTTCAGGGCTACTTCTTTTCCCAGAGGGAGGTTACTGTGGCTTAACTGTGGCGAAGACTCCAGGGTAATGTAACTGCCAGCCAGTTACGGGTTGAGATGGTCAGCTCCATAGGAAGGTGCTCCTGGAATGACAGAGATGTGGTTAAACTCAAAATAATTGCTTAATTCCCCATTTTGCTATAGCCTACCTTTATAGCTTTCTCTGCCTTGTGTTCCCAGATGAAAAACTGAATTAATCCATCCTTTTCCCCTCCTTTCATCTGCACTTCTTACTGCAGGTCTATGAGTTTTCCCTCATATAATAATGTAGGAAAAGCTGCACCAGGTTAGCCTCTCTGTCCTACCTCTGAGAAGATGCAGGAGATCAGGAAAGAATGATAGAGCCTGAATACAGCTAGACCTATTTCTGTTCTGCCTTCATTTTGTTCCAGGACCTTCAAAGACATTTATTTTCCATCCTCCTTCAGCAATATTTTTCAAAATATTTTTCAAAATTTCTATATTTTTCAAAACCATGTCTGAACTATTTCACAGGTTGTTGGGGGTAAAATGCAAATGCACAATACCATTGACAATCCAAGAAGCAGTTTGAGATGGCTTCACTTCCATTTTCTCTATCAGCTTAAGAGGTGCAACAGTGGTTCCTGGCATTTCTTTATGCATAGAATCATAGAATTATTGAGGTTGGAAGAGACCTCTAGGATCATCAAGTCCAACTGTCAACCCAACACCCCCAGGCCTCCTAAACCATGTCCCCAGATGCCACGTTTATGTGTTTTTTGAACACTAATATTCAGAGATGTTAAGGGTGGCAGAAATCACCGAACCCCTAATTTGATCTCCCACATAGCACAGAACAGACGCTTTCACCTTGAAACTGGACTGAGCCCAGTGACTTGGATTTGTTTAAAGTATCTTTTCCTGAAGGCACGCTAATGACTGGCCAACCCCTTAACCATTCCTTGATAGATCGCCCCAGGCTGTCAACCTCCCCCTTCAATTTACAAGGTTCACTTGCTCGTAACCAACATTTTTTTGGCTTCAGCATCCAGCTGTTGGCTCCTGCTATATTTTTCTCTGAGTAGAGCCCTTTATTATTCCCTTGTCTTAAGCTAATATGATTGTAGCTCTTGTTGGAAGCATGGACCGTTTTCTTCTCTGAACTTATGGCAGTTCTTACCCCGTATCTATGCTCAATTAAAAGAGCTCTCTGTTAACCAGCAAAAGGGGTAGAGTTGAACCAATACAGCCCAGGATTTGGCAGAAGGCATCTCCCCTTCCCAGAGCTATTACCCAGCAATGAAATCACAGTCACATTTCTTTCTCAAGAGGCACTAACTCCAATTCAGGATCCCTACTCAGGAACTTATTTCAACATGTACCTAAGAATGACTCTAAGTGTTTTACAAAAAAAGGGGTACTTAAGCAAGTCTTTAAGTACTCTCTGCTGAAGGCGGTAAGATTGCGGCAAGGCTAAATCCCTGTGGTACCAGAGTAACGCTACCCAGAAAGCACGGCCGTGGGAGGAGAAGACGACCCTCGTGCCTCTCTGCAGTGAGGTCCCACTTTGTCAGCTCACTCTGCACTGCAGTGACGTCCCAGACAGCCTGGCAATTTTGTCAATGGTCAGACAGGGGTGGGAGATATTTATGATGGGGTTTCTGAGGACCAGGAGACCCATGGTTCCCCGTCATAGACTGCCTGGCATCCCTGTACTGGTGAGACTTTGTCCTTTTCCCCATCCTCCCGTCTCAGCCTCACCTTGAGTGTCATCCAAAGCCTACTGAAGTGAAAGATGTTTTTCCATCGGCATCAAGAGGCTTCAGCTCAGGCTCCCAGCGTGTGCATGTGTCTCTCACTTCCAAACACGGCTACCCCAGTTCAGACGCGGTGTGTCTGAAGGCTCCTGGCATCCACGTCCTGCAGTTTTCCTTCTCAGCTCTGAGCCACATGGCCAAGGACTTCACGCCTTGAGTACGGGCCATCGCCTGGCTGGATGTGTGGCAGCTTCCAAATTGGCAGAGTTAGCACCTTGTCCGTGCGCGGCTTCAGCCCTGAGCAGCGTGGTGGTGTGGCTGGTGTTTCTGGGGGCCCACCTACAGCTCTGCACCCCCTCCCTCCCATCACGCACACATAGACACACATATGCGTACGCAGAGCCATGTGCATTTCCTGGCTTTGTTTCAACAATCAGAAAATAAAGAAAAGTGGGAACCTCTGGTCTAATCCGCAGGGACAGGATTCCTGAATTAATAAGTCACCAACATCTAATTCACCCCCCTGTCCTCAGCAGCAAGCGTAATGATTCCCTCTTTGCCTCTAATAAAAGCAGTAAAAAGAAAAAAAAATTAAAGCAGAAAATTCCTGAACAATGCTTTTCTTTTTTTATTATTTTCTTTTTTTTTTTATTTTTTGCTCCTAACATCAGTAAGTGCGGGTACTTCCACAATCTTGAAATTAAAACAATCCAGACAAACAATATGTCGAGCTCTGTCCTGCTTCCTGCTGCAATTATTCCTAATGTTTGGCCTCAGATCAGAGGCAGCAGCAATCTCTATAAATACGACAGTGGAGCAAAGAGCTATTTCCAACAGAAACGCCTCCCGAATCATGTCAGGAATTTATGAGGCTGAGAACGGGCCAAGATTGAAATATGTTCTGGATCAAATGGCATTGCATAGGTGGCTCTGATCAGCTTGGCAGTGGTGGGATGAAGGAGGAATCCTCCAGATGGAGGAGTGGAGGGATATTTATTGATTTAAAAAAATAATAAATTAAAGCTGAGAGTGACAAGAAAAGGCATCGGTATTTTAAAACTCAGGCTCTGCCAGACAGAGCCAGCAAGAAAAAGGTTTTAACAAGTCTAGACTCCTCTGCATCTTTTTGTGTGCGCGTGTGTGTGTTAGTCTTACTGTTAAAGATCCCTGGACCACTTTGTGCCTAGTACGTAGGAAGAAGCAATCCCTATGCCTCTATCTTTTCCCCCCTAAATCCCACCTTCCTGGGGGTATTCTTGCAGATTCGGGAGCCCCCTTCATTGCAGACCATTTGGAGAAGGTGTCATCTGGTGGGTTTTGTTCAACGCCTGCCTCCCATCAAATGTAAAGTAAAATATTTTGCCCACCTCTGTTTCTGCTGAGACCACGTCAGGTTAGAGTCTTCCTCAGAGCCACATCAGCCTCCTACACCTAAACAAACAAGCTGAGGAAGGGAAGAGAGAGCCGTGGGGAGACGGGCTGGCATGCTGTCTCCCCTCACCAGCTCTGAAGGCGCAGCGCTGAGAAATGCTGAAAATTGCAGAAGCACCAGCATTTATTTTCTTTCGCTGCACTTGCAGAGACTCAGTGTTAGACCTTTTCACCCCATTTTCCTGAACCATGAGGTAAGCCATGCTGTGAGTAACAGATCTCACTTGTTCAGGGACACGGCGACCAGCACCAGCACAGGCAGAGCAACACTTTCTTTAGTAAGCAAATTGAACATACAGCAGCAGCACAGCCTTAGACCAGGATTTTCCAGGGGTAAACACCTGGTTCGTATCTTAATAGAGCTTTTGGGCAGGGAGAGCATATATGGTGCCACGTTGTGCTGGTTTTGGCTGGGATAGAGTTAATTTTCTTCACAGTAGCTGGTATGGGGCTGTGTTTGGGGTTTGTGCTGGAAACAGCATTGATGATAACACAGGGCTGTTTTAGTCCTGCTGAGCAGGGCTGACACAGCGTCAAGGCCTTTTCTGCTTCTCGCCCCACCCCACCAGCGAGTGGCTGGGGGGGCACAAGAAGCTGAGGGAGGACATGGTGGGCAGCTGACCCCAACTGACCCAAGGGATATTCCACACAGTATGATGTCATGCTGAGTAATATAAAACCAGGAGAACAGGAAGGAATTGGGGTCCAGAGGAGGCCACGAAAATGATCAGATGGCTGGAAAACCTCTGCTGTGAAGGAAGGCAGAGAGAGTTGGAGTTGTTCAGCCTGGAGAAGCGAAGGCTTTGAGGAGACCTTATTGCAGCATTTCAGTACTTAAAGAGAGCTTGTAAGAAAGACAGGGACAAATGTTTTAGCAGGGCCTGTTGTGATAGGACAAGGCGTAATGGCTTTAAACTAAAAGAGGGGAGATTCAGACTAGACTTAAGGAAGAAATATTTTACACTGAGGGTGGTGAAACTCTGGCCCAGGTTGCCCAGAGAGGTGGGAGATGCCCCATCATGGGAAGCGTTCAAGGCCAGGTTGGTCGGGGCTCTGAGCAACCTGATCTAGTTGAAGATATCCCTGCCCGTGGCAGGGGGGTTGGACTAGATGATGCTTTAAAGGTCCCTTCCAACCCAAACCATTCGATGATTCTATGACATTCAGAGTTATCACAGAATCACAGACTCACAGACTGGCAGGGGTTGGAAGGGCCCTCTGGAGCTCACCCCGTCCCACCCCTGCTGGAGCAGGCACCCCCAGAGCAGGGGCACAGGGCCGCGTCCAGGCGGGGGGTGAATGTCTCCAGGGAAGGGACCCCACAGCCTCTCTGGGCAGCCTGTGCCCCTGCTCTGGCACCCGCACAGGAAAGAGGGTTTTTCTCATACTTAAGTTATGTCATTTTTCTTCCCAAGTAACTGTTACACGTGATGGAGCCCTGCTTTCCTGGGGACAGCTGAACACCTGCCTGCCAGTGGGAAGCAGTGAATAAATCCTTGTTTTGCTTTGCTTGTGAGCACAGCTTTTGCTTTACCTATTAAACTGTCTTGTATGTGAATCCACAAGTTTTTTTCACTTTTACCCTTTCAGTTCTCTCCCCCATCTCACCAGCGGTGGGGGAGCGAGCGAGCGGCTGTGTGGTGCTTAGTTGCCAGCTGGGGTTAAACCATGACACAGGTTTTGTGAGTCTAAGCCAGACTCCATGAACATCAGGCTGCTTTTGAAGGACCTGTGACATTCCCAAAAGTCCCAATTAACATTATGACCACTCCCAGATGTCAAATCTAAAGAGCACCATCATATGTAGATCAAGGTGGCACCACGTGGTTGGACAAGCACTTGTTCCCATGCACACACAGGGAGGCGGGAGACCATGGAAAGCTCATGCCCTCTGCGAACTTTTGGACCAATCTGCTAATTGCCGTGATAAATTAGTATTTGGTGTGGTGCCAACTACGCTGCCTCTATAGTCAACAGAAGAGGGTGGGGAATGCAAAAAGACAGTTTATTCACCATGGTCAGACATTGAAGATGACATATTGCGGGAATGTGGAGAGCAATTTTTGTCTAGATGCCAGTGTTTAGAAGCAATGCCCATTCCTGGCTTCTAATTCATATGCCAGCTCAGGGATGGGGTGTAAACTCTATTTTTCACACTGTCCATGCTTCTGATAATGTATATGATGAGGGGAGCCTGAAGGGAAAAGGAAGAGGTAATTTTTTAATAAATTAGGATATCCTACAGAGCCATTGGGAAGTGCCTATCTACTGCTGAAGTGAGCATGGCTTAGGGCTGGCATGTCTAACAGGAGGAGATAAGTAGCTGAAAAGAGACTATCAGTTAAAGTAGGCCTTATCCCAGTGCCAAATCCTCCTTCAGCTTCATCAGGAGTTCCTGAGGATGAAATGTGGGTCTGGTGTATTTGCATTAAATACAATAAAACTCTACCCTGGACTCACCCATGTCAGAAGATAATAGGGTATTGCAAAGGAAAGAGGTGTCATTACTTGCTTTTTAAAATACTTTTTCAAACATTTGTTTCTGACTAGAGCTGGGTAGGACACTATCTGTGAATATATGGTCTAATGTAGTAATTCTTTAATCATTTTTGTAAGGACAAGGTTCTGCTTAGAGATGACTTTTTTAAAGTGGCTCTCACCAGCTTATGAAGATTTAATCCAGTTCTGCTCTGGAAGCAGATGAAGTCATTTTAAGGGCAAGGTGTTACTCTGACTCACACCTACCCAGCCTACGGGGTTGTGCTGTATCCTCAAGTCTTCTCCAGCCCCTCTGCACATAATCTGCAAATATTTAGACATCTTGGCTCTCCCTTGCCAATGTGTAAATTAAACCCCCATCTGTGTGACCCCTGACTTTTGCCTCAAACCTTACAACTTGTGTATCATTAGTGAGTTCCTGCCCCATCATTCCTGGGCCTCCTTTGCACTTTTCCATCAGCTTCACTGGAGGTGGAGCTCCCATCTTTTTCCAATAGTCTTCCGCCCAGGGCTCTCATTCCTGGGGCTGGTCCATAATGCATAATGTTCCTCTTCATGTTCCTGCCAGGTAGGTCTTTATTAGTTTTGGTCTACGTGTTGGATCATTGTTTGGATCGTTGCACGACAAAGTCCTGGACGATAACAGGATTCTGTGCATTCGTTAGTGTTTCCGTCATCATTTCCAGGACTAAAATTTCCCCCAACTAAAATGAAGAAAATTTCAAAAAGACGAAACACAGACCATCCACTGCTATCCTCTACATGCTAAAGACATCTCACCAGTGAAACAATGCTCCCAAAATTTGGCTTCGTGTGTTACAGCCCAAGCACAATAGCTTTTGTCACCTCTGACAGCTTTTTATTGCTGTTTCCTTCAACACTGGTCAATATTTGCATAATAAAGTCTCTCTGATGCTGGAATGCAGCCATGTCTTTGGAAACAAGCCCTGGCTCTGTCGGGAATGCCTCTTAGAATGAAAGAAATATCTGAATTTCCTTAATTTGTGCAGGGATTTCCCTTTCAGTAGCTTGGCTGGCCCTGGTGGAATAATAGCTAAAGGAGACATTGTGCCCTGTTATTTTCTGCTTTCTCTTCGCACTACAGAGGTCAAGATTGTATAAGCTGCAGCTCTTCCAAACTGGAGGAAAATCTTCTGATAATCACTGTAAAGGCACAATAGAAGATGCAGCTGCATTTTTGCAGGGGAAGCAGCTGTGGGATCTGTTTCAAATGGGTAGGATTTGGGGAAATTCCTAAAGGCTGGGAATACGTGTGGCATTTCTAAAGTGCAGCGTACCTGGCAGACAGAGAGCTAACATCAATGTTTATTATAGCAGTAACACTTGAGCCTCTGAGACTTGAATGCTGTACAGAAAGGAGACATTCAGGGGCTTGTAAGTCTCCTGGGATATGTTTTGGATGCTAATTCAAATCCAGACTGGTTTGATAGCGGTGAAAAACTGCTGTCTCCTCACAGCCTGGCGTCAGTAAGTAGACATGTGTCCATTGTATAAAAGCCACAGTTGCCCCCTGTGATCTCCTTGTCAGCAGAGAGCTTGGTGCTGAAGGAGCTGCCTCTTCACTCTCTGCAACTGCCTGAGAAGGGCTACAGTGAGGACAGGGGGTTGGTCTCTGCTCCCAAGTCACCAGTGACAGGGCGAGAGGGAACGGCCTCAGGCTGCGTCAGGGGAGGTTTAGGTTGGGTGTGAGGGAAAATGCCTTCCCTGCCAGAGGGGTCAGGCCCTGGCACAGGCTGCCCAGAGAGGTGGGGGAGTCACCGTCCCTGGGGGGGTTCAACCACCGTGTAGCCGTGGGACTTGGGGCCATGGTTTAGGAGGCCTGGGGGTGTTGGGCTGGACGCTGGACTTGATGATCCTAGAGGTCTTTTCCAACCTTAATGATTCTTTGATTCTATGATTCTCTTCCTTCAGGCTCACTGAAAGAGAGACAGTTTCCCTTCCATGTTATCTCTGAAGACCTATCAAGCCTTTCATATTGTTTGACCAAGGCAAGCCACTTCCACCCTTGCAGATGAGCTGGTATCCCTGTCTTGTTTGTCTTACCTAACTTAGGGTCTCCAGAGCAACATGGCACAATGATGTTTAAAGATAAAATATGGGGAGAGCTATCCGCTTTGAGGTGGGTCAGATGCGAGGTTTGAGGGAACTTCTCCCAACACCTACAGAAATGGGACAGCAATGTCCGTATACTCTCAGGGATGAAGGAAAAGGCTCATGAGCTTGACTGGCTGGGAGATGAGTTTCTGGCTTTCACACCTCCACCGGCTGCCTCTTCGAGGCCAGCAGAAAAGCTGTTGTGTCCAGAGACGCAAATTCCTCAAGCCAAAGCCAAGATGGCTTTTTCAGTAGTGGCCTTTCAGTCATTGATCAAACAGAGCCCAAAGTGTATCCATGATTTTATATTAAGTCATTACCTGAGGCACCTACCTAGGTCTTGCTACACAGTCAAGCCATTCATATTCCTGTAGACCCTATCCAGCCTATCAAACAGATTTAGACAACGAGCATTTTGGCACAAGAGCCTTTTGCACACGTAACAACATATCCATGCTCATGCTGCATGGGGACTTAGAGGCTTGCTGTAATATCTGCAACAACATCAAGATATGCCTGGAATGTCAAACCCATCCATTCTGGATTAAAGACGATCTGGGTTTCCTTTCTCAAAGAACAGTCCACATCTGTCGCCCTTTGTGGGGATGCAACCCATCATCTGTGAACAGCTGGATGCCGGGGCTCAAACACACAACCCAGTTATAGCAGCCGAACACTTTGCCACATGTTGGCTGAGACGTAGTAACTATCCCAGTGCGTATTCTCCACACAAGGCAAGCAGAAGTTGGACACTTCTGCATGGTAAGTTGAGTTGATGTGAATGACCTCACACTTGGCTCCCATGGATTACCTTGCATTTGATAACCCTATTAAACTGCTCTGTTGTGCTGCGGACTTAACCAGGGGTATTTATGGAGACTTGTTGGATTTTGAGTGTTGCCACGTGTCTTACCAAAGGAAGATTTCTCTGAGTCGCTATTTTCATCACACAAAAGTGAGCTGGTAAGTCAGTCAGATGTATGTATATCTCACAAACTATTTCCAACGTCTGCACTGGAAAAAGTCTTTCTTGCTTCCTAAGAGCATGGTTCCTCTAAATCCACAACAATTTCCTCTGCAGTGCTAAAGCAAAGAGGGTTGTACTCCCACCTAGCCTTGAAGTCCAGTCGTGCAGCCTGGTTTGTATCGCCGCACACAGCTTGGGGTTGCCAGCAGACTGCCTGGTCCACAGCACGTGGCATTTGGCCTTCAGCCTCCTCTGGGTCCTGTGTGATGCCCCATGGCCCTAGTTCATAGCAATTATTGGAGGAGGGATGGCGGGGTTCAGTTCAAAGTGTCTGAAATATTAAGTGGGCTGTGCTGCAGCCTGCCAGAGTAATGTTTTTATAGTAAGAAACTGAGGGTAGGTGTTACGAGCTCTGAGATGTGGCATAAAGACTTGTGGGGGTGTTTGAAGGTGCAAAGCCTGCCGGGACAGTATTGAAGGACTGCGCAGGGCAGAGGGAGCCAAAAGCGGTGCAGTCTCATCAGCAACACCTACTCTACTAAATAAAGCTGGCCGGGGCTGGTTTGCTGGCCCTGAGGCCAAGTGTCACAGCATGGCTTGTGTCCAAACACCTCGGCTCTCCTCTGCCTGAGAACAACGTTTGGGAGTGAGCTAACGGCGAAGCAGGGTGGACAAGTGGTGCTCTAAGACCTGAGCTTGTATTCCGGACCTCTCTTACTCAGCAGTGAAGTTATTCCCTGAGATCCCAGGAATGATTTCAGGGATCTTTAAACCAGCTCCTCTATGGCTTCAAAGCAGCAAGGACCTTCTTGTGGGGACTGCTAAGAACTTCAGATTGTATTTATAATACAATCTGAAATTAGAAAGGATCTAAGAAATTAGATGGTTGCCCAGCTCCCCTTCAACAAATACAACAGCAGCAGCCCTGTCCACCTTCAAGTACAAGGACACTGCAGAAGAGAAGACCACCACCTCTTCTGGTTGCTCGTTCCATAGGCCATTCACAGAGGCAAAACCATTACTAAACAAGGTTTTTGTTAAAAAGTGTAATTTCACATGGGAGTAACAGACTCAGCACTTCCCAGAGGATGAGAGAACAGTCACTGGTCTCCTGCCACTAAAATGAAGTGGGCCCACTTGCTTGGAGGTGAGGGTCTGTCTCTCATTACTATCATATGTGAATGATCCTCAAGCTGATAGGAAAGTAAAAACTTTATTTTGCAGATAGCGGAGGAAAAAAAAAAGGAGGTACAGATTAAATATCATAAGAAAATGTCACACCAAAAATCTATGCCTTTCATGTGAACCATGTCCACACCAGTGACACGGGTCACCTTGTTAAAGAAACTCAAATTTTGTACCATGTAACTCAATAGTTTTGTACAACATCATAACATACCAGTTATATCTTCTCAGCATCTTCCTGCATATGTTATGCAAAAGTGGGCTAATGCATCCCAAATGTCCCGGCTGGTTTATGACCAAACACACATTAGCCTGGCTAGCAATCACTCAGAAAAAGGCTTGTTAGGCAGCTCTTTGCCATTAATTTTTTTTGCTCAGACATTAAACAGCCTCGTCCACCTAGATCATAAAATGTCTTCCTAACCCTGCAGACTGTTAAAAAGTGTGCCTGCAGACATTTACTGTCACATCTGGAAAAGCCTGCGCTATCATAATGACTTCAATACAGATTTCATCAGAATACACATGGAAATGAAGCTGGATTCACGGAATCCCTTGCAAGCCGTTCCACACTAAGCACATAAGAGCTGAATCCCTCTGTTTTGGGGTCTGCACAAGCTGGTGGTGCGCAGCTTCGTTGAGTCTCCAGGACTAATGTTGGATCAAGCTGCCAGGCTAGAGTCATTTTCCCTATTCCAATGTTTCTGTCCCCAACTCTGGCTCTGCACATTTTGAATTCCTGAAGGCCTCTGGGACCCTGGTGCATGATTCCTTCTCCTTGTAGCATGATGAAGTCATATTTCCTTCTCTTGAAAAGAAGCCTTTGTAGAAACACCAGGCTTGACTATGACTTATTTAACATGTGGATTAGGTCAAGACACAGTCCCAGTGTTTGTTGCAGTGCTGGTAGGGACCAGGTGCTCCCTACTTGTCTATGAGCCGAGATGCCTACTAACCTATCCTCTTGTTTTCTAGTTGTCTCCACTCCATTGCGTGGTGTAAAGGCTGCAGTGAATTGCCCATGGTCTGATATAATTATATGGTTTAACGGGAGCTCCAGAAACTCACTATTGCACGTTCACGGGGCGTTGCTGTGGCACTAGCTGTGGCTGGAGAAGAGCAGACCCAGAAGAGCCCTTGGCCTGTGGTTGCACTGCTCCAGCTGATGGAGCCCAGAATAGTTGGAATATGGCCATGCACTTTGCAATGTTATCTTCACATGATTGAGGTGGCAGCATCATATGTTCCTTGTAAATATGTCAATCCCCTCCTGTGGCTGGAAACTGGTGGCTCTGGGGACTTTGCCTACAAAGAGGCTGTTTCCACACAGATAAGTGAGTACAACATGAAATTTTGCAAAACATAGACACAGAGAAACGTTTCTTCTTGAAAAAAAAAAAAAAAAAGCCTCCAATGTCACAAATCCAAGTACTGGAAATCTTGCTGAGAGAAAGCCTTTTCTCTTGGTGAACATAGACAGGTTTTTACTCCCAAGTTTGATTTCAAGCCAGGAAGGACAAAAGTCCTTTTCATGAAACTTTAAAAAACTGGGAAAGAAATACAAAGTTTACAAATTCCTTTCAATGCTCCTCCTTATTTTACCATCATTACTGGAAACCCACTGGACCTGAAATGTTTCTGGCTTGAAAACCAATCAGGCGACATTTTAAAATACAGCCTTGAGAAGCAATCAGTGACTTCATTCCCTTCTTTTCCTTGATTGTTGCGCTTTCTTTTCTCCATGGTTCCCAACCCTCTGCCTTCCAGCCCACCCTTAAACCTACTACCTGCCTTTTCGTGCACACAAAGGACCCAGGCTTCCCACTCATTTTTACAACCAGGTCACAATTGACTACATATGCTTAAAAAAACCCTGCACAGGCTGCTCAGGGAACTCTGCCTTGAGCCAACCAACACTCCTGATTCTCTTTACAGATCTTTGCCCACGGTTGCAAAGCAATGATGAAGTGGGCGACAGTACCCATACACACTCTTTTGCACCCTCTTTCCAGGCCAGTTGGGCTGCAGGCTGTGAGCTGGGCCAAGAAAAGGCCTGTATCTCTTAATCTCTCTTCTGGTAGGGAGCTTGGCCAGCTCTTGGAGAAGAGGGCATGTTTCTCCAGCTCACTCTAGAAAAGGTTACAACATCTGCTCACCAAGGAGAAAGAAAGCCACAGTACAAGGATCCCATCTGTTTTCCATCTTGTCATGAAGCCAGAAAAGCAAGTTGGTTTTTCATTTCCCCAGATGCTTGTGGAGCTTAGTTCCTCACCCTCCTATCCATGCACCAGGAATGGAGGTTACTGGTGAGGTTTGGTGGTGCTATGAAGGTCTTGTGGGCTGGTTCCCCAGATTCTCAAGACAGGGAGGCCTCTGCTTCCCCTGCAGATCTCACCTTGTGATGCCTGAACACGTCTCCACAGTCTCAGGGATGGTGCTAAGACCTCCAGCTGAAGCACAGACCTCTGTGGCCAAGGTGAACCCCATGCAATGAACCTCTCAGGATTCTGTTCTTGAACCCTCAGTGCCCAAATCTAGCTGAGCTGAGGAGACAGGGAAGCTACCTGCTTTTGAAACAATTTGGGATGAATCCTTGGTCCTCATTGTGTGCTCCTTTCTCAGCAGGATGTGAAGGGATCTTATAAAGGGGGAACAAGTAAAATAGATGTACAGGGATTTCCTGCCAAATCTAAGAGATGGGGAAAAGGGCAGTCTGCTACTAGTCCTCCCAGGTTAACTGTCCTATTCTCTGTCCCACTGGGAGTTATAGAAGGAAGCCGGTTTTGTGACCTCTGTTAGTATCCCCAGGGTGACATGTGCTTGTTTTACTCCAGAAGAACATTTAGCTGAGCAGCCTTTCTAACTAGACTTTAAGTCTCCAAGGGTATGTCTATTAAAGAGCAAGCTAGAGCCAGAGCAACGGCCCCAGCTGTGTTCCATGATCATCCAGACTGCTTAAATCTTAGCTTACTCCCCATCATGTCTGAGGTCCACATCAGCTAGTGAGTCCAGACAACATCCAGGCATGCCATTCCATGGATCATCTGGGATTATCCAGGCATGGTCATCCTAGAAAGGGCAAGGATCATTGACAAAACTCAGTAGGAGTGAAATAATCTGTTTGGGCGATAAAAACCATCTGGTTGCAAGTTCTGTTGTGTCACTTGCCATGGGCAGCCAGTGAACAGGCTCCAGCCTGGTTTATTTACTAGTCAAGCACAGCCAAGGATGCAGGTATCTCAAGGCTGTACACAGGCACTTCAGTCCAAGAAAGAAGTGTGATTTCCAACACATCTCTCTCTTTGGCAGTGCCTCTTGGCTGGGTTGAGACATTCCCCTGTGAAGCACTTCAGGCTGCTGTGATGCTGAGATGCCAGTGGTCCTCATTTAAGCATGTCCATCTGGCCTTGCCCCATCTGCTAGCAGGGCTGTGTCTCGGCTAGACCCTTCCCCATTCCTCTGATCTAGGAAATTTTAAAAAACAAGTACAATGCAAGCTGGGATGGGTACCAGAAGTAGCATGGCACTCGTGGCAGGAACACAATGTCCCATTAGTAGCTCGCACCTTCCATGAGCAGCAGACCTGTTCTGGTTGAACAGTTTGTCTGATGAGGTTTCTGCAAGTGAGAATAATGTGGTCCATCTGGTAGCTCCAGAGCTGGGATTTAAGCCCAGAAGCTTGGTCAAAGTCCAAACAGAAAGTTCAGCCGTAGCTGGGACACCATATTTAAAGGATAATACGGTTTTCCACTCTCAAGCACACTCTTATGAAATCCTGGTTTTAACCGAACACAAAGGAGAGCAGGAAAATGAATTGGGCTTTCATAGAGAAATGCCTTTCTTTGACTTATTATGCCCATAGATTTAGCATGCTTCAGAGGTAACTTAGCCACAACAGAGACAGAAACTCAGCTCCAAAAGTTTGGGATTATTATCACTAAATTAATTTACCTAGCCTTACAGTTACTTAATTTTTTCTTCTAAGTACCCCAAGTATAATTGATCATTTTGTAGACTAATGCTGAGCTACCCTGGCAGTGTGCTACCTTAATCAGAGAAGTTCTGGGCTATTTTACACAAGGATGAAACGTGTCCCTGATGCGAATTTCTAATCACTGCTTATAAAGGGAGTCCAGGATGAACTAGCTCAAAAACAAAGCTAGCACATCTAGGCAGATGGAATATCACCTACTTCTGATGCTCTTGAAACCTCAACACCCTGCCAAAGATTGCTGGAACTGGCCACTGAGAGCACAAGGCAGGTCCTGCCTGACCAAAGCAGGTCACCAGTGACAGGACAAGAGGCAATGGCCTCAAGATGTGCCAGAGGAGGTTTAGATTGGATATTAGGAAAAATATCTTCACTGAAAGAGTGGTCAGGCACTGGCACAGGCTGCCCAGAGAGGTGGGGGAGTCACCATCCCTGGAGGGGTTCAAAAACCATGTAGACGTGGCACTTCAGGGCCTAGTTTAGGAGACATGGTGGTGGTGGGTTTTGGGTTCGACTTGATAATCCTATAGGTCTTTTCCAACCTTAATGATTCTATGTTTCTATGAAAGGACAGAGTATGGTCGTACAGACGTTCATGAAGGCAGAAGAATGTCGCAAAAGGCTTATACCCTTAGCAAATCAGGGTCTAAACTGTAGTCCCTCCAGCCTAACAGAACTCGCTGCTCTGATAGAGAAACTCTGGCCAAGTTTGCTAGGAGAATCAGGACGTTGCCACACCCAAGTGTTCGTCCCTTTCCTAACCCTCTGCCAGACCTAGCTAACCACGTGAGAGGGGCAGAAGACATTCACTAGGTTCTCAGATGCCCCTAATCAGAGGTCCACATATCAATTGTCACTCCTTGAATTGTTTTGCCCCAGGAACAGATCCATCAGTCTTTACGAGAAAATGAAATATATGTCCACAAAAACTCAAATGCTGCTTCTTATTGTCCCTCATACTGCCCGGTCCTTCCCATCCATCACTGTGGTGGGCAGACACCTATTCCCACCTCATTGCCTCCTGAGTATCCAGGCTCCGGGCTGCATCCCTCACAGCTCCAGCTGCCTCTGGAGGGCCCTTAGATCCCTGTAAAGCACTGTGGCTCCAACAGGGCTTGCAAGCTGTCAGTACCTCATACGGGATATTCGGCACCTCAGCTTCAGGTGACTTACCCATGATATAAGAGGGAGCCTAGGCCATTATCAGCTCCTGGTCTATTCTGCAATGACAAGTCCATCTTTCCTCTTGTTTAATCATGCAAACAATGTGGGAATATAAAGGATATGAAAAAAAGATGGCATAAAATAAAACTGTGTTTTTACAAAATGTTCTTGTAGCTAATATAATACACAGTCCAATGCACTTTACAAGGCAGGGCCTCTACAACCTGCTACCAAACACCAGAATTCATATGTTCAGCTGGTATAAATCATTGCTGCTGATTTACACCAGCTGAGAAACAGGTCACAATTGCCTAATTAAATAACTTCTCTTTGAGGAAAAAGCTATACTTTTAAGAAGTGTAAACTGTGAATTACTTTATATAGCACATCGATGGAAAGAGAAAGGAAGTGAGAAAGAAAGCAAAAAAGAGAGAAAAAGAGCAAGAGAGAGCAGAAGAAAAAGAAAGGGAAGGGAAATGAAAGAAAGATGGAAAGGGAAAAAGAAAAGAAATAAAGAAATAATTTTGTTTATTTACTTTGGGAGCTCTACTCCTTTCATTGGGAAAGAATGGGGAAGTTTGGGAAGCCCAGACTAAATCACTCACAATGATAACAGGGTGATACTGAGCGCAGTAAAACTAATTTATTGGGCTGAGTTTATCTGATTCCAGGAAAAGTGAGTACCGCTGAGTGCAGCTCTGACTGTGCTTGCATCTGACAAGACACACAGTTCAGATGCAAAATTACATTAAGCAGATGTAGCCCATTAAGAAGCCAAGTCTGAATATGTACTTTATCCTGTCAAGGCAAATCCTAGTTGAAAACTTTGGGCCTTGAAAAAAAAACAACCCAAACCTGCAAGAAGACGTTCTATTTTGAGTTTTATTGCTTTAATCTTTTTTGTGTCAGTCCTAGTTACAGGATGATGATAAATATAAACCCACCTCCACTGGATTTCCAACGTAACATAACTCCTTTACCTAGCCTCAGCTAGAGCAGGGCAAAGTCCCTTAGCATGAAACCCAGAAGAACCAGTCCTGGATTCAATTAAAATCCAGAATTCGGTGAGGCTGGTCAAATCCGAGGCAAACCGTGTAAAACACAAATCATACATTCCTACCCCAGACCAGGCTAAAAGGTAGAATAACAGAGGGGGTGCAGCGAGTTCATCCCTTCCTCGCACCCACCCATCATGAAGAGGTGCTGGGTTAGCTCCGGTGTAGGTGTCCTCACCACTGTCACCTAACGCTGCATGAGATGATTCTCACCCCAGGTGCCTCTCAGCATCACAGCACCTGAAAAAACATGGGGTCTGGTGCAGAAGGAAAACTCAGATGGAATTCAAGACCTGTAGAGTTGCATTTGGTTGTGCTAAAAGAAGGTGGGGGTTATATTTAATAAAAATTGTGGTGATTTCCTGGACCCAATTCCTTTATATCTATCCTATTTATATACCCACATTAGTGGTAAAGCTGGGGAGGAACAATTGGTCTGGAAGAAAAATGGACAAAATATACAATAATATGTTAGCCACTGAGGCACTCGGTGCTCACTGCTGAATTTAGGTGCCTAAAAAGCACTTTAAAGCATCTTCCCCCTCAGTGCTGCTTTTTTTTCCTTTGGAATATTTCAGCTCATTCATCACGATTCCTTTATTCTCATATATTTCACCCAGTGCACATGCCATCAAAAGGAGTGTTCAAAAATACCAGCAGGATACCAGCAACAAGAAAGAAGGTCAATATCATTAGACCGGCCAAGATCATTTTGAGGAGAAAAAAGATGATGTTGAAAGGAGGGTCGGTGTATTTTTATGCAGGAAGATCTCTCAGTTTATCTAAGTCTCCTAAAGGTAAGCCAGACCAGCCGACACAGGGTAATGGAAAATAGTTTGCAAGGAGGAATCTTCTACCAGCAATTCAGTGTTCATGTAAAACACAGTTACTGTACAGCATTCATTTTGTTCTTTGAAGTTTCTTTGTTTACACTTTATTATCTGGAATAGCCTCTTTAATGGTTGGGAAAAAATAAATGTTACTTTGTACTAGAGCAATTAACAATATGAGTGAAGTTCAGGGACCCTGGGTCTGACATTTGATTGCAACCGCGAAGTGGACAGTGCGCTTGGATGGTTTGATTTTCTTTTGAATGCCATGAAAATTAACTTTTTTAGTTTCCCTGGAATTATGTGCAAATTCCAAGATGAAAATATTCCCTCCAATGGAGAGAAGAGGAAAAAGTAAATCTAACCAGATACAGTTACGTTTACAATTCCTGATATCTTCCATTGATTTTCCTTGTTTTATTTGGAAGTGTCTTTAAGCAATTTATGTAAAATAATAGATGCCAGCTGTAATGATCTTGGGCATAGGAGTTAAATAGCATCATGCTCTGATGCTAATAGTCCAGCTATGCTTAACAAGTAATTAGCTTGGTTTATAACAAGACCAAACATCAAAAGAGAAGGACCTCTGCACCAAGCATCAGGCTAAGGATAAATCTGATCCGGCTTTTCTCATCTGCTCTGTGGATGTCTACATGAAAAGGGTCGCTCTAACTCCTAGTGGACACACTTCACCTTATCCTGATCCCCGCTTTGGAGGCTCGCCAGGTTTCTAGCACTCTAGAAATGTCTTTTTTGACAGCGCAGGGAGCTGAGGACAACTTGCTTAGCCACCCACACGCTGTCAGAGGTCAGGTCCTCCTGGAGGAGCTGATCCAAGAACCTGGGACTTTTCACTAAGCTCCTTTTTAACTCAGAAGCCCCTCTTGGTGGTTTGGGGCTGGAAGGACCAGATCTAGAGGTCTGACCTGGTCTATGTGTTTCAGTGGCAATTATGAGGCAGGATCAGCCCCATGGCTTTGCAGAGCTCATTTCTGAGTGTCACCCAGTT
Source organism: Phalacrocorax carbo (assembly GCF_963921805.1). Classification (NCBI taxonomy): domain Eukaryota; kingdom Metazoa; phylum Chordata; class Aves; order Suliformes; family Phalacrocoracidae; genus Phalacrocorax; species Phalacrocorax carbo. The sequence continues at coordinate 215,268,722 of NC_087513.1, read as the reverse complement.
TGTTGGTCTATGGCGGTCCTGAAAGAGCCCTTGGGATCAGTGCTACGGAGGGAAGAAAGTGTCCTTGAGTCCTTGCATGACCAGATGCAGGGGTGCAATTCAATTGTTCAAATACCAATGCTTTTTGAAATGCCCTTGGGTGTCCCTTGAAGCTCCTCTTCCAGCCGTGGTGGGCAGGGGGCTCCTGGGGGGCCAAGGTCACTCTGAAGTCTTGTGCAAAGCCTCGAATGGCACCACCTGCTTCATTGCAGGCTGCTGAGAGGAGCCCTACATCCAGCGGAGGAAGAGTTATGTGTGGGGGTCAGGGCAAGCTGGGGAGTTGTGGCTACCTTAAATCAGCCAGTTCTTTGCAACTGTCAGCTTGATGCTTTTAGGTCACGCTGAGGGCTGCTTCCGAAGCGTGGATATCCAGGGAGTTGCCTGCCATCGTTTCCCACTTTCCCCAAATGCAAAGGAACTTCCAGCTCGCGCTCCCTGCAGCTTGCACGCTGCCTGCAGCAAGGAAGGAAGCACCTGTAGAGGTGAGCACCGAGGCGGTATTTTAATCTGTTCAAGCCAGATGAGGAGAGCAGCCCTGGACAGAGCAGGAGTTTGGAAAAGAAAACAGTTTTCCTGCCTGAGCCTGGCCCTGGTCAACATGTGCAGCACTTTGTAAAATTAATTGCATATTGAGCAGGTAGCGGAGTGGAAAGTAGCTGCAGGTGGTGCGTGTTTTCAGTGTCTGTAGGCAGCAGAGAAAGGCCTGGATCCTCCTTTGCATGGTCAGCCTCCCGGACCTGGGGGGGGGTATTTGATTTGAGATATGCCCCTGGTTGTTTTTGTTTGGTGATGCAGTTGCTGCTATTAATGACTTTTATAATGACACAGATGACAGCATCTCATCCTAAATTTCAAGCTGCTATTATCCTAAATAGCTTGAAATTCAAGATGAGGTACTATAATCCCAAATAACTTGAAATTTAAATAGGAAACAAAGGGGAAGGAAGGAAGCCCCCTAGAATGATGGACTTAAAAACTCTCCTTTGAAATTCAATATGAATTTTGAGAAAGGAGCCAATCCTCAAGGATGTTGAGGTTGCGCTGTCACACACCCCTAGAACTTCAGACAAACGTAAGGTTGTGAGCACCCAGTTTTACCTGTTATTATTTTATAGTCCCACCTTTGCTCCAGCCCAGGTTCATCATTCACCACTGAGCAACGCTACAGAACTGAGCCCAGACTGGGTGAATTTGGGACCCAGAGTTAGAAAATCTGGAAGTAACGTGGGTCTCCATTTTAAAAAGCCTGTGTTTGTCAGCAGTTACCACTTAGACAGATCTGAGATATCGATAACTGGCCTTCACAGGATTCATTTCTCCAAGGTTTTCAGTGCTTTGGCCTTGATCCAGAAAAACACTTATACACATGTTTAGCCTTAAGCGTGCGAGCCGTCCCCTTTTGAGCTGTTGCTGTGTTGTATGAGAGCGCAGACTCTCAAAGCAACTCAACCCACGACAGCTTTTAGGTCTGAAGCTCTGCCCTTCATGGATGGCAGGACAAAAGCCCTAGCACAGCTTTATGGATCCGGTGGCTTTCTCATTAACTCTGCAGCCTTTGCAGCTTTTCCCTTCACATCCCAGCTCCCAGAATCCTGCAATTACATGATGCCCTCTTCTGCCTTTTTATTTTCTTAAGAGAAATTTTGAGGCCATGTGGTTCTGGTGAATACCTTCAAAAATTCCACTTAAAAGAGAAAAAAAAACTCCACACAACCCAGAAAGGATCTTTAAAATAACTCATTTCATCTTTACAATACAGACAATATACAGTTCACTTACTCTTAACAAAAAGCAAATAAAAACGATCCACAATGCGTACCATTGTTATTATTTTTATTATTATTGCTGCTCTTATAATTAGAAAACAAAGCTAATGCTGCTTCCCTGAACAGGGGGTAACTTTTCTCTAGATGAATAAACCACGGCTCTGCTGAGATATTTAATCAAACTCTGTCTGACTGATGAAACTAGTCCTGAGGGGAAAACAAAACAAAACAAAACACGTTGTACATGTTAAAGTCATTAATCTCAGGTGGATTTTAAGTTTCCTGTTCTTTCTCCGCCTCTCCCAAATCTTGCTTTCTGCTCCATCTCCCACATGTAGAGGACAAAGTAATTCCTGTCCTGGCTCCCATCTGCTCTTGGGAGCGAAGCGATGGTGTTTCAAGACCCTCTGCCCAATGCAGGGAAGGCAAGTCCTTCCTGGTGGGGTGAGGGTGTTAAGAACAAGCGATCCCAGGGCTGAATTTTCCTTACTCCCCACATCCCTGTGTACTTCCAGAGCCTCCTCCCAGCATCTTCCCTGAGCAGGTAGCCTGGAGCTGGGCAGCGCAAGCCCAGCTCGCTTGGAAGATGCTAATGGTTGTCTACAGGCATCTGTTTTCTAGCCAGAAAAGGGATGGTCCCTCAGAGACTTTTTTATCACTTTCCTGACAAAGGCACTGTTAATTGTATTCAGATTTTTGCCTCCTTTTCCCGCTCCCCTTCCCTCAGCAAGGGCATGTGTAGCTGCACGTGAAACACTCGTGGGCTGCCTGCTTCAGCGTGATTAAGATACCTTCCGTTTTGCAGACTAAACCAAACAATCAGATGGGAGTTCTCTATAACGAATGTCATTTGCCTACCTTAGGGAGAAGCGTGAATGATATAAAACTGGAAGGGGGTGAGGATGGGGAGGGATTCATTAGAAAATATAAAGCCAGCTGGACGCATGCAAAGTCTAAATCCTCCAATTTGGAAATGGCAGTAAGTACAAATTGTTTTATTAAATCACTGGTATTTTTTTTTTCAAATTAATAAATGTTACAAAGCCACTGTCATAATGCTTTTCAAGATAACTTGCCCTTTTCCCTCAGGAGTAATAGTGTAGCATTTTGAAATAATAGTATTTTGGGGAATATATCAGCTGTATTTTCCCAGCTAGTGTAAATCAACAGAGCTGTGTAGTAGGACATGGAGCTGGGCCAAATTAAACCAGCTGTTAAGATCTGGTAGTGCATGTTATTAGAGAGGGAAGTGTAGCATCACCCGACAGAGACATTCACAATAATTAAAGTCATTTTATTCAGAAGCTGAAAGACCTCAGTGTTTCAGAGCAAAGCCTTGAGAAATAGTTGATGGAGGGCTGGGGGAGGGAAGGAGACTGGTACATGAAGGTCTTGCCCTGCCATTAGGGATATATTTTCCTTGCAAAACTGGTTTGTGACAAATGTTCTCCCAGATATCTTTCAGACCACACATGCACAGAAAAGTTTGGCAGCTCCATTTTGGACTCCTGTTGCATCGAGCATTGCAATTGAAAGCAAGGACTCTTCTCGCTTCTGGCCTCTCTGTGCCTGGCTGCTGATGCCAGGAGGAAGCATCAGAGCTAGGGTGGGAGGAGCAAGATGCACCACGAGTCACTCCACCAGTACATGTTCCCACATACTGGGTCCCATTTTACAGACTCTCTTTCTCATAGAATCATAGCATCACAGAATCATTAAGCTTGGAAAAGACCTCTAGGATCATCAAGTCCAACCACCAACCCAACACCCCCAGGCCTCCTAAACCATGGCCCCAAGTCCCACAGCTACACGGTGGTTGAACCCCCCCAGGGACGGGGACTCCCCCACCTCTCTGGGCAGCCTGTGCCAGGGCCTGACCCCTCTGGCAGGGAAGGCATTTTCCCTCATCTCCAACATAAACCTCCCCTGACACAGCTTGAGGCCGTTCCCTCTCGTCCTGTCACTGGTGACTTGGGAGAAGAGACCAACCAACCCCGACCTCACTACAACCTCCTTTCAAGTAGCTGTAGAGAGTGAAGAGGCAGTTCCTGTATTCCTAGTTTGTATTAAAAGGAAAAGAAAACAGCAAGCACTGCCTCCCTCTCACAGAAAGACATTTTCTGAAAAATTAGCAAATGCCGGACCATCAGGAGGGAGGTGACCCTAACTTGCTGGATGAAGCAGGGCTGTGCGACAAGGGAGGCTGTGGTTTATCAGACCTTGCCCTGTGCATGATTCTCATCTCCGTAAGGCACATCACCCTGGGCACATAGCTAATGCAAGGTGCAGCCAATGCAGAGAACCCTGAAACATAGGAGTTATAGCAAAACTGCTGTAACGGCGTTACTTCATAGACCAACAGCCTAGAACATGGGCTGGAGCCACGCAGACTCTTAGCTCAAAGAAGCAAAACTCAGATGAAGCCCGTGATGGATGATCTAGAGGAGCCAGGAAAGATTTTGAGCCTGGATGCCCCCAACTGCAAACCTCCAAACTCTGCAGCCGTTTCAGTTCAGCATCTTCAGTAACAGACAGCTGTGGGCAGAGGCAGACACCAGGTGTGAGGTACCACCACGGTTAAAGGTCTGCTGAGGGCTCGTTTCCCTCCAGATGGACCTGCAGATGCCTGGTAGGCTTACTCACACCTCTTCATGCTCTGCTAAGTTACGGTTTCTTCTGACATGGGAAAAGCAGCTGAGGACCATGGGCCTGACACCGGAGGAGTGAAATGCAGCTGAAAACAATGTGCATAGAGCATTTCTTCCATCTCACTATTTTTTTGCCAAGCAGAAAGACTCAGGACATCAGCAAGGGAGCAAGAAAAAGAGTCATTACAGAATAGCATTGAAATGCTCAAATTTTTCTTCAGTCAGAACATCCCTGCCTTGTTGGCTTCATCAGAAACTGGAAATAAAAATAAAATTCCTTAAAAGAATGAAAGTAGACTGTTTCTTAACATATCAAACTAAGCCAAATTCTGGCTTTGGAGAGCAGTGGGATTTGTGCCACCAGCCTGTCTACATGTCAGCCTAAAGACACCCACGGCTCATCACACCGCACTGCGGAGACATTTTAGTCTACCAGCTTTTATGGGGTGACAATAACACAAACCACTGACAAACTACCAAAGGCCTCTTTTTCCCTGCTCGTGGCTGGGGGAGGGAAGGAGGAGAGGAGACCAAACGCAATACAGCGAAGCAAAGTAGCTGAGGAGTACAAAATATCTCTAATTTTTCTCTATAGCCTGCAGTGCTTTTCTCCTCCAGCTCCCCAGGGATGCTCAGAGACATGTCAGAGGCAGTTGCCTCGTAAAGAGTGGCTGGGTGGGGGAAAAATGGGATTTGGAGGAAGGCTGCAGTGTTATGGGCATATTTCCCCCTAGGAAAGTGGCACTGTCCTCCCCTATTTGTGCAGGAGTAATTTTCTTGGCTGTTTACAGCGCTTTGCTTGGGGAACGGGATGCCCAAACATGATCTGAAGGGCCTCACAGGCTCTGCTGCCTTCTGCTCCTGGAGCAGACATCCTTCTCCAGGGTCACCTTTCCTAACAGGGACAGAGAGCTGGATGCCATTGCAGAAAAAAAAAAGAGCAAGAAAGGGAACCTAAGCTAAAACTTCCAATGCAGAGCAGCTCCTGCAACACGCGGGAGCGAGGAGCAACCTACCCATGAGAGGTATTAGTCACGTACGTTATTATGCTCCTCGGCGGCACTGGGATATTTTACTGATAAGAGTGATCGCTGATATAAAAAGCAAAACAAAAGCGATGACTCCTCCTTTCTCCAAGTGCTCTGTTTCATTGTCTTGACCGTATCTTGGCTAATTCTGCTCAAAATGAAGAGGCTGGGGACACAGGGAATAAAGGAACTTATCTATCCCACGCCAGCGAGTGCCTCTAGCCATGCTCTTCTCCTGTCCTTGGGAGGGAAAGCAGGGTTGCTTTCCAAGTAAGAGAGTGAAACATAATAATCTAACATTTTGCTGTTGCACCAGTTACTTCAGCATTTATTTCATACTATTGTTAATGCTTGTTTATAATATATAGATATATTTATGTAGGAAGAAGAGTAGACGAAAGCGTGAGATATATCTTATAAATATTTCTGTATGTCTGCATACAAATGAAAATATGTACAGCCGCAGATAGTGGTTCTCTGCTGTGTCAGGGCAGGGCCACGTGAAGGACTGACACGTTCCCGCTCCTTTCTACGGGGAATAGCTGCTGCCCTGCATTGCTGCACTCCCTACATCCAGGACCGGACCGGCTCCGCTCTCTGCAGTCTCTTGGGGCTGCACCAATAGTTTTGCAGGGGGAAAAGAGGCAGCGGCATCATTCCCTAAGGATGTGATGGCCCAACGTGGCAGAACATTGGTGACTAAGGGCATCGCACCCAAAGGGCAAGAGGGAAAGAGAGCAGGAGCTGGGTTTTTTTTTTTACTTTCCCCACTGGATTTTTACTTCACTTTGTTACTTTATCCTAATGGCTCCTCTATGATCTCATGGATGCTGTAAAGCCCTTCTCAGGGTACCCTATTCTCACTGCCTGCAGGATCCCATGGGAGTTTTTGCACGGCTGAATATGAAAACCCATCCAGCTTGAAAAAATCATGGACAGCTTTTCCTGCAGCAGTAACCTCAAAGTCACAGACCTGCGTAAAAGAAAGGTTAAAAGTTGTTCATTTCAGGGGATTGACCTGAAATCATTCCACCTTTATCACCCGGAGTGGATGCTTCCATGCTAAAAATTAAGTCTTTGGCAACAAAGGCAGCTATCGTTGAAAAGTTGCAGTGTTTTCCCTTCTGGGATGGTCCTAACGCAGACTCGGTACCTGCGCTAGAAGGAAGAGGCAGGTGTGAGCCTTGGTTATTTTCAAACAAGAGTTGCTTTTCTTCCCCAGGGAAAGTTTCTACTTTTGTTTCTCAAAATACTAAGGCACTTGATGGCCGGACGTCATTGGCAACCATAGGAAATATTTTGGAAGAGATACCATCCCAAATGAGTTTTTGACTTCTCAGAGAGCATTTTATTGGTGGGGGGGAAACATCTGTGGGTTCGGTTGGTTTTTTTAAGGGCCTTATTTTTACTGGTGTGATTGCTTTTTTTTTTTCCTCCTACCATCTTTCTTCAAGTCTGTGTCTTTACAAGATAAACGACGTCTAGTCGGGGAAATGTTTTCTCTTCTCTGAATAGTGCTGGGGTGCTGCTGGCGTCTCAGCTCCCAGGCGGAGAGGGGAGGGTTCTCATTTGCACACATATCTCTCGACAGTCCTCTCGCACTTTTTACAGGTCACATAGCAGCACCAGTGGTACTTGCAGTGGCATCGCTCCACCACTTTGTCCATGTAGGGGTTGTAGCCTCTCCCGCAGCACATCAAGTCGCAGCTGTCGCTCCCGTTGGAGGTCTTGTTGCATTGCCTGGAAGAAAGAAAATGCAGTGAGCAAGTGCAAATCCCTGTAGGGCTTTCCAAAACAGTGTCCTGTGGTGGTGCTGGGGCCTGACAGCTCTACAAGGTACTGGGTGAAGCCAGCATGGTGGCATCTCAGCTGCAGCAAGCACATGGCAGGGGTGAGCACCCAGCCAAGCAGCCCTCTACACCCGCAAGAGAGGCAGGGAGAGCCCCAGGGCTCACATCACCTGCTCTGATGCCCAGGATTGCACTTGCATCACCTGCTCTGACACCCAAACTAACATTAAACTCCTGTTCGGACTCTCAGTTCGGGCGCAGCGGCATTCAGGCGCCTGTCAGCCAGGGCAGGCAGGACCTAGCTCCCACACAGGCAGACAAGAAAAGCTATTGTGATACCTCCACCAGAACAAAAACTCATAGTCCCTAGCAATCCATATTCCCAGGCAGGATCCAAAGCTGTCTGAAAGGAGCTGGAAGAAGATGATACCCTAAAGAACAAACACCAGTGTTTGCCCAACATTCCCTCACCTGAAAAGGATGGAGGAGGAACCCTTAGCCAGAGTATTTGCACAGGCTCCATGCCAATGATCCCGGGCTGGGAAAGCTCCCGAGCAGGCTGTTACGGCCACTATCCAGCCCTGACCCTATCAGGGAAATCAAAACTGATACTGGCAGGGCCGGACTCTGCACTTTCCCCACTCCGAGTGTCTCCCAGCACGGCATGAGCAGCCAGGGAGCTGACCCTGCAACACCCCGAGTCCTGACCCGGGAGCAGGCAGCGCGGCAGGAGCACAGCGTAGGATGACAAGTCGCCAAATATCACACAGACTTTCACTGCTTGTTTTGCTTCTGCTTTTAATTAAAGCCAGACTCATCGGGATAAGTTGGCCATTGTGTGGGGTTCCCTTGCTTTGTCCGCTTGCAAGTGGCTGGCTTGAGGTTTTCAGAAGTAACTCGTTAACTAGGGAATCTCTTTCATTGATCCATTGATCATGGATCCCTAGCCATTCTCAAAAAACAACTATCTCATTCTCCTAAAATACTCCAAGTTGGGTCACTGGACATGACAGCACAACAGGCATTGACTTTTGGATGATATTAGTCATATCATAGAGATGCCATTTCTCCATGGGCTGTAAAGTGTTCATGTTTGGTCAGATGCTTGGCTGGACACTAGCGCCCAGATCTCATGGTGCACCCAACACCATGGGGCTGTGAACTTGATGGAGTCTTGAAACTACTGTAAGACAGGCAGTTTGGAGAGTGGGGGAGCTGCTGACATCCCTCCTAAATCTTATTCTGCATTGTTATTTTGGACAGAAACACTCTAAGGCTGGTTTGGGGCAGGGAAAGGAGAGAGGAGCACGAGTCGGACTCTTGAGCTGACTCCATTAATAGAAGAAAACAAATCCATGAGATTTATAGGAATTCCTCATGAGGTAATGCTTTAGGAGGTTATGGGATTAATGAGGTGTTGAGATTTTGTTCTTGTTCTTCCCTTATTTTTTTCTGACTCAGGCAGGCCTCCTGTTTGTTATTTCTGACTTTCATTCCTCTCCAGGTTCAGTGTTTAAAGGCCCCCCCTGCTCCCCCTCATTCGGGAGTGTGTGTAAATATTTACAAACCTTTGAAAACCTCTACCGAAGCCGAAGTCTGCAACCACACTGAGCGTGTTTGCCTAGCTCTGAACCAAAGGCGTTGTTATTGCCCTTGCGAGCCGGGGCCCCTCCGCCAGGAAACCTCTGAATGACTCCTCATAAATGTATTAGTAAATGCATTAAATATTCAGAGCAAAGGTTCAAATATAGGCATGTTGACAAGAGGGGAGGGTATTTGACAACCTCACTCAGCTTTACCGGTGCATGGAAAGGTTGTTGCCCGGAGGTTCACCCAGGGAGGACGGGGAGCCTGCAGAAGCACAGTGATGGATGTGCAGTGCATCTGTGCCACCTTGTGCTGAGAGCTCCTTAAATTGGCCAAAAAAAGGAACATGGGTCCGCTCTGACTCCAGTTCACCATTGAGGACATTCACTCCCCAAACATACAAAGCACCTGACAGCCAAATTTATCCCATTCAGATAGAGAGCAAAACCCTTCTACCTGTGGGACATGGGAATGTCCCTTTTTTTGCACCTATTCCTGTGGTTTGCAAAAAAAAAGAAAAAAAAAAAAGTGGATCTACTAGGAGATACACGTTTCCACAGCTGTCCCCATCCCACCCAGCTTGAAATAAAGGAAAAAATGAAAATCTTATTAAAAAATCCTCAAGCTTCCTTCAGTTTTGGATAAAGGAACAGAGACATTCCAGATGGACTGGTTGAATGGCCAAAGCAAAGCTTTTGACCCCACCCTGAACTTAAATGAGCTTCTAGAAAACTTTTCTGACAATGCCACTAACCAGAGATTTTGTTTCCTGTTTTAAAGTGTAGGCCTGGGTGAATTATCTTTATTTTTCTTTAAACAAGCTGAAACAGAGGTAGTTTCTCAGCCGTATCTGTACATACAAAAAGCGAGTGGGGGAAGACAAAGGAGCCCAAAGACCAGAGTTTACCCACGGAAGCTGCCCCTGAGCATCTGCTTTCAGAGCCCACGGCTACGACCTCACCAGGCACCCCACTGATGGGTTAAGTTCAATCTCATTTGTTTTGGGCCGGGTCCAGCACAATTCCAGCAACTCAGAGAAATGCCCTCCTCCCGAGCCTCAGAGAGAAAATACGAAGGCAGGCGATTGCATCTTAACACAACACCATAACCTCTAGAAGCACTTGGAAGACCGGTGAAAAACGATGCTTCGGCTGTAATCCCAGCCAAGGTCCTGGCTCAGGAACAGGCTTTCACATTGTCACAGTGCTTTTTCCTTCTTTATGCAAGACGGGAGGAGGTCAGCCCTGCTGACTGGACAAATCCCGCTCAGTACGCCTGTCCAAAATCTCCCCCTTCCAACCCTCATTTGCAGAAGCGCTGCGGTACATCGTACCGCCTCATCATGGGGGTGGCTCCTCAGCAGACATGGTGAAGGACATCTCAGCTCTTCTAAGAGTCCTCCTCCAGATGGAGGGGCTAAGCCATCTCACAGTTACCTCCTGGGGGATTTTCATTTGAAAAGCTGTAGGGAGATGTCACACTTCTTTTCATTGCGGATCCCAGTTCACTTCTGTCCCATCAGCAGACATAAGGATAGATATTTTTTGGTTGCCCAGCTGGCATCTGAGAGCCAAAATGAGGCCAGCTCTGTACTGTGTCACCCACAATAATGACAGATGGTGACAGGGATGGGTCAGATGTCCACTGGGACCTCACTCCTGTTGATAAGGGGAAGCTGCTTATGACTATATAAGAAAAGTCATTCTGGGTCACAGCAACTGTCTGCCTGGCCCATTACTCTGTGATGGCTGTGGGAGATGCTCTTCAGGGAGGAAAATCTGGCTGCTTTCTGTAGTCCATCCCCTCATACCCCACCAGCACCTGGGTTATTGTATTAGGGATGATAGAAGGTGTGTTTCTGCCTAGACATCTCAGCATTCCCTTGTGGGCATCCTGGCCGTGGGTTTGTCTCATCCCTTTCTGACCTCAGGGAAACCATCTGCCTCCACGAACTCCAGAAGCCACAAGTCCCAGAAGACAGTACTCCTGTGTAAAGTAATTTATTTTTTCTCTTTTAAATCAAATTCTTATTAATTTCTTGAGTGCCCCGTGCTCCGGTAATGTCAAGTCATAGAGCAGTGTGTAAAAGAAAGAAAGAGAAAAATAATTCAAATCCCCCAGGAGGTATGTAACAAAATGGACATTGCTAAAAATACATCAAAGTGCACAGCTTCATATAAGATTTTGAGGGCAGAGTCTTAACTACTTTTAAATTGCTTTCTCATCCACAAGGAATGACTAGAGACTGACACTGAACAACTGTACGAAAGAGAGTTATCAATAGTACATGTCAGCGACGAGATGTCAAGGGAGATCCTGGAACCAGCCTGTATTTTCATTAACGAGAAGTAGAGAGTGTAAAAATTTGTGGATAACGCTGAGGCAAAAGGAACTGAGAGCATTTTGTGAGAGTGGATTAAAATGCAAAGTAAGCAATGCACTGGGAGAAAGATCCAGATAAATGTGGGAATGTTCTCAGGAGAGTCAGAAGAGCAGTTCAGAGAGTAGAGAAAGATGAAGGAACTGATTTAGAGAAGTTTGTGAGAAGAGGTGTCTTCCCATCTATAAAAAATTATTGCAAAAAGGAGAGAGAAGAAATGTTCTCTATATGCTGAGGAAAGAGGACAAGAAATTATTTCAGATTGTGATTAGTTTGAATTCAAATTAAGAAAAACATAACTCTGAGGATGGTAAAACCCTGGAACAGGTTGTTTAGGGAAACTGTTTTTAAGACCAGAGTAGACAAACACCTCCAGTAACAGCCTAGGTCACCTCCGTTCAGTCCTGCTCCTAGAAAGGTCAGGCCCCATTGAAAGTCATTCCCAGCCCTGATATTCCCCAACTCCAACACTGTTTTGATGCAGATGGACTAAACGCATTTGGGAGAGCTGGCTGTAATTTTTTATCCCCTGCATTCACTATCCGCTGTAATTTTACTGTGTGAAATGACTTTTTCCACCAAAAAATTTATTCTTCCCAAATCTGTTCAGGAGACTTTATGGTCAAATCTAGGGCTCTCAAAATGGGAAGGATTCAAACTTCCCCAGGGATTAACTGAGGAAAAGCCCAAAGCAGCAGAGCTGGCCCAACTACCGAAACGGGCACCAGCTACCAGCTCATTGCCCTGGAAAATTAGAAATAGCACTACACGTGGGAGGAACAGAAAGCCTCCATTTTTCTGACTTTCTTCCAGTTTAAGCTTCTGGGACACTCACAGAAGAATTATTTACCATTTGCTCTTCATCATTTGTCAGATCCCATGAAAAAATGGTGGCACACTGTTGCAAAAATTACTAAATCATCGTACACATTATAACCTACTCAAAGCCAAAGTTCATCATTTGCTTCTTGTGCCCTCAATGAGTGACCGAAACTAAAAAGGCTGTAACAAAAAACAACCACCAAATGCTGTTGTCGACCACTCTTCCCCATTTAACCATGAGTGCTTCTGCTAAGAATTTTCACTGCCCACATAATCACGCAATGCAAAGCGTATTTTCAGGGAGGCAGGAAACAAGTGGTATCAAGGGCTGCTGTTGACCCCTGAAAGCACTGCACCCTTTCTCTGCGGCATTTGATCGGCCCTGCCGCAGGGATCACCGGTGCCAAAGAGGTAACCACCAGCCACTAAGTCTTTGCAGTCACCACCAAGCAGCAGATGCATGCCCAGCTACCTCCGTGTGTGTTCCTATCCAAGGAAACATACCAGCCTAAGACACCGTGGGAGACACTTCAGACTAATATTTTATATTGCAGAAAAGAACGAGTACAGGAGCAAGGAGCAACCACCGAAGAATGGCCATGTTCGTTGCCAAAGTGAGTCGGCTAAAGAGCGGTGGCTGATCAACCCTGCGGCGCAACGTCGCAGCCCGATTTCTGCAGCGTAAGAGAGCTCCTTCCCATCTTCAGCGGGGAGGAAGCGGTGTTTGCTTGGCCCCAAGACTGCTCTGGGAAAGAGCAGCAATAAACAGCTCAGTTATCTCTGCAAGGCTTCAGGGGCTGGAGGCTTTTGCATGCATGGCAGAATTTCCCTTTCCTTGGATTCCTTAAGGGACCTTAAACAGCCTTTGAAATATGATACATTGCACCCTGCTGATAAAGGAGGCCAATACTTTCTTTTGCTTCTTTTCTCACAAAAGAGATCTCAATTTTATAATCTGCTATTATTCATCGTTTACTCAAAGCTGATAATGAATTTTTCAGGCAGGAGAAACTGAGATACCTGTTAAAAGATGAGTTGCAGGTGTTTTAGTCTAAGAAACCTCTGAAGCAGGAACAGATACATTTTTTCCCAGTGGTTGATTTGTTGTATTGAAAGTTGTACAATCCACTTGCCGCTCCACAAATCAGCTGCTTTAGATTTTTCTCAGACCATTTTCTGATCGTCTATGGAAGCGTGGTGGTGGCATATAAGCACACGGCGTTTGGCCGGAGTCGATGAGGGCTGCGGTTGCAGCAAGCCTGTTGGCAGGAGCCTTGCACACCGGTTGCAAAACTCAGCTCCTTAATCAGATTTTGAACCCTTCAAAGGGGCTTCAAATCTCAGGTTCGGGTTTGGCTCCCTGACTTTGAAATCTGGATACACCCCAAGCGCACGGAGGCGTGCAGACTTCCAAACTATTTCTAATTTCAAGAAATTAAGAAAGGCCGAGGTGTCTTAGAAAATATTTCAGGCTTGTTCTGAAGAAAGCTTTGAAATCCTTTCAGCAAAGAGCTCTGAAAGGCTTTTAAGTAACTGGGTGCACGTTTTCTAAGTGGATTTTCACACAGCTCCACTACAAGGTAATTCAATTCCCTTTCCTACCTGAAAAACACACAATAAGTCCGCATAATGCAACGAATAATTAGAGAGATGGAAGCCACTGATTAGATTATCCCTTCCACCCACCTGCTGGTGCAGGATTGTTCCCTCCAGCATACACTGAAACCCAATATGTCCAAGGTGTTGCAACTGAGCCATCAACCTCTTCTGCTTCCAGTGTGCCCTGAGCAAGCACCAGACCTGAGGGAGCACGAGTGGGCAAAGGCTTTTTTTCTCCATATGATGCAAAACTTTTTATTTTTTGTAATGAAAGTGCAGCAATCTGAATTTTTTAATCCAGTAACAGGAAAAGGGGTTGTTAATGGGGTCCCCTCCTCTCTGTACTCCTTTGGAGGCAGAAAGTTAGGCTGGAAAGCTGCTGAAGCTGCCCAGATCAAGGTCTTCTGGAGCATGGCAAGAGGAGTCTGCACTGTAACATCCCGTGGGCTGATCCCTGCATCCGTGTTCATGGCCAGAAAAAGGCCAAAGAGGGAATAGGCAGGTGATGGAAGAAGAGAAGAGAAAAAATGAACTGAGGGACCACCACAAAAAATCCCTTTTTGATTGCATTTGCCATAAAAGACTTTAAAAATTAGCCTAGTAGGAAACAGCGGGATCTCCCCCCAGAAAATTTTGATGTGCACAAGGATAAAATGTTAAGATACCTCCGGGACTTGCCTTATGAAATAAAAACCTGTTTGGGCTATTTCCATGCAAGTGTTTTTACATCTTTGCGGAGTAAGCACGAACCACGTTTTTCCCTGCTCTCTCTAACAGCATCTCTTTTGTGTTCCTTCTCCCTCATCCCTGTCATTAGCCGCTATCTCTGCAGCCCTGTGGCTGGCTGGAACAGAGCCACTGCGTTTAGAATACATTTCAATGTCCTTTCTGTGAGAGAAAAATTGAGAAGGCAAAAAAGCATCCATGGGAAGAGGAGGTTAGGGAAACTCCCCTCCTTGTGTTCATTTTACTTTTATTTCCTCTATTGCTTTAATGCAGAGAAGGGGCTGCTATGGCTTGTGTTATGCACGCCAGTTTTGAGACACTGGGCATCTTCTCTAAAGCTGACAGATGGATTGCGATAAAAATCAGTGTAACTACACATGACCTTAAAACTTGGCCTGAGAGATGTCTGCAGCTCAACACGGGACTATCTCACCCTCCTCCCCTCCCACGGCCATCACTGTCTTGTACATCCGAGAATAAGGAGTATATTTTGACAGGTTCCTTTTGAAAGTCATCCCCTCCTGCCTTAATATCTTGGTCCTCTAAATCCTCACTCAATCTCACTTCCTGTGGACCCCCTCCTGGCAGGCTCACAATCACTGCTGTCGCCCAGGTCAGGATAAACGGACGCCTGCAATATCCATTTTCCTATACTTGGAATGAAAAAAAAATCATTCAAGACCTTGACATATTTTTCATCCTTACTGGGATAAAAAGGCAAAATCTGCTGTAAAATGAAATTAGATTAAGAAGAAGTCATGCCTCCCTCCCTCTAAAGAGGATTTCAGCACATGGAGAAATGCTTTATTTGGGAAATCTGTAATGAATTCAGTTCGGTTTTGACTCAAACTGTTGTTTTCACACAACTTCTATAAAACTAATTTCCAAACAACCTCCACAATTTTTTTCATTGCAAAACAGAAGGACACAACAAAGAGATCTTTTTCCAGACACAAATCTGTCAAAATCCATACAAATCTGCTCAAATGATGTTTTTCCCTCAGAAACCAGTTTCAACACAAGCTTTTTGCCTACAATCCTCAGTGACCCATGAACATCTTCACTTGTTAATTACTGCTCCACGGCTGGGCTGGTGATGAACATCAGCCTGGTGTTCCCACCTCAGAGCTGCCAGATAAACACTGTTGTAGAGCAGTCCAACCACTGGTTTTGGTCCTAATGAAGGATACAAAACTGTAACAGCCACAAAACATCCGAGGACAAAAAGGACACGCTTGTGTCACTCAACCATCCTCATCTCCTGATCAGCTCCACCAGGTAAATGCTGATACCTTGTCTGCAGAGTTGTGGTACCAGACTAAATGGCTGTTGCCAAAGGATATCTTCTGATGTCCCCTCACCAAATGCTTTGTATGAATCAAAAGTACCCAAAGAGTCTCTTTCTGCATTGGGTCATATAATTTGTTGCCATTACAACAAAAGGTTGTCTCAACCAAAGTGGTCCAAATACCCCTATATCCAACAAGAGTTAAAATGAATCATAGAATCATTAAGGTTGGAAAAGACCTCTAGGATCATTAAGTCCAACCACCAACCCAACACCCCCAGGTCTCCTAAACCATGGCCCCATGGTTCCATGTCCACGTGTTTTTTTGACACCCCCAGGGACGGTGACTCCCCCACCTCTCTGGGCAGCCTGTGCCAGGGCCTGACCGCTCTGGCAGGGAAGGCATTTTCCCTCACATCCAACCTAAACCTCCCCTGACGCAGCTGGAGGCCGTTCCCTCTCGCCCTGTCACTGGTGACTTGGGAGCAGAGACCAGCCCCCCCCTCACTCCAGCCCCTCTCAGGCAGCTGCAGAGAGCGAGAAGGGCTCCCCTCAGCCCCCTCTTCTCCAGGCTAAACCCCCCCAGCTCCCCCAGCCGCCCCCCAGCACACTTGTGCTCCAGACCCTGCCCCAGCCCCGCTGCCCTTCTCTGGACACGCTCCAGCCCCTCCAGGCCCTTCTTGTCCCGAGGGGCCCAAACTTGAGCCCAGCATTCGAGGTGGGGCGTCCCCAGAGCCGAGCACAGGGGCCCCATCCCTGCCCGGCTCCTGCTGGCCACACCAGGGCTGACACAAGCCCGGGGGCTGGTGGCCTCCTTGGCCACCCGGGCACTGCTGGCTCATGCCCAGCCGGCTGTCAGCCAGCACCCCCAGGGCCTTCTCCGCCGGGCACTTCCCAGCCCCTCTGCCCCAGGCCTGGGGTGATGCCTGGGGTTGGTGTGACCCAAGGGCAGGACCCGGCCCTGGGCCTTGTTAAACCTCACACAACTGGCCTCGGCCCATGGATCCAGCCTGTCCAGGTCCCTCTGCAGAGCCTTCCTGCCCTCCAGCAGATCAACACTCCTGCCCAACTTGGTGTCATCTGCAAATTTACTGAGGGTGCCCTCAATCCCTTTGTCCAGATCATTGATCTGGATGAAGACACCCCACAAAATAGCAGGTACCTGCTTGCAACTTGACTGAGTCGCCATCACAAAGTAACATAAAGAGCAAAGAAGAACTATGAGAATTACCTGAAGAAAGCCAAGCCAGCAGAGAGCAACTAATGAGACTGCTTGAAACCCGGCCATTGCAGACACCTAACAAAAAATCTGGCTATTCTGCAGAATTCTAGAAATAAACAATAATTTGGCTGTCAAAGGGTCTGTCGCCCACCCAGAGATGCTCAGACTGCTGAAATGTGGAACTGGTTTTTTTTTTAAGGAATTAAACAGATAGAGGGAAGAGACAGGCATGTCCGCTGCCTGTGAAAGGGACAGTGCCCAGTGGAAGTTTGGGTATGATGACCCTAAATCACAAATATTAATGGGATGAAGAAATTCCTCTGCAGAGACATAAGCAATACAAACACACCTGGATTTTTAAAATGCAGTAGAAGAAAAGTCCTAAAAATTCACCTTTGTAGTTTACAGGGCTCTTTTAAGGCTTCCAGGAAGCACTGGTGCTAATTGGGTTAATATTTGCCTACTCAGAGGAGCCTTAAAGTAGAGTAACAACTCATCACATCAGCGATGACTGCAAGAAGTGACTCGGAGAGACTCAACACAGTAAAAAACAGCTTCTTGATCATTACAATTTCCTGCGGAGGTGAGCTGCTTAGGGGATTTCAAAAGGTATCTTGTGCCTGCCTGTATAACACAAAAGGTGCCTGCAGCCCGTCTTGGCCACAGCCACCACTAATAGGCTTGGGCATCTACAGATTATACTGTACGTTAGAGATGTCCTTTACCTCCATGCATGTGCTACCCCCCAGTTATTTGCCCTTCATGGGCCACTTTTCTCCTTCCCTCTTCGGGGCTCAGAGTGCAGTCAGTACCTGCCGCAGAAAGCCTCACCTGTCCTGGGTCCCGTGTGACCCCACTTTCTCGTTCTTCATGCAGAAATCGGGCGAGCTCTGAAGGTAAATCAGCTCTGTCTCTTTAACCGGCCTGATATCAATATCCTTTGGCACGAGATATTTGCGTGTGCCCATGGGCCGGTGAACGACCTTGGTGGCTGACAAATACTTGTTTTTGAGGTCCAGTGCAATGTCTCGCAGCTCTTGAAGGCCTTTCCAACAGGTCTTGATAGAGCATGACCCAGAAACTCCATGGCACTTACATTTCATTTCAAGAGAGGCTTTCAAGACCTGCAAAAAGGAATGCAGGAGTTAGGAAATGTCCTTCTCTTACCTCCAAACATCCCACAAGCTTGCTAAAGAAGACATTTTCTTAGCAGGGACTGCTACAGAAAAGGACTGCTGCTCTAATTTCTGCACAGTTACTCTAGAGTAGCTACTGTGCAAAGGGAATGAGATCCCACAACTCCCTGGTGATCACTCTCAGCCCAGGACTATGTTCACCAAGGCACCTTTGCAGCCAGCAGAGAGTAAAGCATTTTGAATTTTGATCAGATACCCACACAGGGCTGCATTTCCACCCTCTAAATTCCTAAGGAGCTAAAAATCAAAGCAATCCATAAATAGAAAATTAATGTGCATTTCTGCCTCCAGCAGCTTTGGGTAAGAGATGTCAAGGCTTTGACAAATTCAGGGCACCCTCACCCTGCCTTTCTGCTGGCCATGGGGCCAAAAGAGCCTTTTACTTTGGTTCTCATTTCTGTAGGACATGGCAGGATGCTGCCAGGAAGGGATGAATGCACCAGCCATGGCAACACTATGTCCCAAACAAAAATCTGCCCGTTGCAATTAAAACAAAAACTCAAGACATTACAAACACAAAAAACAGAGTGGGAATGGCAGAGAAAAACACCCAGGGAGGCAAGATTGACATGGTTGTGCTCTGCAAAGGTGGGTTCAGCCTGTAGCTACACAGCCAGCTGCCAATGAGCTCAACATGATGCAAGTTTTATCTGCTCCAGCGCCCAAGCACCAGCAGCCCTGGAAGGACTAAGCTGTGTGGTAGGACCAGCCTAGGGAACGGCTGAAGGCCCAGAGATGGGTGCAGGGGTCAGCTTTACAGACCCCACCCATTTCTCCAGCTGTATGGAGGGCTGCGATGGCAATTTGCACCTTGGTGCACACCAAGCTCTGCACATGGTAAGCGTTATTCCTCCACTAGATGCAAGCTGTTAATAGCAGCTTCTGCCAGATATGGGAATAACCACTAGAAAAGCAGTTTGAAAGGAGAAAATCAGCCCTCCTGGCTGCAGGGATGTCTAGGAGGCAGCTGCTGCTGGATGCATCTGGCAGATGATAATCCTCCATGCTCACACAGCACTTTGCCTGTGCAACGCCCTTGGCAGAGCACGATGGGACCCATCCCCACCACACCTCCTGGGGTAAACAAGCCAGAGCCATCCTTGGCTGTGGAAAGGGTGACAACAAGGCATCCCACCCATGGTTATATAGGGCTGATAACAGCATTCAGGACCTCCTGAGTCCCAGCATGAGTTATGTAGCCACAGTCTTCAGCAGGCCAAAGGAGTTCAGAGCAATCTTCAGAAACCTGCTCCTTTTGCTAGCTGACAGAGACACTGGACCTCACAGAGCGACCAACCACTACAGATGATTGTACAATTACAATAACTCTCGTGGATTTGTTACCTGTCTCCCTACTTCACTGTTGTGCAGATGCATCAGTTTATTGGCTTGTGATCCTGATTTTTTCATCTTCATGGGAGCATCTGAAAATTTGGACCCCATGATAAGACCATAGTTGAGGTTGTCTGCACATCCTCCCCATCGATACCCAGGTCCAGGTGTCTCACCTGGGATGGGACCACAGGAACAGCCAGGGAGGTCCCCGGTGGTGCAGGCTCTGGCAATGGTGTGGCTGATGGCAGCAGCAGAAAGGGCATACACAAATGCTGACTCCCTTGTGCCTGGAAGAGACAAGAACTCCAGCTCAGCCTCCTGGGAAAGCTAAATGGTCCCCAAAAAGAGACCCACACAATCTGTGCCCCATGGAGCAGCAAACACACCAACTCGCTGCAGCTGAGGCTTCCCATGGCATCACTAGTTTGGAGCACGCTTCCTAAGTGAGCCCTTCGACATGAGGCAACATGCCAGCAGGGAAGGAGGCACATGGACTTATGCAACTTGTCCATTGTGGTGTGATCTGCTCCTGGACCATGTGAAGAAGCCTGTCCATGGACTCTCCTGCCTCCTTCTGACCCTGTGCTGGATGCTGCTTGCAGGCAGGTCATAGAGCTGGCATGCATGGAGCTGGGGGAGGTGGTGGGAAGCCATAGAGCTGCAGCACGAGCGTGCGGGGATGCTCTGACCCATGAAAGCTCACACGTGAGCTATTTGACAAGCCTGTGTGCCCTGAACAGCACCTGCATGGCTGTGACCAAGTGCACCATGACTCTTAATGAGATGAGCAGGCCAGATCAGTGTCAGGCTTTGGAAGAGCTGTGGGACACCATGTCTTGGACTTGAGACCTCCTGAGCATGACTGGCACCATAACAATGAACATGGTCTTAGAGAACAGAACAACTAGGCTATGAAGTCCCTCCATGTCCCCCCGGTAGCGAGACCCTTCCCTGCCCCAGCACGCATATGCACACACTGGCTGACTCTACTCACTCATGTCCCCGGCTGAGCCAGCAGTGCTGTTTACCTCTCTCTAAGTCCAGCAGGTAGTTAGGAGCCAGCTCAATGGAGGAGCAGTTCCACCGCATGTCTGAGAAAGTTTTACGGCAGGTCTTTATCACTTCCCGTGCCGCCTGGATGATGGTCTGCATTAGCTCCAGGTTGCTGCGGCACAGTTGCACCTGGGAAACCACTAAGCCTTCGAGCTGCTTGCAGTGCTGGGTTTGATTCAGGGCCAAAGCCGAAGGAGTCTTGGACAGAGCTCTGAGGAAACAAGCACATGCAAAAAAGCATTAAAACCTGCAAAAAAGTTAATCTTCAAGTCAATATTAACTTCTCCACTACCTCCAGTCCAGTGAATGCTTTGGCCTGTGTTCATCTGACTTAATTTTAGCTACCTGTAAATAGGTGCTTAATTAAAGCTGGTGAGAAAGATGGGCAACCATGAAGAGTGATTGATCTTGCGCAAAGTAGGTGCTTAAGGTAGGTGGGAAGAAACACCCTCTAGAAGTACGCATTTCTCTCCATCATCTAGGGGAGCCTGGAGAAAGCTCCCAGGGCATATGCCAAGTTGACTGAATGTGTAAATCCTTATGAGAAGGTTTTTTGCTAAAGAATGAAGAGGACGGACCTCCCAACAGAGTGAAAAATGACCCATCAATTCCACGATAACAGAGAGCTGGATCTTCCAAGACTGTGGTATTCAGAAAAAAAAAATTAAGTCGGTGTTATCAGTGTTTTGCATTCAGCATCTGTCTCACACACTCTCTAAGGATTATGCTAAATGTCACGTAATTAATTATGGAGAAAATCCTCTGCAAGGCCCAGGGAAAAGCCACCAAGTTTGCAAAACAGAGTTAATGCCAAGACCCTCCACCAATTCCATCACTGCTGCTCGTAGATAAGTCTGTTTCTCTAGTCTCCAAAAACGTAGTGCAGAAGCACGATGAGAGTATGTTCAGAGAGAGTACCATGGTCAAAACTGAGATGGGATCCACTAGCACCAGCACGTACGTTACCATGGAAGAAACCAACAACAACCCAAAGACCCCATTGCTTCTTCTAGTGTTCAATTGCCAACACTTTCACAAAAAAAAAATAAAAAGCAAATGCTGCCATGCATCATATAGGGCTGTGCTCTTCTTCCCCACGCACCCACAGCGATCAGCAGGAGCCTGCTGTGTAACTCTCTTTGTATCTTTATGACCTGCTTAGGGTAGTCATAAATGTTATTCATTCCCATAAAACAACTTTCTAGCTGGCTGCATCAGTAACTGGCATCTGATCCTGGCAACACAACTGCCTTAACACATATTTCCTTCTCTCCTTGTTAAATGTGTTACCTTTCAGTTTCATCCTAAGCCATCTTGGTTAGTTTGACTTATTGGCAGACACATTTCTGGGTGCATTTCACTTTATTACTGTAACATCCACATCCTTCAGAAGTTAAATGAGATGGAAACAGAGATAAAATTGAGCCCTAACCAAGATCGGGGTGTATTAGCTCTGATCTCGGTTTTCAGGAAAACACATCTATGTTCCACCAGCTCCCTCAAGGATGGCTTGAACCAGCTGCTGTGTATGTTGGAGCTCTCTCTGGGCTGTGCATAATTTCTAACCTCAACTGCTCTTCCAGCAGGGAAAAGCTACAATCCTTGCTAGGGCTGAGTAGGTCTGCACTGACAAATTCCCAGGCGGCTGGAGTTTGGCATTTCTGGCACTGGATAATCAGTGGCAAACTTGGAAGGGAAACCACCACTCTGCTAGCTATGTAAATATATATATCATACATATATTTAAAGAGGTCCATTAAATATACAGTGAAAAGGAGTTCTGGCCAGTGAATTTCAAGGGAAAGGAAAAAGTGGAGTATTTAATTGTCAGAAATTCTGCCCTGTAGTTCATGTCAGTCTCTTGCACGCTGTTGCTCATGCAACGCTCACTGTCTGGACACCTCCAGAAGGCAACTCATCCTGCCTTAGATGTGAACCAGTGCTGGACCTTAGCTGGTGGAGGCAAAACCTGTCGGTGATGTTCTGGCTGCTCATGTATCTCAGATATCATGTACTTGAAGGTAGAGGCATGAGTCTAGGGACAGTATGAATGTCACCTGACTGCAAACCTCTACAGTGTGGACCTCATGGTAGTCCTTCAGGGTCCTTCTTCAGTCCATGGAAAGAAAAACACTCGTCTGGGGAGTAATTAGCCTGAGGTACTTTTAAGACCTACAGTAGGATAAGATGACTCATGTCCTAGAAGTGCTCATTTTCTACTCTGGCTATAGAGGGAACCCAGGTACTGAGCTCGGGCGCAGACATCTGGACTCTATAAGCACAGAGCTGGGTGAGATGAGTCCAACCCCTAGCACTTGGCACCAGAAACCTGCAAAAACTTATCCCAGAAAGCCTATCGGCAACTCTCAGGAATGGACTGAAATGCAAATCAGGCAAGAGGCCAAAGCAACTCGTCACTAATACAGTAAAAATGATAAATACTCCAGCACAGTATGTCCCAGCAGCAGAGCGAGGGAGATGAAATGAGAGAGCTCCAGGCAAATGAGGAATGTTCCAGGTCTCTGAGAGATGCTGTACTATGGGCACCAGCTCAGTTTTCTAATCAAAGGTGCCAAGTGACACTTTAGAGGCCTTGGGATACTTCACCTGGCCCTCCAGAAGGATGCATATATCTCCTAGGTCCTGCGCCACATTTTCTAATCCTGTAGAGAGGTCTTTGGCCTCTTTAAAGGACCTGGAAACCTACATTGAGGCACCTGCACCTCACCGTTACAGACAAGTCAGGAACAGCAGAAATAACCACCTACAAGTTGGGATGAGAGCTGAATTCAGACCAAAACTCATCCCAGTTGTGAAAAAAAGGGGTGTGATACAACAAGATCATGTTATTACAGATGGTCTGAAATGATCACCATTAGAGAAGCAGATTTATAATGCAACAAGAAGGAAACTGGCTTCATGGAAGAGGGAAAAATATCCGCCAGACAGTCAAGAGAGGAAGGACCGTGGCCCCATTGGGGAGAACAGGCAGCAATGGCTGTTTCTTGTCGAATGAGCCGAGCTCCAGGGAGCCCGCCAAGAATAAAAATGCAAGACGCAGGAAGGTGTTTTCTGAACATCTCCCAGGCCTGAACTCCATGCCTTTGCTTGTGAGAACCTATAATTGGAAACATCTCCATGTGTCGGGAGGAAAAAGTAAAGGGTAATGGAGATGGAAAAGAAAACTCACAGTTACTGGAGTCGCTTGCCGAGACCGAAAAGTGCATTTATAAATCACAGATCAGGAATGTGAGAGGCTTATTAGGTCATCTAGTCCATGCCCTGACAGCCCAGGTTTGCTCAGTCTCTGTCCTACATTCAGAAATGTCTTCTCCACCCCTTGTCACTTTAAACCCTCCCTGTAGAAAGGCACCAACCCTCCCTGCTCCGCAGATTCTGGAAGCACCAGGGAAGGATGGCCTCTGCCTGCAAAGGACCTATTTGGGGAACAAAGTCCATTCTAGGGGCAGTGGAAGGGAAATCACCTTCCCCCAGAAGAGTCTTGTCCATAGGGGTGTTTTGTGGTGGGTCTCTATCCCATCTCCACCCAGTCTCTGTTGACCACCAGCACTGGGAGGGGAAACAGCCAGCCCCAATTAAGCAGCCCTCAGGGAAGAACAACCTTTAGTCCTCAGTCTGGTAAGAAAATCCCAGATAAACATCTTTCTTTGGACTCCCACCCTTCATCCAAAAAGCAGGATGTGGGGATTTTAGCAACTGCCATCCCACAGATGCTGCTTTTCACTGTTTCCTCCTGCTAACGTCGTGCTCTCCTCTCTCCTGCCCCATCCTGCATTCTCCAGAAAGCTGAGGACAACTGAGGGGTGGTTGTTGGTTTTTTTTAGAAAATATACATATTTGACCCATCCCTTTAAATAAACAGGCCCCAAACCAAACATCTCCTGCTTTATATATAGCATAGCATGGCTTTCAATTGAAGTTATGGATACTGACAGAAAACCATAAACGTAATTACAGAGGAAATATGATGCATGGATGGATCATGACTTTCGTTTACTCTTTTAATTATCTCAGGCAGTTAATAAATTCATTTGAAAACATGAATGCTCTACAGTGTTAGGTCCTTTGAGAGGTATGGGCCCATTCCTGCAGGTCTGGCCTCCATGAGAAGACTATTCATAGGAGCAGCAGCTTCGGAGAAGTACCTTCAGATCTGAGCAGACATCAATGAAAGCCATACATAATTTGGTTCACAAAGACCACTGTGCATAGGACACTGCTCGTGGTCATGCCAAAGAGAGAAAAACTCCCTGAACTGTGCGGTGCAGCATTGGTGCCCTTTAAAACACCCTTAAAGGGTGGAAGGGTCTCCTCTCTTTCTGATGTGGTCTCTCTCTGGAGGGCATCTCCCCACTGTCCCTTGTGTGACACAACCCAAGAAGGTCTCACAGAAGGACTGTTGCAGAAAGCAGGAACTGCTCCAAACTGCCTGCGTTGCTTTCCATGAAGGCACACTCATTTTTATGCCTATTCTTAAGCCCCTTAATCTTCCAGGGATTTGGGTGAAACAAAAAGATTTAGACAAAATTAGATGGCTGTGGAGAATGAAGTGTGCGGTAGACTTTAATAAAGAGAGGCAGTGATAGGGGGTTTTTCGCATTTGATCTCATTGAAGATTTTTATCTGGAGGAGCCTCATTTTCACAGGTTTTCAACTGGAAGAGGCTCGCAGGACAGTTACAATAACCTTGTCTAAGCTTCTGGTAGAGGCAGGCCATGCCCCTGCCAACCTGCCCTGCATCAGTCCTGGTCTGGAGACCACAAGCACTAGGAAAGCCACCACGTCCCCTGGTAAATGCTTCCAGTGGTTCTGCAAAGCCTTTTCAAACAGAGAAGTGGGATTCATATAGTAAAAAAAAAAAAAAAATCCACAATCCAACAAAATAAAGAGGAGGAAGAGGGAGAGGAGTGCGGGAAAAAAAAACCAACCCTGAAGTAAAAGCTTAAAATAAGAGCTGCTTTCAGATATGGTGCCAAATCCAGCACTGGCAGTAGTGGGCACAAGGCCATTGACTTCCAGCCCAAGCTCGACAGAAGTCGATGCCAGCGTCGAGTTGGCTCACTGAGCACCGAAGAAGGCCGTGGAGCTTTGTCAAGTTTTCCCGAGCTGCCTACGGAGCGAAGAGCAAACTTCAAAGCTGCTGTCCCCCCCCTTCCTCACCCCCAGCCCATTCCCCTCCTGCCGTCCCCGTCCTGCACTCCTTTCACGGCAGTTCATCTAGCAACCCCCTTGCCAGGCAGACGGTCTCCTTGCAGGCGCCCGTGGCCCAGTGTCCCAGCTCCCGCCCCAGTTGAAGGAGAGAAGCAGGAGCTGCCAGGAAGAACAAAATCTTTCCATTTTCTCCCCTGCTTTCTGCTGGCTGCAGAAAGGCTGTGGTGCTGCTCGAGGTCGGTGAGCTGGGGGACATCCCGGGTTCACTGAAATGCACGGCTCAGCCACCTTTTGCTCCTGAAGGGCTGTGGTTTAACCATGAGAATTGTGCAGCAAAGCTGACCTTGTAGCTGGGAACGGTGCTCAGCTAGCGATGGCTCCAGAGGGCATGGGGCATGTCCAGGGCACCACAACAGGGACAGGCAGGGACTTCCCAAAGTGACCAAGCTCCACGTAAAAATATTGGGAATCCTAATGCCACCACTTGCTGTCATGGGCTGACCCTGCAAGCCACGCAAAAATACCTCTTGCTGCGTTTGGCTTCTTTATGACCACTCTTGTGTTGAAGGTGACACTCAATAGACAGGGACAGTCCAACCTGTGTCCTGGTGCCTGGGCAGAGGAGGCAGAAGTGCCTCGAAAGCCACTCTGTGCCTGGACATCCCAACAGCTGCAGACCTGCGGCATGCACATCTGGCTGCAGCTCCCTCTAGTGCTTATATATTTTTCATCTGTGCTCAAATAAGTTTCGTCAGCAACCTGCTTGGCCAAACCCAAGCCCTCCTAGGAGAGCTAAAGGGGGTGCAAAAGGAGATGGGTAAGGGAATAGAGTTCCTACATGCACTGGCCCTAAGACATCTCCCATTGAAACCCATGGCTGCCTCACCTCCCCAGCTGCTGTGATGCAAAACAAGCACTGAGGACCACAAAACAATGCAAAAAAACCCCCTGCTCTAAGGATTGGAAAGTGTTTTCAAAAAGCATCGTGCAAAAATGAGACTCAGGGGCTCATATGCATTGAATGGAAAGGCTGCCTCTCCACGGCAGCCCCTTATCCTGCAAAGATCTGTCCATACCCTGATTTTACAGCCAAGCAGCTCCCTGGAGCCTGGATGGAAGAGGCCAAAATATGAAGTTTCTCCAGCAGCAAGAGCAGGTTTATGAGATGTTGACCATCCACGCACCGCACTGGGTGCTCGGCAGTGCACGCCTCTGCGGCAGGGAAGGGCACGGTGCCGATTTACAACAGCTGGAGATCTGGACCACAGAACTCATAAAAATAAGCCAAATAAAATAAAACAAATGGCTCTCTTTTACCTTCTCCCCACTTTTGCTAATTTACAGGGGATATTCGTGTTACAGGGAAGTCCTAAATGGTTGAAAAGTATGTTTTCCTTCTCCCCCTCCCCCTGCAATTACATCACGCGCTGAATCAAAATTGAATTTCCTATCGCCTTTCATATCAGTCGCTCCCTCTTCCTCAGGCTTGCAAACCCAGCCCGCCAGGCTGGCAAAACCCACCTCCTTATCTTCCCCCTCCCCTCCCAAATCCTCTTTGAAGCTCGCCTCTGGCACCATGCCTACAACAACGGCGCAGCGAGCAGACCACTGAGACAAGCCCACGACCGAAAACATCTCATAGCACTTCCCTCACTCTACATCCCATCCTTTTTCCCCCCCTCCTCTCCTTCCATGAGCACAGGAGGGAAGGGGCAAGGGTTTGATTGTACAGCATGTGAGTCCAGGGCTGGGATTGCCGCTCCAAGGTATTACTTGGTATTCAGTAGCATCGATCTCTGTTCGCCAAGAGTTTACCCACGCAATTTCCAAGGATGGTCCCCTCGCCCCAAGGATGGCAGCACCACTGCCAGTGATTGGGGGTGGGGTGGGGAAATTGGCTCGTGTTTCCATAGAAAAACAAGGGTGGGGAAGGGAGGAGAAACTGCAAATGAAAAAAAAAAAAAACACACCCCAAACATATTTTTGTGAAATCCCAGCTGGCAGCATCCCAGTTGCACGAAGTGCCCTGGGACAGGGAGTGCAGGTCTCCGCCAGGTTTTAAACAGGTGCGAGGGGAGCCCCGGCGGCGCATCTGGATGCAGTTCATGCTTCAAATGCCACTTTAATCCCAGCTTTCATCTTCCCCACTCACTTTTCTATAGGGGGGATATGTCTGCTGGGAAGGGGAGGAGCGGTGACAGCGTCTTTCCTCCAACTGCCTCCCCCCCATCCCATCCCCAAAAGCAACCCTCGCAGCTTAACCACTTACCAGCCAAAAGGCTGCTTTTGCCGACAAAGCTATTAGGGACCTCGCCCTGCCTTCTAGCCTTTTTTTGTGCCTACAGCTTGTCAACGTGCTATCAGGTTCCCTTCGAAGCTCATCTCGCCCCTGGCCCTTTGCTCTGGGTTTAGCACCTTGCTCAAGCAGGACCCTAATGCCAAGCATATAAGCAAGACCCTCCGCTCAGTTATGGGTCTGTATATAAGTGCTCTGCTGGATCAGGGCGCCACAAAACAGCTTTATTTCTGTGCTGCATAGAAATAAATGTTGCAAAAGAGTCCATGCTCTGCCAGCCCATGAGCATGTTGCTAAATGTCGTGCAGAGAGGAGATGCCCACCCTGGGCAAGGTGTTGTATATATGCAGAACTGAGAGCCTAAATACCTGAGGAAGATGGCAGAAATAGCTGGGCTATGTAATTTAGCTGTGGTGACTGCTACAAGGTGTAAAGCCAAGATGGTGAAGAGCAAATCAGATCCTGATCTCCTCTACTTCCAAGGTGGTCCTCAGAGTATGCAGGCAACACGTTTTAATGCCCTAAAGTAGGTGACTATTCCTCACGCCTGACCATATGCCTTTAAACACCCCATGGAGGGATTCACCCTGCTTCTCTTTATGCATATGTGTGGTGGATGTGTGGTCTCAACCAGCTCCCTGCAGTCCATGGCACCTCCAGAGGACTCCTCTCGACACTTGTGTTGGATGTCTCTTTGGAGAGGGTGAATCCCCATCTGGAAGGTCCTGTCTCCCCTGACTGCATGCAGGGCAGTGAAAACACTGGCTCCAACAAGATATCTAACCTGAAGATGTCCAAATTTAAAAGAGCCTTTAACAAAGGTGGGGAGAGCCTCAGATGACAATTGGGACAGTGGAATGGGAAGGAGGAAGAAACCAAGAACCTCTTGTCTCCATCTCCCCATCTAACCCCAAGACCCTCACCGAGACACACTATACCCTACACAACAGACTCCTCCTGGCATTGCATTTTATTGTGCCTTTTCTTTTATGGAAGATGCTAATTTGAGGGCAGCCCACATCCCCTTATTTAGTTTGTGAGCAGCTTCAAACCCGAGTAGAAAAGACAGATCACTCACCAAGGACCTGGAACCAGATGGGTGTTGGAGGGGCTTGTTTGTTTATTTTGCAGTAAGCAACTAATTGATTGCTTGCTTAAGCAAAGAAATGAGATAGTGATGTTTTCACTTTGTTTGCAGTGACATTACCTCCGAGGAAACTCAATCCAGACTTGACCACACTCCCTGGTATTTCTTCACCCTCCTCCCCCTCTCCCCCCTCAGCCTCATTTTTAACACCCTTCACGAAATCCAAAGGTTAAAAGGTCCACAAAAAAAACATGTTATCTGTCAAGCATCCCTTGTGGTTGGAGATTGGCGGCATTATCTTAGCTGCCGTCCCTACTGCTCTCAGCTCCTACTCAGCACAACCAGCAGCCCCGGTGGGAGAGTTTCCCAGCATGGCAGGAGCTAACGCTAGAAACTTCATTAAGTGGCTCATGTGAGCATTCAAGTGTGTGCCTTTCCTTCGGTATCAATGAGGAGAAGAAAAAGCGACCCTAAATCATGCATATTTTGGAAAGAAGATGGAGACATATTGTTAGCACAAGCCCCTAGCACACACACTTGAAATCAATGAATGCCCAGAGAAATGCAGCGTTTGCTGCTCTTTAAATGGCTTTACAGTGTGCTTCAAATAGCGGTTGCAAAAATGGGTAAAAGACCAGCAATGCCTACAAAGGCTTTAAAAATGCATCGAGATAGCCAGGTACTTACATCCATTTTATTCCATAGCAAATCCCCGTCTGCAGAATCAAAGACAGAAAACCAGCTAAGAAAAATCGTGGACTCGGCTTCATTTTCTCCACTGTCCCCCACTCGCCGAAGGAAATCAGCTTCTCCAAAGAAAAAAGGAGGCTTCCTAATTTTCTGCGCGACGTTATTTCCCTGCGGTTTGGGTGTTGCTCCTCCTTGGAGATGAACAACCTGAAAGGAGAGAAAGAAAGAGCACGAGCTACAGTTAACTCTGAAGTTCAGCGAGCCGTCGCAAGAGAGAGATCTATTATCCAAATTGCAAAGGAGTGGTTTATGAATCACAAAAAAGTTTGGATTATCCCCTCGCAGTCCCCTCCCTCGCCAAGCCTTGATACAACCTTTCGAGTCAACAGACAGACAAACCGTATGGCTTGAATTACACCCTGAGTTATGGTCTGATTGTGTGTTTCCATTTAACCCTGCACATGGCAAGACTTCATTCGCTGCTTCACTTTTTTTCACTCCCCCCCCCCTCCAAAAGGTTTGTGTAACTGCTCGGGAAGAAGGGAAGAAAAAAAAGAGATAAATCTTTAGAGGAGCCCAAATCTTTGGCTATTCACCTCTGCCGTACTTCTCTCCAGATTTCTTTTTTCTCCTCCTTTTTTTGCAGAGAAGACAAATTATAAAAACTGCATTTCCCGACTTCACACAGGTGCCCGTGCCCTGCAGATGTTTCGGTCTGATCTGTTACAACAAATGTGTTTTGCTCTTTCCCTTCTGCTTTCCTTCTCACCTCATTAACTCTGCCTCTCACTTCTTCCAAGTCCTCGGGCACCTGGAGCTCACGGAAAGGGCTGCAACTTCGTAAACATAAAATCACATTTCTGTCTCTGGGGAGCAGCCAGGAGGAGACAAAAGCTCTCAAGGATTTCCCCTCCCCACCTTCTTTTTTTGTTGTTTTTCCCTTCTTCATTCCAAACAAATAAACAAACCAGGTGCAGGACTTAAATTCTTAGAGGGGTCCTCTCTGTCTCCAGGGCATGGCTTGCTTATTTTAGCAGCAGTATTAATAGCAGTAAATGGGTTTCCCTTCAGTTATTCACTTCAGACACCGCTCCGGGCTGCTCTTCGTGGTCTTTGCGGTGGTTTCCCACCCCACAAGAAAGCCAATAATAAAATAAACAGAAAAACCTGCCCACCACATTGCACCTCTGGAGTCTCACAGCCCGTTGCATGGCACACCAGCATCCCCGAGCCATGACCGAGCATCCCCCCACGTCACCCCCTCGGAGGGGTTTGGGGTGGGACCGGGAAAGGCTGGAGCAGTCGGCATCACTTCGGGGAACCCCTTACCCTGGGAAAAGCACATCCCAGCTGACCCCCAGCTCTGGATTTGTCCCAGCTGCAGCTTTCTGCCTCTATACCCCCATTTGGTGAGCAATTGGATTAGCAGGGAAGGAATATTTCTGGGTGTTTTCTCTGCCATCTGCAGTGTATTTTTCCATTCAGGCTGCTTTTTGGCTATCCCAGCTCCAGCGCCTGGTGTAAAGGGTTACTAGAGAAGTGCTGTTATTATAAAGGATTTTAATAACCTCTAGGGGCGAGTTCCCGGCTCCCTTGAAGTCCGAGACAAAACTCCGACTGACTACAAGGGAGGCAGAATTTCATCACCACGGGTTGTTTTTCTTTAATGCCCACTCGGGTTTGGGTTTGATGTGTCCCTTGAAGGCAGTGCTCCCACAACCATCCAGGCTTACTTCTTGTTTCAGGGTATTTCTGTATCTTTTCATCTTTGGGAGCTCTTTTCTTCTCACCCCTCCATGAGCACGCTGGAAACCTTCAACCCTTAATCCTGTCCATGCCTTTTAGTGTCCATTTAGATATTTCAAACCCCTTATCTCCCTCCTGTGACCTGCTGAACAACACAAGAGTCGGGTGTAAAATGTCTCAGATGGTCTAAAAACCCTCTCACTAAGCCTGACCAGGCAACATCATCCTCTGCTTTGCTCCCTGCCTTGAAAAAGTCACAGTTTGGGTTCCCCCCCCTCAATGAGGGAGGAATAGAAATGATCTAACGCCCCCATCCCCACCCCAAGAGCTGCAAGCTTGGCCTGCAGTCGCACCCCTGTTATTTGGGGAGGTAATAACGCCTTTTTCCACTCAGTCCAGCGCAGGTTACGTTTGCAAGAGGAATTTGCAAGGGGAGGGGAGGGAGGGAGACTCTTTGGGGCAGACGTGATGTTTACAGCTCTGGAGAGCTCTGGGTCACTGATCAAACCAGCAGCAAGTGGCCTGCAGACTCCTAAAAACTGGAGCCGTTTTTAACTCAAAGCTCTTTCTCTTCACCTCGAGGCTGTTTGCAGCCAGACCCACACTTGCGCACTGAAAACGCTCCCATCCGACACCTCCAAGAGTCCGGTCGCAGGGATGGGAATAGGCAATATGAACTATCTGTAAATGTGTGAGTAACCATCTCACAATTTTCCAACTTTCTCATCCGAGAAGGAAAGACATCCACCTGACCCCGCTGCCAGCCTGCAGCTCTCCCTGGGAGCACAGTCACCTGGTTTAGGGGTAGCGCATCCCCAGATGACCCGCGGTGAGGATGGGGAGCAGGGACAGGGAACAAGCAGGGTGGTGGGGCTGCTTGCAGCCCCCAGGTCTCCCCTCTCTCTTGCAGCCCCTCATCTCTTGCAGCTCCCGGGTCTCCCCTCTCTCTTCCAGCCTTCTGCATCTCCCTTCTCCTTTCACCCCTGGGTGCCCCCACCACTCTGCAGGCTCCTCTCTCCATTGCAGCCTCACTTCATGCTTGCAGCCCCGAGTCCCCCTTCTGCCTTGCAGCCCCCGGATCTTCGGTGTCCCTATACCCTTCTCCATCTCCCCTCTCCTTTTTAGCCCCTGGGTCTCCCCTCTCACTTCAGCCTCCGGAGCATCCAGTCTGCCTTGCAGCTCTTGGGTCTCCGCTTCCCCCTGCAGCACATCAGTCTCAGGTCTCTCTACATCGTCTGGGTCTCCTTCTCCCTTTCAGCCCTTGGGTCTCCCCTCTTTCATGCACCCCACCGGCTCTCAGGTGGCTAATGCAGCCTCCGAGTCTCCTATCTCCCTGTACCCGCCGCGTCTCCCCTCTCCCTGCATCCCCCGGGTCTCCCCCTCTCCCTTGCAGCCTCCAAGCCTCCCCCCTCCCCGCAGACCCTGCACTTGGGCACCCCCGCCTTTGCACTTTCGGGGTTTCAGGGGGGCTCCCACCGGAGCACTGCCCCCTCCCGCAATCTCAGCAGCGCCTCGCAGCCCCCCCGGTCCCGGTCCCGGTCCCTGTCCCTGTCTCGGTCCCGGTCTTAGGTCCCGGTCCCGGTCCCGGTCCAGGTCCCGGTCCTTACCTCCGCCGGGGCTGCGCGGGGGCCGGGGCTGCTCTGGCGGGGCGGCCCGCGAAGCCGCCTTATATGCGGCCCCTTCGGCTTTGATATGCGGCGTGATGTCAGCCCGGATTAGCATAACAAAGAGCTCCGCGAGGAGCGTTCCGCGCCCCGCGGATCCCCCCGCGGGCAGGGCAGGGGATCCGCGTACGGGGAGGGACACTCCCCCTTCCCCCCCCCCCCGCCCCGGCAGCATCCCCGCCCCGGCAGCACACACACCCCCCCCCGGCCCCGGCAGCATCACCCCCCGCCAAACCCGCCTCCTTCCCCGGGACATCCCCCTCGGGAGCCAGCCCCGGCCACCCTGTCCCCTCCCAGGGCTCCGTGGGGACCGCAGGGCGCTGCCCCGGGCGGGGGTCCGGGCCGGGGGTGCCCCCGGGGATGGCAGGGACCTGGCTGGGCTCGTTGCTGGGACTGTTAACGGCGTTATTCTAATGAGCGGTTAATGATTAGCAACAAAAATAGCTAGTTCGTGTTTTCACCGGAAACTTTTAAAATTCACCTCTCCCGAGGGTGATTAGCGCTTGCCGGGCTGCGCGATCGACTTCCCAATTAAAGGACAAAGATACTTTTCATGCGCGGGGCTGTCAGGTGGATTTCCTTCTCCTGCGAGGCTAAGAAATCACTGCCCGGCACTCCCGGAGCAGGCTGCAACACATGTCCTGCCCCACCGAGTCCTGCTGTCAGCCTTCAGGTTCCACAACCTCTTTTCCTTTGATCTTTCCTTGATCAGTGGCAAGTTCAGATGTTGAGTTCTGATTTTTGCTTTCATGCCAGTGGCAGGGGGGAAGGTTTGATGAGTGCCTGCTAGCAAAAGAAAAGAGAAAGGGAAAGGGAAAGAGAAAGAGAAAGAAGGGAAAGGGAAAGAGAAAGAGAAAGAGAAAGAGAAAGAGAAAGAGAAAGAGAAAGAGAAAGAGAAAGAGAAAGAGAAAGAGAAAGAGAAAGAGAAAGAGAAAGAGAAAGAGAAAGAGAAAGAAAAAAAGAAAAGGAAAAAGAAAAAGGAAAAGAAAAAGGAAAAGGAAAAGAAAAAGAAAAAGAAAAAGAAAAAGAAAAAGAAAAAGAAAAAGAAAAAGAAAAAGAAAAAGAAAAAGAAAAAGAAAAAGAAAAAGAAAAAGAAAAAGAAAAAGAAAAAGAAAAAGAAAAAGAAAAAGAAAAAGAAAAAGAAAAAGAAAAAGAAAAAGAAAAGAAAAAGAAAAAGAAAAAGAAAAGAAAAAGGAAAAGGAAAAGGAAAAGGAAAAGAAAAAGAAAAAGAAAAAGAAAAAGAAAAAGAAAAAGAAAAAGAAAAAAGAAAAAGGAAAAGGAAAAGAAAAAGAAAAAGAAAAAAGAAAAAGAAAAAGGAAAAGAAAAAGAAAAAGAAAAAGGAAAAGAAAAAGAAAAAGGAAAAGAAAAAGAAAAAGAAAAAGAAAAAGAAAAAGAAAAAGAAAAAGAAAAAGAAAAAGGAAAAGAAAAAGAAAAAGAAAAAGAAAAAGAAAAAGAAAAAGGAAAAGGAAAAGAAAAAGGAAAAGGAAAAGAAAAAGGAAAAGAAAAAGAAAAAGGAAAAGGAAAAGGAAAAGGAAAAGAAAAAGAAAAAGGAAAAGAAAAAGGAAAAGAAAAAAGAAAAAAGAAAAAGGAAAAGGAAAAGGAAAAGGGAAAGGGAAAGGAAAAAGAAAAAACAGTTAAGGAAAAAACCCTTAAGAAAGAAAAGCACAACTGGCTTCTCAACCTCAAGCCTCATGCGTCTGAATTTAAGCCATCTGTGTCAGCTATGGACTGTGAACAAATGGGTGCTGGTTGCAAAAGTACCCATGTTGTTTTGCTCACTCAGTTTGATCATGGGTTTCAGGTGAAAGAAGAGAAAAAAATGCTTTAGTCTCAGAACCAAGAGACTCAGAATAAATTTCCTAAAAGTCTATTTTCGGAACAGCTATTTTTATAGGATAATATTTTTATGTATGTGTCCCTGTGCCGGAAAGATTGCGTTCATACACACAGGTCGCTAATGGGCTTTCCTATGTGAACTGCAAAGAACCCTGGATACACAATCCCAAATTCCCAAAGCCACTATATTATTTGTTTAAGACCCAGTTTTGGTTTTGCCAGCAGCTTTGCACAGTATGTCCATTTTTCTTTGTGTGACAGTTGCCCATAAGTGCTCCAACTGCTTGAGACTCCCGTTTCCCCAGCCCACCTCCCACCCCGCTTCCCCCAGAAACGTGTACCTACGAGGAGGAGGTTTTGTCACGGTTCTCCAAGGAGGACTTATTTACAGGGGGAAATTGCCTGGAATATCTATTGCAATCTGGCTTGCTGTGCAAATGCCCTGATTTCTGTATAAATAGCCTTTTTCCAAATTACCTTAATCTTTAAAGGGCTGCTGGGAAAATGCAGTCGTTATTAATCAATAGGAACAGAAGTAGCAAGTAGCAGTAGTTATAATACCCATGATTTTGCAGTAGGAACCTGCTGCGCTTAGAGCTTTGGAAACACAACACAGAAAGGCAAGTCCTACCACCAGACCTTCATGGTCTAAATATCAGCGATGAGAGTTAAATTTGTGTTCAAAAAGTGCGTAGACGCGGCACTGGGGGACACAGTTTAGGAGGCCTGGGGGTGTTGGGTTGGCAGTTGGACTTGATGATCCGAGAGGTCTTTTCCAACCTTAATGATTCTGTGGTTCTATGGTTCTATGATTCTATGAATGGCCAAAAACGATGGTGTGGAGGAGGAGTGTGGAAAGAAGGAGATGGTCCTGGTCTGCGTGGTTGTCTTCAGCCCTGAGTTTGTTAAGGTTTCTCATGACAGGACAACATGCTGTAGGATCATTAAAAAAAATGGCACTGGGAGCAGAAGTAGCTACTCCTTGTAGTGTTCACGAGAGCTGCTTGTCCGTGGTGTTCTTCAGGACAGGAGGATATAGGAGACAGAAGTCAAAAGGTGGGATAAAGACTAAGAAACCAAGAGGCTAGTGAGAAAGGATGTATACATAAAGGATATAGGGGAAATATGCTCTGGACTAACCACATGCATATAGGGAGCTATTCAGGAAGAGCTTTAGAAACTTTAAAACCACCCCAAACATTTAATCTGAGACAATTTTGTGCGTAGAGAAGCCCCCAGGCCCTGGTATGTCAAAATATTCCAGCATATGTTTAAATCCTCTTAACCTCTAAGTGCTTTGCTGAATCAGGGACGCCCATTGCTGAAACGTTGCAGGTCTTCGTCTCCTGCTCCTCATGCACACATCGGGGTGCGGGTCTGGTGGCAAAGCACCGATGCTTTTTGGGAACCTGGGAAGTGAGGAGCTGCTTCAGTGTGCATATGGAGTTTCATTTCACGGGGCCTGAGTGCTGAAATAGGGGCCTAAATCTAAACGTTTACCAATCATCAGCTTTCTTACTGCTTCTGGGGGTCAAAGCTATTACCATTTTCATCAGCAGAAGACAACCTGATTCACCATTTTCCACGGGGTTTTCATAAAGAAATGACTGGCCACACCAGTGTGACAATGAATAAACCAGAGCTGGGACTTTCCAAAAGCATTTAAGTACCATGGGAAGTGAGCGGTTTTTGAGCAAACAACCCTCTTTGCCTGCAAAAAGGATATTCCAAACCATACGATGTCCGCTCAGCAATAACACCTAAGAGGAAGGAGGGGCTGGGGGCATTTGTTATTATAGTGTTTGTCTTCTGGAGTAACTGCTACGTGTCCTGAAGTCCTGCTTCCCGGGAAGTGGCTGGACGTGGCCTGCTGATGGGAGGTAGAGAATAGATCTCTTTTTTTCCTTTGCTTCCACACGCGGTCTTTGCTTCTGCTTTATTAAACTGCCTTATCTTGACCCACAAGTTTTTTCCATCTTATTTTCTCCCCCTGCCTGTCCTGCTGAGGAGGGGAGTTATAGAGCGTCTAGGTGGGCACCTGGCGTCCAGACAAGGTCAACCCACCACACCATCCGTTATTGGAACCAGAGGCAGTGGGACAGTATTTTCTGGATTGCATTTTCTAATTGAGATAATTATTAGACTCAAAGAAATGTTTGGAAAATCACCGTCTTGTTAATCTTTAGAAATACCTTTGGGAGGTATAAAGAAAATTTTTATCATGTCAGAAAGACCCCAGGCTGGAAAACGAGACTTTGTTGTCACCTGTTGCAGGACGTGTGGTAACCTCCGAAACATGAAACTCTCCCCAAATCTGCCAGCAAGTCCTTGCAGGATTAACCAGGAGTGTGTACGGTGATATCAGTCCTCAAAGCAGCCGCAGGCAGCGCAGGCGAGACTCCCTTCACCCAGATCACCCAGACTGCAGCGACCGCTGTCCCTGGCCTCCAGTGTAACCCAGAAGCAAGAGGGAGTGAGTCCAGCTACCCCTTGTAAAAGTCCTAATTCTGTTGCAGACCTCACCAGCCTCATGCTACATAAACCATAACACTGCCGCTGAGAGAGGGATACCGTTCAGGTGCTGAGGGGCTCCGCTGGATTTCAACCAACCACATAGATGCAAAAAAAAAAGGGCATATTCTGTTACTAATGCCCCAGGCCCACCCATGCTGCCTTTGCGTCGTTTATCATTTGTTTTTATGCATGCACCTCCTCACCCTCTCTTCTTGCATCCCCCCACAAGAGGAGACCCTCTGTGGATGACTCAGGATAACATTAAACACATGCAGAACCAGGACCCAAGTGTAAACTCTCCTGGAGCAGGGGGCCGTGCTCCTTTATTTAAAAAATCTCCAAAGCGCTGTCCCAAGTCGTGGCACTCTGCAAATATTTATTAATATGACATAGTTATGTATACTGTGGGGTGTGGCATTACGGTTTTATCAGTGAGTTTCAAGATGCCGTGTGCTATGAACGGGCAACGAAAGCTGTGACACCCGCAGAAGGGTTGGGGTAGCACTTCACCCAGCATTAGTGTGTGTTCTGCATGTGACAGGCAAAGGAGCCATTTATAAATGTTCCGGAGGGTTTGGTTTGTTGTTTTTGTGTTTGGGTTTTTTTAAATTATTTAGCTGGGACTAGTGGCTGGAAGCTGCCAGGGCATGTGACAGCACGCCCTGCAACAGGATGCCATTCCTCCATTTTAAACAAGTATTCTGGCCATCTTCAGACATGGGCTTCAGCTATAAATATAAATAACTTTGGGCTAGTGGCCATTTTCTGGCCCCATGCACAACTGGCATGTAAAACTAAGCTCCATAACCCAAAACAGGGTGACCACATCCACACTCTGCTTTGGGAAACATCTCTCTTAAATCCCCCAAGGCCTGTCCAGATTTTGGTGAGTGGGTTTTTTTGGTGAGCAACACCAATTAATAATAAATGATAGGTCAGCAACCAGGTTTGTGCCCTCGACCCTATTTAGCTACCAGTTTAAGCAGATATAAGTTTTTCACTTCATCTCTAAATTTCAATTTCAAGCATTGATAGGGACCTTTTTTTTTTAAGACTTCTCCACCTACTAAAAAGAAAAACAAATTATTATCTTATGAGTTTTGAATATTCACCCACATGCTTTTTCTTCTGACAGGGAGAACAAACAAGGACTATTTGATGCTAAAATCTTCTCCAAAATGCTGAGGAGCGGGAGTATATATAAAAGTAAGGACTCTATAACTGAGGTTCCTCCAAATTAAATGAAGAATAGGGCATATACTTATGGCTTGTTTTCTCTAGACTGCCTCATGGCAAGCATTGATAATCCTGAGGGGTAAATGCATTGGTACAAGACTGGATACAGCCCATCCTGGTCTGTACAGCATCCAAGGAGAGATGCCACATCTCTGGGAAGAGGAATACAGCTTCTGATACATGGATATTTTGGGTTTTTTTTAACATGAGGTTGCTCTGAAGCCAGCCAGAGGGTTAAAACAAGAATACACCTAGGCAGGGAGGGGTGCAGAGGAGCAGTGTGTGAGCATCTATCACATCCCACAGCCAGACCGCCACGTGCATGGAAGGGATGCAGCTCGGTTATGCCTCGGTGGTGCGTGGCAGCTCTAAGGCAAATAACAGAAGGGAGGTTTTTGGCCCAAAAAGGTGCAGCCAGAGGGAGGTGAAAGCTCAGCTGTTCTCCCTGTAGTGCCCAAACCCTGGTGACGGAGGCCAGATCTCACAGAGGCCATATCTTACAGAGGCCATGTGCAAACTCCCTTGTACCTATAGCATGGACAGCTTTATAAGGGCATGAAACCACTGTTTGTCCTTCCTCTGGCATGTGAGGCCATCCCTGTAAAGCAGAAAGATTGCAGCAACCTGAGACTTCTCCCCCACCAGACATCTTGCAGAAGATGATAGCATTTTCCAGGGTGAAATGCAAGCTGAAGCCCTGAAGCCTTACTGCTCTGCTTTATTCTGCCTCTTTTCTCCCCCTACCCTGCCCCTAAATAACAGAGATTTTTGTGCACTAACATCCTGCTTACCTGCCTGTAAAGGGGCAGGATTCAGAGCTGTAGCCACAGTTCATTTTTCCTTACGTTTCAGTGGTTTCTGTCTCACTCACCTTGTCTTTAATATCATCACTCATCACCTGTGCTGTAGGAGTGCCCAGTCTGTGCCCAGTCCAAGCCACAGCAGAGGCCAATTCTTGTCCCACTGCACCAGCCCAGCTCCCATCACCAGCCACAGGAAAATGAAAGCAGAGCCTCTCAACTCTTGTGCCATTTGGCCAGAGACCACGCAAGCCCAGGAACGGAGCAGAACACGCTTCTCCTCCGGACCAAAGGTCCCACCCCTACCCCAACACTGCCTCTTAAAGGCCTCCGTCCTAATAAAAACCAGCTGTCAGCTCCTCTCTCCAAAGCTGAATGATCCCTCCAGGGTGGGGTAACGCTTTCTCTTCCCTACAAAGAGGTCCAGTAACCCCTCCTTTGCTGCGGTGCTGGAGCTAAGTCCTCCTCGCAGGGGGGCTTAGCAGTGGGTGCATAATTAATAACAGTGATTTGCAAGAGTGGAGAGATGGAGACCAACTGGAAAGGATAAAATGCCTGAATAGCTTTTTTGGAATAAGAGGAATAATGTAAAATGTTCAGGGCAGCGTCTGCCATTACGGTCCCAGCTTTGCAAATGCTGGCTGAGAGTAAAAACACCTCATCTGTGAGCAAGGCTTTTGTTAGGCATCCCTATTTCTGCCCATTTTTAATCTAATCCCTAATCCCAACATTCATTCTGACTCAGTGATGGGAAGCAGGGACCAGGAGAGAGCTGAGCCAGGTTTTGCTCTGACGCAGAGGGTCTTGGGATCACCTCATGCAAGGCAGCATTAGGGCCAGGTTATCCGAAGGGCTTTTGGAGAGGTTTTCAGATGAGATTGACTTGCAGAAAAGAAGGTGGACTTTTTTGCAGAGCTCAAGGCAGCCACCCCTGCTGCCACATCTCCTGAGCAGATATTCCAATGCTGTTCGTGTGAATGTCCTTCAAAAATAGGATTTCTCTTGCCTATGTGGGAGCTGAGCATCTCTGCAAACCCAGCTGTGACCCAAGGGGCTGAACATTTCTGAAGATCCAGACACGACTTGCTCTGCTGGAGGGACACATTTTCAGACAAGGCAAAACAAAGCAAAGCTGAGATGGGACGTGGGTCCACTTGGTTAGTTGCAATCCATGGCCTTGACTGGAGAATGTACAACCCCAGACTGGGGAAGGATCCCAAAGCAACCCACAGTGCCCCATCTTAGCCAAGTATTTCTATTTGCAACTGTGAGAAAAAGCTGCTTTTTTGGTGGAGATTGGGGACAGCAAGGAGATTGATGGCATAATCACCTTATAACCTAACTTGGCAAGTGCTGGCAAGGTACCAGGGAAGGTGCCATGCCTTGAAACTCAGTCTGGAAGCATCTGGACAAAGAAAACCTCTCCCAGATACACTCTGCTCTATGTAGTCATAAGCCATAGGTAACACCAGGCTTTTATATTTTTACCTAAAAACTTCCTTGCGTTTCACAGGAGTAATTTCATACATCCATCTCACTCCCACTTTCCCTGGCTTGGAGACGTAAATTTGAAGCTCCTCTGGACAGCTCAGATTTTCAAGCATCCACACCCCATTTAGTTCCTCCTAATACATGGCTCTCCTCTCAGCTCTGGGTGCTAGCTTCTCCTAAGAGCCTGCCTGGCTGGATCAAAGCTATGGGCACCCAGAGTTGTCCATCCGCTTGCTCTGCTGGGAGCCCAGCTTCCAAAAACCTGCTCTCTGATTTTCTGAGGCATCCTTTAAGACATTCTTAAGACACTCTTAAGACATCCAGCTTGAGCTAGCTTCCCTGCCAGTTGGTTTGATTAAGGAATAGTCTTCAAGGGGATGTTATGAAACCCTTCATCCTTTCCCCAGAAACACACAGGCTTGGTTGTTTTGTTCTTATCTGAAACTGCTAAGAAAACATCGGAGATTAATCCTTTTTATTGACAGCAGTGGGGTTTTTTTCCTGAGTGATTTCTCTCTGATCCTCATGTAATTTCTCTCCGATTCCACCCTGATAGTTCAGTTAGGCGTTCTGTTTACCTACAAACACCTAATTATGGGCTTTGGTTCCTCTTCCATGATGGATTATGTCCATCGTAAAAACTTTGTGAAATACTTTTGAGGTTGTAGTATCGATTCAAGGCCTGACTTAGCACTGAGTTACTTGAATTTTATTCCAGAGTCATTCCAGTGGTTAATTATAGGATGGCATAAAAACACAGGCAGGCATTTGTTCCTTTTGCCTCCTCATAGCATTGCTGTGCTATCGCTTGGCCACCGTCCTGCTCTCGGAAAACATAAGCTGTTACGTATTTCTTATTCACTTAATTGCATGGAATCTACAGAGCAAATATTCACAAAGCTATTTTAATTGAGGAAATCTGCAGGGTAAATATTCCCAAAGCTCTTTCTCTCCTCAGCAAAATGCAAGGCAGGTTTGAAAGCCGTTTGTCACTTTGCTCAGAAAGTCAAGGGCTTGGCAGGGTGATTATAGGGAGTTCGTAAAGGTGAAGTAATGGGGAAGAAAAATGGGGTGTTGTTTGAGCCACCTTACCTGGGCACATCCCTGCAGCCCACCGGTGCTGGCATGCATGCAGAATCATAGAATCATCAAGGTTGGAAAAGACTTCTAGGATCATCAAGTCCAACCATCAACCCAAAACCACCAGGTCTCCTAAACCATGCCCTGAAGTGCCACATCTACACATTTTTTGAACACCTAGGAAGGCAAAATACCAGCAGACTTTTCCCATGCAGAGCTGCATGCAGAGCAGCCACAAAAGTCTGAAGACAGCATGTAAAATCCCTTCTTCTGATCCCATCTTCATCCCACCAAGACCTGTAAGATAGACCTAAGGAGAATTCTGGATGTCTCTAGAGGATGTGCCTGGCAGAGGGCGGCCATGCTGGGGTTATAGTGCTGCTTCATCAGCTCACAGAGGCTTGGGAGCCTGTGTCCTACAGGGGACATCCCACCCCACCCCACCTGCCTAACACGCCGTTTTCCCTGGAAGTGAGGTTTGTTATCCTAAATTCAGTACGAAATAGTGCAACCAAACTGCAAGGAGTCCCCAAATCTGTCCTGAAGACTGGGCTATAGGACCGTGGCACACCTGCTTGGTAGAACCCCCTTCAACAGCCCATGAGGTTCACCAAGCCGCTGCCAGTTTAG
Source organism: Phalacrocorax carbo (assembly GCF_963921805.1). Lineage (NCBI taxonomy): Eukaryota > Metazoa > Chordata > Aves > Suliformes > Phalacrocoracidae > Phalacrocorax > Phalacrocorax carbo. The sequence goes on along the minus strand of NC_087513.1, from coordinate 215,226,001 downwards.
CTGCTGGAGGCATGTGGTGGTGCGGAGGTTGTACTGAGAGTCAGTGTTGGTGTGTTGTCTCTGAAATGTTTGGGATGACAGATGTCGGAGAGAAACGGGTGGGTTAATTTAGGACTTCTCCAGTTCCCCACTTGTTTGTGCACAGTTTCACTGTTCTTGTCCCCGCTCCGAGCCTTCTCCTGGGGACAACGGACTGTCATGGGTACAAAATCCCTCTTACTATGTGCATGCTTGTTCCTGGCACAAAGCAAGCCAGGGCTCCCAAACACCACTGCTGCGTTATAAATAGTATTATTTATTTTTAAACACGGATACAAAGGCATCAGGCTTCCTTGAATTATCCCGATCTGTTAGATTGGCAGCTTCCTAATCCTGCAGAGCCACAGATACCACGTATGGGTGTGCGTGTGCTTTGACAGTCACGGCTGGGAAGGACCACGCTCTCTGTAAACCCAACAAGCCTGGATGCCATCCCAAAGGATGCATTTCTGCTCACGCAGAGGTTGGGGGCTTGATGCTGTAACCATTTTGGGTAGATTCCCCATCCCTCTCCATGCTGGAGATGTGACTGAACGTTTTCTTTTTACCTTTCAGCCTCTGAATCCAGTCCCCGCTTGGCTCGGTGGAAAAGCTCTATTAATATCAACAGAATACAATCAAATGTGAAAAGCCACAGCCTCGACAAACTATAATAATTCATATTCACTGAGAGGCTGATCCTCCTTCTCGCTCCTCCTTTCATCTCTGCCATGTCTGTGATAACAGTAAGACTTTATGCTACAAAAATAACCCAGAACTTGCTACTTCCATCTGAAAACACAACAGCTTCAATTCCTGACTCATCCTACTACTCTGCAGGACAACTCCCATATTTTTCCACTTTTTTATCCATTTTGTGCTGCCCCTTTCTTCTGACCTTCTTCTCTTCAGCACAAAAAGAGCACACAACTGTTCTTCGGTTGCTGGGGTGCTGTTTTCTTGCTTTTGTTGTGGTTTGGGGTTTTTTTGAACTGGAGAAGGTGAAATATAGAGTCAAGGGGAAGGAGATACCAGAATGCATTAAGGCAGACACTGGAATGGCAAGCCAGCCGTTATCCAAGTACATGTGGCAGAAAGCATCTCTGAATAAACAATAATAATAAAATAATAATAATAATAATAATAAAAGCGGCAGAAAGCTCCCTTCGCCTAATCAGGCCAAAAAAATAAAGGTTTGGCAAGGAACAATCTGAGAAAGCGTCTGAAGAGCTGGAATTAGGTTCTGTATCATACAGAAGAGCCAAAAATGTGTTTGGCCACAACCAACGCATGGTGCATTGCAAAACGTTTCATGAGGAGATATTTAGAGGGTGGGATGGTTGGCATGGAGAGGAAAGGGGGACGGAGGCATCGCTGTGGGAGGAATATCTTTAGCCTTCAAACAACAGCCACTAAAGTGTCCTGAATTCTCTGCCTCCCCAGAGGTGCCAAGGGTTGAAAGTGGTGTGCAGAACAGCTTTCACAGGATAATGTAATCTCATTTACAATTATTTTTTAGCTGCCTCTTTCACAGTGAGAAGGAAAAGCCCAAAGATAGGGCCTGATGCAGGGATGTCAGTAGGCTTTGGATTAATGGGTTTTGGATTGGACCCATGGTGTAAGAGACAGTGCTCCAATCTAGCCATAAATATAGTGGCTTCCATTAACGTTTATATTTGCTCTAATTTATTTAACCAAGAAAGTCAGCAGAGGCCCATAGGTCTCGGTATTAAGAATGAGCTGGCCAAGACAGCAGCAGATAAAGCTTGCACCAGCATAAATCAAAGCTTCCATAAGTCATACTCAAGAAACCATGGGTGAGTAAGGCAATAAAATGTGACCATTGTTTCTTTATTTTATCATTCTCAGCTTTCATTTTCTGCTGGAGCCAAACATCATTTCTGCTCCGTCTTTTTAAGAGGTCCTTGAGAGGATGGACCAAAATCATTGCAAACGCAGGATCTAGAGCAGGAGTTCAGAAGCTGGGATTTGCAAGCAGCTCACAAATGCTTTGCCTCCCTTTATGGCCAGATAATAATAAAGATGAGATCCAGAAGCTTTATTACTTTTTTTTTCTACTTAAGTGTTGGAAACGTCTGTGCCTCCACCTTGTTAGACCCACCTCGTGAAAAATCGTTGCAATCCAACATTGCGTTGTCCAGTATAATTTGAGTCTACCCTCATACAGCCATCCATCCATCCTGGAAATGGAGACGTTTAATTTTCCCCGTCCCAGGGGTGCAAGGAGCTGGCAGGAGCCCCACAGAAGGGCTGGTTCAGCATCTCACCTCCCTCGACACGGGGCTGCAGAGAGACAGTGGATGCCATTTTGCACCGGGGAGAAGATTTAATTCTTTAAAGTTCATCTTGGCAAGCAGCCCTTTTCCCATCCAGTCGCGGCACCCACCTCCTCAGACCTTTTGGGGGGACCAAGTGCTCTTTTAGACGCCTTTTTTTCCTTTTATAATACCCTGCAGGACGGTACCAGTTTACGACTGTATTTCAGTGATGCTGTTCCTGCTACTACAGTCATGGCTCTGTCATGATTTCCATTATAAACCTCGGACTGGATATTTTTTTCTTTTTCTTTTTCTGGGGTCTATAATTCGATCATAAAAACTCGTGCTGGGCTGAAATTCAGCCGCCAGGTCTTGGTTGGACATCAAATCTGATTTAACCCTGAGGATGCTGAACTGTTTTCAGGTAGATGAGGGCTTTTGGGTGCTGAGCATGCCAAGGTGTGGGACACAAGTCCTTAGGGGAGCAAGGAGGGGTGGTCCACTTTGGTTTGGGGTATTGTAGGACTGAGGTGCAGGGAAAATCCAGCTGGGCAATGCTACGGTCTGCTCTGCATGTCTTGGACTACAGATTGTAGCTGGTGTACCTTATTCCTTTGATCGACATTTTTATTTCACATCCTCATGGGTGTCTCATATTTGATCTATTCATGAGCTTTTCACACTGAATTTCTTAATGCATTTAATGCATATTTTTATAGAAAAACACACACTTATTATGTTTTACCAGACATATGCCACTCAAAAGCACCTTGTCCGCCTTGCTCTACATCTTGCTGAATCAGACCTTTGATCAACCTTTGTATTCCAAGCCCTTCTCCAGAAAGGCTGAACTTTCCCAAAAGGATCACTTAAGTTCAGGTGGGTTTCAGGTTTGACAGCAGCTCCAGCCCACCAGAAATGGCTGGTTCCTGGGTCCAAACTCATCTATTCAGTGGCTCAGATGTACCACCAGCTCAGAAAGCTCTTCAGTTGTCTTCTCACGGAGAAACCAAGGCGAGGACTCAATAGGGCTGAGCACAGCACAGAGAGAGCTGCGTCATGGACAAGGATTTACTGGGGGGAAAAAACCAGCAGCCCCCTGCACGCATTGCATGAGGGAAGGCAGAATGGGAACCGCTGATGGATCAGCTGCCCATGGATTCCCCATCTCTGTAAATGATGGGGGAGGAGGGGGGAAAGTGCAATGAAAAGGAGTGACACTATCTTGCAGTTATGGTGGGGTGGAGTAAGGACACTTCCAGGTCAATCCACCTTCTTTAGAGACCTTCTGTTGTGCTGCCTCCCACTTTCACATTTTTTATCTCAACACAACTCTTTCTACTTAAGCACCCAGGTTTAAATAGAGCTAAAACAGCAAGAGGTAGGTTCTGACAGCAGCGGGTGGTCTTTGCTCCCACGGATGCTGCTGCTCTGGGACAGTCTGTGGGTCACCCATTGTACTGACGCAACTCTGCCCATAAAAGCTGGTGGTGTAGACATGTTCAAGCTCCAAAGAGCAGAGCAGATGGCTCAGTGGCTGGGAAGCTACAAGACACCTCTAAGGAAGTGTCCAGTCCAAGGTACGTCCTGAATTACACAGAATCCCAGCATGGCGGGGGTTGGGAGGGCCCTCTGGAGCTCACCCCATCCCACCCCCTGCTGGAGCAGGCACCCCCAGAGTAGGGGCACAGGGCCGCGTCCAGGCGGGGGGTGAATGTCTCCAGGGAAGGGACCCCACAGCCTCTCTGGGCAGCCTGTGCCCCTGCTCTGGCACCCCCACAGCAAAGGGGTTTGTCCTCATGTTCAGGGGGAACTTCCCATGTTCCAGCTTGTGCCCGTGGCCCCTTGGCCTGGCGTTGGGCACCACTGAAAAGAGCCCGGCCCCATCCTCCTGACACCCACCCTTCAGATATTTATAGGCATTGATGAGACCCCCCTCAGCCTTCTCTTCTCCAGGCTGAACAAGCCCAGGTCTCTCAGCCTTTCCTCACCAGGGAGATGCTCCAGCCCCTGATCCCCTTGGCAGCTCTGCGCTGGCCTTGCTCCAGCAGCTCCCTGCCCTTCTTGAACTGGGGGGCCCAGAACTGGACAAAAAATTCAGCCTGGAGAAAAGGCTCTTCCCCTCTAGACCCACTTACCTGTCCCCCTTGCCTAGGGATGGAGCAGGAGAAAACGCCCTTAATTAAAGCAATGCAGCACAAAACCAGGACAGCGTGTCCTCATCTGGAAAGCGGGTGTAACAGCACTTTCCTAGCCTGTGCGGGCACAGAGAAATGATGTTAAAGACTTTTGCATTGATCAGATACTTCAGCCGTAAGGGCTCTCCTGAGAGCTTAAAATTGATGGGATGAGGTATCATGGCTGTACAAACCCCTAATCTATCAAAGCAATAATCTGTGGAAGAAAGATACTTTACAACGCACTTACAGAGCAGATGGTAAGTGACTTATGATGTATTCTACCTATCGTCCGCAGGAAAATGGTATTAATAAAATATGCTGACATGACAGATTAATAGCTCAGAACTGCGGTCCAGGAGAGGTTAGAACTAGCCTATTCTTCCTCTGGGGTTTTTAACAATAAGGAATTAAGTAAATGTTACAAACTGAAGATTATGTGCACGCAATATTAAAGCAAGGCTTTGGTCTGGATGGAGGCTGTAAAATCAGCATCGTGGGACTCGATGTTTATTGTGCTGCGGTGGCACCACTGTAACTTTGCACGGTTTACAAATAAAGCGTGGCTCTTTCTTGCTGCTCGTGCTGCCAACCCGTCCCAGCATCTGAGAAGCCAGATGTGCTCCTCTGGCTCCGGCACCACCTCCAGCAGCACCAGGGGCCTGATCCTTCACACACAACCATCCCACCTCCCAGCCTGGAAAAAAAAAACCCACACCAAAAAAAGGGCCTGAAAAGGGCTGGTGTTGTGGGTTTTTTTTTTTACTTTTTGGAAGTGAAACACAAAGTCATCCTAGAGTTTATCACCGCTGAGAAATTTGGTGGGTTTGATCTTGGGTTAGAAACGGAGATGCTGGGGCTGCGTTCCCTGCCCCAGCAGTGAGCGGGAGGTGTTTCAAAGCCCTTGATTTCACCCCATGACCTTATTCCTCTCCTTGACCTTCCCTTCCTGATTCCAATTCTTTGGGGCAGAGCCTGGGGGGAGGTGAAGGGAGGGGGACTATTTGTGCCAGATAATTGTAAGCCTTTATAGTAGTAGCCTGAGATCCTTTGGATCTTCCATAGTCAGTGGGAGGGGGAGAGGATTCTCCAATGGGCAACTGGGAGCCCTGGAGCCGAGGTCAGGGAGGCCATTTTGGTTGGGAGCTGCTGTATTTCATGTGATGGTTGGTACCATCCAACCATAACGACAGAAGGTTTGATTCTTCTCACCCTTCTTCAGCCTTCCTGATGGCGGGTGTCTAATCCGGCCAGCTCTGCTTCCTCTGAAGGTGATGGACGGTGCCGTCCCTACCAAACACTGCCCCGCAGGGGATCTGAACACGCCTTTGGCGGTTCGGACTAGCACAATCGCCAGTGCTGCACCGTGCTTTTGGAAATGTGGATCTCCGGTTTGGAAAAGAGGAAACAGAAGAGTTCAGAGTGGCTTTTGTATCTGTGATGTCTGGATTTAGGGCTCCACCTCACCTATCAGTGGGACCAAGCTGGGTAGAGATGCAGTTCTCACCACAGCGGCACCAGCAAAACCACTTCACCTTGGCAGTGTTGGTTCTTCTCGTCTTCCAACACCAAGCCCTGTTGTCAAAGTCACTGCGTCCATGTTGTGACATGGAGTGACCTACGGGAGGGAGGGAGGGAGGGCGGAAGGAAGGAAGGAAGGAAGGAAGGAAGGAAGGAAGGAAGGAAGGAAGGAAGGAAGGAAGGAAGGAAGGAAGGAAGGAAGGAAGGAAGGAAGGAAGGAAGGAAGGAAGGAAGGAAGGAAGGAAGGAAGGAAGGAAGGAAGGAAGGAAGGAAGGAAGGAAGGAAGGAAGGAAGGAAGGAAGGAAGGAAGGAAAAAGAATGAGAGAAGGCGAGAAAGCCAAAGAGGGAAGGAAAGCAAGAAGAATGCTACCTTTGTTCTTTGCTACATTAAATTTAAAACATCACACTGGTAGTAATATATTGGCTTCATTACACAAAGACTGTAAAGTCCAGCTAGCTCATAATTCCACCAATAAAGATCCTGATTTGCCAATAAAAATTAGGGCAGCCACTGATCCATAGTCTAGATTTCCTGCTTGGAATGGAATTGTAAAATATGATGATCAAATTTGGTGCAAAACAGAGCAGATGTGCAAACTAAGCCAAGCAAAAGTATTCCCCTTTCCTTGCCACTGCCATATGAACCCAGACAGGACCAGGTCCTTCAGCAGAACACCCTAAACCACCTACAGCAGTTGCAATGAGGAACCTCATTTTTTAAGCTATATGGAAAGTCTTTGCTCACCATTTTATGTGCAACTTTTTTAGCAACTTACAAGAAGAGGCACAGAGAGGGTTGATTGAAAACTGATGACACAGTCTAGCCTTGCTTTTAGCATTTTGGCATGCAGCACAAAAGCATTTCTGAAATCCCTCCAGCATCTAGGACTGTACCTGGAATGTTTTTAGGACTAATATTAAAAATGTATGGTAGGCTAGAGGCAGGTCTACTCAGATGAGTGAACATCAAATGAATTACCTTCTATCTGTGAGCAATAGAAAGGCAAGAGTCTTGTGTGATATATTTTGCCTCTGGGGGAAAAAAAATCTTGAGAAAGTACCTTCAACCTAATTTCAAACTACTTTGTCTGGTGTTTTCTCCAAGAGCCTTAAAAATGCTTGCAATCCCATAAGCACGGCTATGGGTCTTGTTCAGTCAGTTCCCAACTCCACCACTGAGCCCTGGTCTTCCAGGAACACCTGCCAAATAAAATGTTTGGAAAAAAAAAATACATGTGGTCTTTACTTAGAAGTCTTGAGGGTATCCAGATCATAAATTTGTTGTGGAGTGTGTGGCAATGCTTATTTACTCGCGATTGATTATTTTTTTTGTGGGCGTTTTCCAACTAAGGTAGAAAGTCAGAAAGCACTAAACGTAGTAAATCCATAATGTATCTTAAAGTAAGTGCTGAAGGAACGCATCAAAATTAATTCTCGGAGAAAAAGACACAGGAGACGTTCATTTGTATTGGCGAAGGTGCCCAGGGGAATAGTAACGTCATTATTAGAGGGGTGCAAATAAAAAGTAAAACCCTGGGCAGAGGAAGATCATCTGGACTTGGGGTTTGAGATGGAGGTGAGAGCCTGCTGAGCCTCTGTGAAAGAGCAGGGCAAGGTACACAAGCCCTGAGCAAACAGCTTGTGGTCTTGCTATGGCCGCAGGGGCGAAGCTGCCTCTGGGAAGCTTTAGGATGAGGTTTTCTTTCAAGTTTCTGGTTTTATTTGAACGTCAAAGTTGAATCAAAAGTCAAAGAACGTGGACTTGGGTTTGGGGGGGGGAGCTTTTCATGGTCTTCCTCACCATTGCATCTGTCCAAGGGGAGGGCGCGCATTTGCATTGATGTTTCAGTTTACAACAAACCCAAAAGAGAAGGCCTGCTCCAGGGAAGCACCTACCACACATCAACCAAGAGTGGGTCCACTAGACTAGGCTATAGCTAGTCCAAAAAACCCCATCTTTGAACTGTAGATGTCAAGTCTTCAGCACTTTTTCACCCTGCATAGCCTGGTGATGTGGCCATAGCTAGACATCTTCACCCAAGGAGCGGTGGTTAATGTTGGGGTTTAGATGAAGATCATGTAGAGACACAGAAGGTCTTGGCAGTGGGGTTCATAGGTCACGTCTATGCTGCTGTGTAACAGAGGACTAGTGAGTGTCCCTGGCCTTGAGGCCAAGGGTTATGGACCGGTGGGTGTCCCGGTCCCTGTGTGGAGCACATCCCCCCTACACCGCACACAGTGCCGCTTTCTCCCATCTCATGTGTTGCCCCTCTGGTCCCAAGACATAACAGCTTTATGTGTTTTGGCCAAGTTAAACTGTCTGAAATAATACGTGGGATGTGCTGCAGACCACCAGGGTGGTATTTTCTAGCATGAAACCAATGCTTGAGGGTGTGAAGCCTGCTGAGATAGTGTTATAGGTCTACGCATGGGAGAGAAAGGGCTAAAACAGGTTCAGACTCACACTCCCTGCCCATGAGGACTCTTAAGTAGCTCATCCCAAGCTGGGCATGGGGCATGGGCTGAGCGGTGTAGACCATCCAGATGGACTCAAGCTCATCTTCTGATGGCTTTCTGGTCAGCAATGCAGACAAACCCATTTTCTGGGTCAGTCTGGGTGGTCCTGGGCTCTTCCCATTTAATGTGGGAAAGGGAAGAGATGTTGCCCCTTTTGTACCCTGCCTGTACCGTCTCCTCTCTTTGGTCCTTCCTTTTAGGAAACTCAAATCCAGCGTGAAAAATGCAGGGCTGGGGGAAGAGTTTTAAGAAAAACCCTCATCACCCTTCCACTCATCAATTTCTTGATCTCTTTGAATGTGAACCACAATAAAAACAATATTTAAACAAAGGGGAGACTAAATTAGCATCCTTAATGAGAGCACCACACATTTCTACACATGGGGCAGGAGACATCTGACCACCTACATTTATCAGCATGTTCCCTCCACTTGAGGTAGTCATGTCCAGCTCCCCTTACAGCCAACATAGAGAGAGGGACCCTTGGATACACCCCTTCTCTAAATGCAGCCATGGCAGAACACAGACGACCTGCTCTTCGGGAAAGTCTCCATCAAACACCAAGGCAGCTCAGGGCAACCAGAGGCATCGGGTCACTGATGCAGGTGAGATGGATCCATGTCCAGAAGGGACCGAGAGCCATTTCATTTATCACAGTGGCCCAATTACTAGCACTTTAAAAAAAAAAATCATAGACACCCAGGACACTCCACCATGGGGACAAAGGTGGGATGTGTGATCCCACAGAGGGTTTGCAGGAGGGAGCACCGGGCTTGAGAGCCGGTGAAGGAGATTCAGCAACAGTGGAAACGTGTAGGATTCAACCAGCACCTCTGGGTGGATGGAAATGCATTGGGTTCGGCAGCAACGGCTTTCCAGCACCAAGGAGCAGCAGACAAGCCCCGAGAAGAAAAGATGTGGCAACTGCACTTTTAGTCAGCAAGAATAATGTACCTCTGTCTTGTTGGCAGGAGCCACAGACTTCTCTTTGTGGGCATGGGTGAAAGGCAGGTCCCACGACACCAGCATCCAACCCACGGTGCACAGCTGGCTGGGATATCCCAGCCTCTTGGCAAAGGCATTTTTGCAGCCGCGATGGCCCACGGAAAGCAAACCGACCCCGCTGCAAACCCCTGGACCTCCGAAAAACCAAGTGCTGGCTGCAGGGGCGCGATGCTCTGGGACGTGTGTTTGCAGGACCCGGCCTCGGCGGCGGAGCGAAAAGCAACGAGAGGCACGTAATTAACTTCAGATGTACCTGACAAGATGTCACGGACACAGACGCGGAGAGGAGCAGCATGTTATTTGTTTCTCATAATGTAACAATTATCTTGTTGTAAGAGGGGCTCTCTCCCGCGCTCCCTCTCTGCCTCTTGTTTTCCTTCCACATTCATTCACACATTATTTAACTTTTGACTTGGACACAGCAGGTAAAAGCATTTAACAGCTTGGCTGCTTGTTCAGACGGAGCTGGGAAGGGGGGGGGGGGAAGCAGGCGGCAATTTTTTGCCTTAAATTTTCAAGTTTTCAGCGCTGCATTTTTCTAAAGGGGGGGGGGGGTAGAAGAAAAGGGAAGGAAAAGGGGAAAAAAATGGCATTCCACAAAGACAGAGTCACATTTTCCAGCATTATAACATGCTCTCCGCTGTCCCCAGCCTTCGCTCGGAGACGCATTCCCGCTCCGCGGCGGAGAAAAGGTCAGCGGTAAAAATTTCGCAGGAACTCCATCATTGTCCTCGCGGGACGTGTTCATCAGGAGGAGAGAGCCGGGCGTCTCGCTCTGTCGACAGAAATCCACATCACAAAACGTATTACTGGGGGGAGGTGGGGTAGGGGGACCCACGGCCAGATTGAGCCCATGACTTCATTTCGCAGGGGCTGCCGCCGCCGGGTGATTATTTCCCCCAGCTCGCTGGATACCCACGGAGGCGTACGGAGGGGACGGACAGACGGACGCTTTGCTGAAGAAGTGATAAAGGCAGGAGAGACAAAACAGGGTGGATGTGATTTAAAGGGCTGGAAGAGCCTCTGCCCCAGGGGAAAATTAACTTTTAGTTTATGTAAAGGGAGGTATAACTCTGCTTTGCTGCCAGGTGTGTATCTACCTGAGCTTGCACAGAGCAAATCCAGCAGCCAGGGGGATATAACAGCGTTTGCCCGGTGCTGGTCACTAAACAGAGTGAGATTTTTAATGGGGAGTGAAGCTGATCATTGCAATAACAACTCAGTCTCCTTGGATTCACCCCAAAACGAG